>NC_056749.1:535617863-535942863 GCF_019279795.1 Protopterus annectens | reverse complement strand
TTTAGAGTTGAACTGGTTATAAATGTTTAAGCCTTTTATTTTTGAATCACAATTAATTATTGATGCAAATAATTCCATTGATTAGGCAAATAAGATGGGAAACATAGGGAAACCTTGTTTAGTGCCCTTAGTTATTTCAATGGCTTCTGAAGTAAATGTGCCCAATTTACGTAAGCAAGATTATTTTTATATATGTTTTTTATCAGATTAATGAAATGTGATGGAGACTCAAAGTTCTAAAGTTTTGAAAAGATATTCCCATTTCAATGAATCAAAGTTTTTTCTACATCTAATGCAATTATAAGGGCTTTTTGATTATCTCTGTTTAGAATGTCTATAAGAGTTAAAATTCTTTGAATATTGTCATAAGTATGTCTATTGTAAATAAATTCTGTTTGATCTTCATTTATAACTTGTATCAGAATTTTTTTAATTCTATTAACTAGTATAGACATAAATATTTTATAATCATTATTAAGTATTGAGATTGGCCTATATGAACTGCAATGGCTGAGATCTTTATTTTCCTTTTTAATGGGTGTGATTCATGAATATGTCCAAGAGGGTGGAACTAAATTTTGTGAAAGTATTTCATTTAAGGTTTTATGAAAAAGTGAAATTGATGATTTTGGAAATATTTTATATAGTTCCTTTATTATTCCATATATGCCTGGAGCTTTGTTGTTTTTGCTCTCCTTGATTTTTTCAGGTATTTCTTTGAGGAAGATTTGTTTTTTTATATAAATTTTTAAATTTTCAGGATTTTTTTATCTTAGTAAGATTTATATCTATATCTAAGAAGTTATTTTTATTGTTGTTATTCCCATAATGTTCAGCATAGTGAAATTTAAAAGCATAAAGAATATAATTTACATCCGATACTTTTTTTATTTTTCCTTTCATGAATAATATTTGTAATATTTTCCATGTTGTGTCTTTTTATTCCCATTGTTAGATTGGGTAAATGTTTTGGGGATAGTATATATGAGTTGAGTTTTAATTTTTCTAAAGCCAAATTTGTTTTGTGAGTTACAATTTCATTTTAGTTTTTATTAGTTCCTCAATTTCTTTTTTATTTTACTTTTTTGTTATTTTTCCCTTCATGGATAATATTTGTAATATTATTTTCCATGTTTTGTCTTCTTATTCCCATTGTAAGATTGTGTAAATGTTTTGGGGATAGTAAATATGAGTTGAGTTTTAATTTTTCTAAAGCCAAATTTGTTTTGCGAGTTAAAATTTCATTGTAGTTTTTATTTAATTCCTCAATTTCTTTTTTTTTAATGTGAGGACCTCTTGTATCATTAATATTAATTTCTATCATTTGTTTTTGAATATTATATAATTCTGATTCCCATTATTTTCTTTTTGAACCAAGTTAGAATTCTGCCATATAAGAATACCTTTAAAGTGTCCCATACAATTATAATGTTTATATTTTCAGTATGATTGGATTGGATTGTATGATTAAAGTTCTAACGCTGAAGACCAAAGTTCCTGCCTTTTTCATTCTATTTATTCATCTGGACACATTGTAGTCGTGGGATTATCGGATTCTGGTTGGGTGCTCTCTTTGCACTTTTTGTCTTTCCACAGTTTGTTTGGCGTTTTTCAGTTTAACTGTTTGTCATGGCCAGCGAGGGAAGCTCCACATCGCAGAGTCTGTTATTCTCCCAAGACGGAGCCAACATGGGTAACGATAAGAGTGATAACTTGGATGGCGTGGAGGTGAAAGCCAACGGCAACCTCACAACCCTAATACAGATGCTGTTGGGTCGGATGGACACGCTCACCCAACGCATCGATAATTTGGACAGTGTCGCAAAAATAAATAACAACCATTCTAACAACACCGGAGATGCAATAATGAATGCTAACGTGGCCGAAACTGGAGCACGCACACAAAATAGAAGTTGTCAGCATGTGAGAGGATCACAAAGTACTGTAACGGATGTCACAAGCCCCATTTCAACGGATTCAGTTAGTATTCCAGCAGGGCAAGGGCATGCCTTAGTATCAGGCAATGACACAACGCAAGGTACTGTAACAGCTCTTAATGATTCTGTACCCACGGTAACCTCCTATTTAAACAGAAAAAACTTTTTCACTTTTGATATTAGTGGAGGGGGCGTGATGCATAATGAAAGAACTGTTGACCTTAATTTAAACAACATTGCTACGCTGATTGGGGAGTTTGATTATAAACTATTTAGATGCAAAAAATTACAGTTAGAGATCGCCTATTTAGATGAATGCCTAGATAAAAAGATTGTGCCTAAAGGGCTTAGGCAATGGCGGTTTCCTGTGGGCTTAGTGGAAGGCTCACAGTTTCACAAACAGCTTCTGGTGCTGTTTGATCGGCATAGTTTTGAATTTATTAAGATGTTAACTGACCATTATTTGCAACAAGTCAATGACTATAAAAAGGATTTGGCTGACCTAGAGGAGAAAATTAAAAATAATCACGATTTCCTACGCTATAAATACGATTATTCTCGTATTTTCTCCAGTATAGAAGCAACTACAAATAAACTGTGTGAAAACAAGAAAAAGAAAATCATGAGGGACGTTCAACAATACGCAGATAACAAAGCCTATCCTAAGCCACCACAAATAGGACAACCTAAGAACAAACCCAGTGTGTCTTTTCTTAACTCGAACAAGAAGACTACCCGTAATGAAAGCCATGACATTCAACAGTTGGAGGTTTTTTTAGAGGAAGGCTACAACAACAATGATCCCCCACTATAGGCTGGTATAGACCTAGATAATGATCAAGACCAAGTTCACCAATTTAATGTAATGAGTAACAACAATGGACAACAGCAGAGTAATAACAGCATTAGGACGGACTTAGTAGGGGCAGAATATAACCAGGGTTTTGGACAGGGCCAGAACCCACATCAAAGGAACCTGAGGTTGAACAAGAACCAAATTACCCTAAAGAATAAACAGAACCAGAGGAAGAAATGATAATAAGAACAAGTCAGCCAATCATTGTTTATAGCACTGAGGGGGATTTAAAGATCTTTAACTACACTTCCCTCAACATTACTACTGAAATGGCTGACTTTTTCTCGGAAGGACTTTCTTTCGTCCCAGACACCCATATGGACTTGGTCAAGACCATCATTGACCTAAAACTGTTTGTCCGTAAGCTAAACCTCTCTGCTGTATTAGGTAAAAACTCTTCATTGGTAAACCCTTTCAGAATAGTTAGCCTATTCAATCCACCCTTGGTCAGTAACCTTAAGACCTTTGAGAAATCTTGTGAACTTGACTTAAGATTTTTGGCTGCCAGCAAGGAAAACAACAGTAAAGACAAGCTCAATATTACAACCGAACAACGTGACTTTGTTAAACTATTGCAGGATTGCAATATTCGTGTTATGAAACCCGACAAGGGTAGCGGCCTCATATTTATGAACCAAGTTGACTATAATAATAAATTATCCACCCATTTGGATACTGGTCCATACGAGAAGATTAGCTTAAGCGAGGTCAACACAGCATACAATAGGATTAGAGCTACGGTTGAAGACTTGTTTTTAGAAAATTTAATAGACATAGACATTTACACCTATTTGAATGTCTTAGCACCTAGATTGCCATCCTTCTTTGGCGCTCCAAAAATCCACAAATCTATTAACGAACCCCCTTTCAGACCCACTGTAGACGGTAGAGGGTCTATCCTAGTAGCTTGTGCCAAATATGTAGACACTATCTTAAAGCCATTTATTGAAAAAGAAACTCAGATATGCAGAGACTCATGGAGTTTCCTTGAAAGCATCAAGAAGATACCTTTTGACCCAAGTTTAATACTTATGACTGTAGATGTGAAGGACTTGTATACTGTCATTCCACAACAATTAGGATTGGAATGGGTCAGGGATTTTCTTGAATTTAGAAAAGTGGAGCAAAACATCATCAACACAACAGAAACTCTATTAGAGCTGGTTTTAAAATATAACTTTTTTGCTTTCAATAGTGCAACATATAGGCAGACCTCAGGAGTCGCTATGGGATCGCCATGTGGGGGAGCATTTGCCAATTGTGTCATGGCCCAATGGGAAAACACACTGTTATTTAACAATGTCCTATGTCGCCTGGTATACTAGGTACCAGGACGACATGTTTTTGTTATGGAAAGGGCCCTTGGATATGGTAACACCCTTCATAGAAGACATAAAAACGCTTACTGATTTTTTAGACTTCACATATGAGGTACATAATAGTGAAATCAGTTTTCTAGACATAAAGTTAAGTAAAGATATTAGGGAGTCTAGATTCATTAGTAAAATTCATCGTAAACCCACTTACTCTAATGGTTTTCTTCACTTTAGTAGCTGTCACCCTTACCATCAAAAAAGAGCAGTAGTTAAAGGACAGATGGTAAGGGCAGCTCGTATGATCACTAAAGATGATGATTTTTTGGATGAATGCAGTAACTTGAGTAATATGTTTACAAACAGAGGTTACCCTGGGCCCCTGATATTGGAAGTCAAAGCTGAAGTGATGTTCAAAAGAAAATCAGGACATTTTAAACCTATTTTATGTAAACACGTATTGCCTTCAGTTGTAACCCAAGATGGGGTTATGGCTGAGGATAAAAACACTAACATAGCTAACATTGGATTCAGATTTTTATGTACGTTTTCAGTTGATCATCACTTCATAAGAAACATTCTACAAAAGAATTGGGCAATTATCGTAGAGGACAAACATCTACAGCAGTTGTTTGGATCCTCACCAAGGATAACTTATAGAAAAGGGTTTAGCTTGAAATCCTTGCTAGAAAGGAACAACAAAACCGCTTTCCAAAGGATAAAAGGGATGACCAAGTGTGGATCTTGTCACCAATGTAAATCTATACAGGAAGGGAACAATGTGTTTATAAATAGACAGAAATATAAGATTTTGGGAAATTTCAGCTGTGCTTCTAAAGCGGTGGTTTACGTAGCTAGCTGCAAGAAATGCCCGGCTTTCTACATAGGAAAGACCGAGCGGGCCTTGCGCAAGCGAATATACGAACACTTGTATGCAATAACTAGGAAAGACGTTAACAATGCACTAGCTTGCCATATTATGGAATATCATGATCATGTTTTTAATTTTGCTGTTTTAAAACAAATTAAGGATGATTCTAGGTCAGGCCCATGGCAAATCCTGTTAGAGAAAGAGGAATTGCTTTGGCAAATAAGGACGGCAGCACACATAAACCCAGGTTTAAATGAATCTATTTCTTTAACCTGTATATTAAAACTTTTAGCTTTAAGGAGATAGTAACTATAATAAGTATAGGGTGTATTCATCACAATATTAACATACACAAACAGCATAGTTACATATATGTGTATACATTTTTTCTTTGGTTTATTCTTAAAAGGCCATTTTTCCATGTTGATATTTTAAAAAAAGAAATTCAACAATTTGTAAAATTAACTTAATAACAGAAAAAATTGTTTTGAATATTTTTATTAGGATTATATACCTCTTATAACTATCATGAATTTAATCAGATAAACTGTGGTTTTCAATTTTTAGAAAACAGAATTAGACATTATAATTCTAATTCTGTCTATACTATAATATACTATATTATATTAGCATATATTTATTTATTTTTGTAGGTAATTATTTTTGTAGGTATTCATTTTTGTATGTATTTATTTTTGATTAATCATTTGTAAATATTATAGATTTTAAATAAATAAATACATATAAAACAGGTTAAAAAGGTATAAACAACATTTTATCCTTGTATTATTGTTATACTTTTTATTATACTTAACATACATCTAGGCACGAAGGTTTCATTTTCATTTAGACGTCAGGATTATTTACGTCTACTATTTGGCCTTTGGAACAGTGGCTGAAGAAAACTTGTTACCAAGTTGTCTTTGAATAATGAAACGAAGACTATTGTGTTTGTTTATCGTGCCCAATATACTTTTATTAGATATGAGTACACAGATTAAGTGCATTCACACTACGTTAAAACCTGTAGTTTAATATGTTTAAGAGGGTTGTAGGTTAATATTTAGGGTAGCGTATAACTAGTTGTTCGGATAGCATAAGCTATGGAGAAATTTTTAAATGAGCTTTTTTAAACAACACTAAGGCATTTAGTGAAATTATAGTAGATTAATTTTAATTGTGATGTCATTAATTAATTAATTATTACCCTATTTAATGGGGAGTTGTTTTGTAACTCAGTGTTTTGTTTCGTCTGAAGAAGGAAGGATACAAAGCCTTCCGAAAGTGCTTGTTTAAAAATTAAAGTTCTAACGCTGAAGACCAAAGTTCCTGCCTTTTTCATTCTATTTATTCATCTGGACACATTGTAGTCATGGGATTATCGGATTCTGGTTGGGTGCTCTTTGCACTTTTTGTCTTTCCAATGTTTATATTTTCAGTATGATTGGTATCTAAGAAATATTGAATTTCTGAAGCTAACCATGGTTTGAATTGTTTTATTTTAGTAATATAACCAGGGATTCTTGATGCATAAGTTAATCATTTAAAATCTATTTGGAATTTAAGTATTACTGAGTTGTGGTCTGAGAAGGGACATGGAGTTATGAAAAAAAATTATTTTCGTATCTATGCCCTGGGATGTAAAAAAATGTATCTATTCTAGTTTGGGTGCTAAATCTATAATCTCATTGGGAGAAAAATAATGAGTTAGTTTCTTTGTACCTATATGTATCAACTGGTTTTACATTTTCACTCCATTTCTTAAATGTTTCCCTATGGGTGTAAGACGAAGGTTTCTTTTGTTAGTGGTCTCTAAATTATCTAGAATGCAATTAAAGTCCCCTCCTACTATCGTATTGCCATTATATACTTTGTTAATTAGGTCCTTATGTTTTTTAGCTGTGCCTAACCCTATGCCAGGGATCCAGTATATATTTACCAGTGTCTCTAAATCTTGTTATGAAATCTTATTACAACTGATAATAGTTCTTCTTTATCTTTTTAATTATAAATAATCTGGGGATTAGTTACATTTTTCCTCCAAAGTATTAAAACTCCTCTAGTTTTTCATATGAAGAATGGGATAAGATTAAGTAATCATATGGCTTCCAAATGAAGATATCATTAGTTTTAAAGTGAGTTTCGTGCAATAAATATAACTTGTGCTTTATGTAATTTTAAGTATCTTAATAAATTGGATCTTTTTCTTGGATTATTTAATCCATTAATATTTAAAGAAAGTAAGGTTAAATCTGTGAGTTTTATATGTATTCATAGTGTAAATTATAATTAGAGACATTGTTAGAAATTTTCCATCACTAAAGGATTGTGTAACTATATTACTGATGATATACATTCAGACTGAGTTTTCCCATTAGATAACATGAAATTTCATTCCTGCCAATCTAGCAATTTTAAGTGATGTCCTAACAGATTTGAGATTATTTTGTTGTCGGATATCTCTGAAATTGCTTTTTCAAGATAAACAGTGTATGTTGCCTGAGAATAATGAAGTGTCTAAGTTTAGACGTAATAGTTGTTTTGTACCTAATATGCCTTCCCATGTTGATTCCTTTCTTAAGCTGTGTGAGAATGACTTCTACGTTTTATTTTCTAATGAAAGAAAAAAGGGCAGATTTTACAACTTAACCTCACAAGAATCTAAGGCATTGTATGAACTTAAATACAACAATGATATTACCATCAAGCCTGCTGATAAGGGTGGGGGTATAGTAATACTGAACACCATGGATTATAAAACCAATATGTTGTCAATGTTTTCTGATTCAACTACATACAAAGAGATTGATCAGAGTAATGTGGATACCATTATACGTAATGTGCATGACATTCTGCATGATTTGCTTATGTGTAGGCAAATTAGCGTTGAGATTTTTGAGTATCTACACATAGAACATCCAGTGACACCTGCTATTAAAGGCCTTCCCAAGATACATAAGGAGGTTTCACCCGTGCCCATGAGACCCACTGTTACTAGTGAAGGTTGGGTTACATCCCATGTATCTAGCTTTTTGGAGCATTTACTGAGACCAATAGTGAACAAATATCCTTCCATCCTGAGAGATACTTATGATTTGCTGGATACCCTCAATACATTGACTCTTGACAAGACTAATAGCCATCTACTTATTACATTAGATGTCAAGAGTTTATTTACATCTATACCAAATGACGTAGGGATACAGTTTGTCAGTGAGCTATTAGTTGGAGAAACCCATTTTAGTAACGACAGGATGATTTTGATACTTCAATTACTTGAAATTGTACTATATAACAACATTTTTTTGTTTAGGGATAAACACTATTTACAACAGTGGGGGGTAGCCATGGGCACCCCCTGCGCTAATACGTAAGCGAATCTTGTAGTGTTACAATGGGAGAAAACGTATTTATTCCAACATGTGATGTTTAAACACGTTATATTGTACAAACATTTCGTGGATGACATCCTCATAGTTTGGGAGGGGTCTAGAGAAAACTTTGATGAATTTTTGAGGTATTTAGAGACGACTACCTCTTTCCTTAGGTTCACTAGTGAGGTTTCAGCCCATGAAATAACTTTAACGTTACATCTAAGAAATGTATCTGATAGTGGTTCCATTATACCCTCTCTATATAGAAAATCAGTTTGGAAGAATAGTTTACTTCCCTTTGATAGCATGCACCCTAGGACTGTATTTTCTGGCATTATTAAAAGCCAGTTCTTGAGAATTCAGAGATTATGTAGAGAGAGACAGTCTCTATTGGATGAGGCTGATTTTATGGAAACTGTTTCTGCAAAGGGGGTATAATCACATCCTGGTAAGGAATATTAGGCATGAAACCCTAGGTACGTCATATCCATCAGCCAATATAGAACAGACTATGAACCCTGAGTTCACAGGTTTCAGAAACCACGCTGATAGTGCTAGACCGTTTAACAATGGGAAGGCTGTTAAATATATCACAAAGTATACCAGTGACATTAGTGCAATAAAAGAGGTCATATTTAAGAATTGGAATGTGCTTATGATAGATACTAACACTAGAATGTTAGTAGGTAGTAAACCCAGTTTTTTATTTAAAAACTGTGAAAATCTTAAAAGGATTCTATGTAATGATCATAGTACTGTTTTATTGCCTGCACATTCTATGTTGACAGCCCAAGGCACGTTTCCCTGTAATCATTGCAGTAGATGTGACTATATAGTGAATACACAGTTATATTGGAACCCTATGACTAATTTTGAATTTTCTCCAAAATTTTATGCGACTTGTGACACCAGGAATTTGATCTATCTTGCCACCTGTAATCAATGTCAGGCCTTCTATGTGGGATTGACCACAAGGAGGCTGCAAGATAGAATCTATAATCACTTTTATGACATCTGCAAATGTAAAGAAACCAATGCCCTGGCCCGACATGTAATGGAATATCCCTCACATAGTTTTTGTTTCAGAGTATTACAAGTGTTAGCACAGAGAGTGCGGGGTGGAGATTCTGATAATGAACTGGCTGTAGCGGAGTTAAAATGGATTTTTAAACTTGGTTCACATTTGTTTCCAGGTCTTAATTATGTGTCGATAAGATCAGTACTTGAGTTAAACAATATTTAATTTAGAGTATATATTTATATATATTTTTATAAGAATATCACAAGTTATGACACAATACATATAACTAAATATTCCTGTAGCATTGTTAGTTAACATAGTAGATAAATTGCTACTTGCTTTGGATGAATGCGTAAAAGTTGTTTTATTACTATTTTATGATATGATATGATATCTATATATTTATATATGCAGTATTTACATACTTTTGTTACGTGATGTTTAGTATAAATGTTGGGTCTATTTAAGTGTTTGTGTAATAAAAGCATGTGATGGCAGGAATTGACTGATTGTTTATTTAATTAGATAATTTTCCCGCTTCATTGTGCTATATTAAGGTTGTAGTTTTCCATGTTTAATTGTCTGATGAAGCGTAGGTTCCACTACGCGAAAGCGCTTACTTCTGTTGGATACAATAAACCGTTTGGATTTTGGTTTTATTTCGTTGTCTACAGTTGTCTTGGATTCATTCGTGGCTAGTTTCTCCTTTTACCTTCTGCATTTGTTCCTTGGTTTTTGAAAGGAGTTCTATTTAGCAATGAGGTTACCTCACCTTGCAATCAATAACATGAAATATGTTTCAATATAGGTCAATAAAAAAGGAAAAAAATAAAAAACATACAGATAAACATATTTAACCAAGTAAACAATAAGTTTAATAACCCTTTTAACAAACATGGAGTGAAAAACACTCCTAAACTGAGAGAACTGGTATGTTCAATCAGATTATCCCTCAGGTCTAACAACAAGATTGAAGAAACGCAATTGTCTCTGAACTCCAAATTTGAGTATCCCGAAGATGTCTTGCTTATGATTGTAGTATTAATACATGTACTAGTACTTGGAGACAATATAATAAATCAGTAGCAGCTTAACTGTTTAACAATATTTTCTTATTTTGTGAACAAAGTATGTTTCTAGGTTAAAATTATCTTAATTATAATGGTATTACTTCAACTGATTAAACTGATATGCATTTATAGAACTGATCTTTATGAATCTGATAATAACAGAAACTTAATATGTTCCTATTTTAAATATGAAAATGAAAGCTGTATTATATATGGCTTTTAAGATTTGGCATGTTGTGTTTTCATTAGTTCAGAACTATTTACAGAAGTCTAATATTTCCTTTTTCGATATAAGTTTAAGCATTTAATAGCAATGAAACATCATAAATTACAATAAAGCTATAGATTGAATATAGCCGTTTACAAATATTTAATAATGAAATAACCACAGATTACAATAACTATTTGTTAAAACTTTTATACTCAGAAAAAAATATATTTTCTAGACTAGGAATTTCATCAGGTATTGTTCTGAATTTCCCAATGTGTCAATCATATTGCATTATACAAAAATCCCCAGAATCCAAGTCACATGCCTAAACTGTGAGAAGGACATTAATAAGTATGTGCAGACAACTTAAAAATATAAACTATAAAACACTGTGATGACAAAGCAAAAATGTAAATAATATAATAAGTATATGCATCTAATAATTAGAGATGATTACTGTATAACTAAGACATATTACTGAACAAATCTTAAGGCAAACATAGACATGACTACAGCACTGCTGAATGATAATAAACGTACTAGAAATTGTACATAGAAACCTTATTGAATGAAGTTTAAATAACTTCACTGAAAGTACATCCTTTCATTGTTTTTAGTAACTGAACAATGTAACTGCTCATTCAACTCTTCTGCTCCTTCCTAAAGAGATCAACAAATATCCCATCCTAGCTTTGCATGGTACCTATGCAATTATCACAACCACACCCCCACAACTGTACAAACGCAGCACAAATATGACCCTATAGCACAACTTTGTTTTTTTCTGTATTGAGGTTAATTAAATGTGAAAACCATACTGTTAGTGTTTCTTCCCACACTTTACTGCCAGCATACTTCTTCTTTTATGTTCCCCTGTTGCAGGTATCCCCCTGGTTTTAATTTGTTCACATTTCAGAAATCAAGTCCCACCCAAATCAAGGGCATTTTTTGTTTATATTTTTCTAATGTCCCCTAAAGTTAATAGAATAGCTGGGTTTGCATCTGTATTCTGCATGCATTTTCATAACAGGAAGAACTGTGCAACATTTTTCTTATGAAATTTTGTGACTGTAATCTTTGTCCACTGCTTTACTAGAAAAGTTATGAGGGACAGGCAAAATTAGAAATACTTAACAGAGATGCTTTCCTAATCTTTATAGGGACAATTTTGTTGCATTTGAGCATTGACTAATACTTAGATTGCCTTCTATCCCTTTTTAGTGTGGATGTTTGTTTGGAGAGCTGTTTATTACCTGAAAACACTGCAAATGGTGCGAGAGTATGGGGCAAGAGGATTTTCTTAAGTCTCCTACAATAGTTGCATAAAACAAACATTTTTCATTTGAAAAGCCTTAATCTTTTATAACAGTGCAGAAACAACCCAAATTCTTCTAGAGTAATCTTAAATTACACTAAACAGGACTTACATTATGCGCATTTCGCAAGGTAAATGAGAAGAAACATCCGGTACTTGCATTATGCGCATCCCGCAATCGGGAAAGTGTGGCCACGACAACACGCAAGCACCCTTTGTGCCATAACATTCATGCTAAGCTTGTTTCAGCTTTTACGAGGGAATTTACACTCAATAAAAAAACCCTTAGCAAATTGCACAAAACTCAAATTTTCAATTGATTACAACAGAAACAAATTGTCAATAACTGTTTTAATAATGTGTTTGAATCCAAAATAAAAGACAGCAACATGCATTATGAGTTGCAATGTGTTACTACTGAATACTTGTACAATAACTTGCTAACATTTGAAGTACAATATATGGGGTTTCTTTCCATTCACACAAAGCACCACTATAAGTGGCTTATTAATGCAAGGGCTTAACTCCGTGAACAAAATATACTCCAACCAGTTAAGCTCTCATTCAAGAGAGATGAAGGATACGTTTTAAATGTATTTTAGAAATATTAGACTGTAGTCTTTAAAAAAAGCTGTGGTGGTGCAGCAGTAGCATTGTTGCCTCACAGCAAGAGGTTTTCCCATTTGATTCTCGACTGGAGCACCTTCTGTGTGGAATCTGCATGTCCTCCCCGTGGTTGAGTGGTGTTTGAAAGACATGCGTGAATGGGCGTGCCTTCTTTGAAGGTTGGGCGTCGAGCTGGCACCTCGGCACTGTAAAAATCTACTGCCAATCATTAATGGACCAGAGTTCCACTATGGCGACTCCTAACCAGGAAAAGCCAGAAGAAGACTGTAGTCCTTAAAATAAGGAAGAAACATTGCTAGCTTTAAATTGTATTCTTAGCCTCTTACTATTAAAGAAGTGCAGTTTAGTTCACACCATTATGAGGCTGAATATGATTTCTTCTGTACTGCAATTTCTTTTAAATAATGTGTTTTACAATCTAACAGTGTGCTTCGGCCACCAGCTAAATCAATAACAGATGTAATGTATGTATTTATGTTATTTAATCATGAATTGGACCATGTACAGGGAATCTTAATGTACAGTTTGTGTTTCATACAGCACAATCCTGTATTTCAAGTAAAATGGACATTTACTTTGTATTGGTTGTCATGTATACAACCATGGGAAAGTGTGCGAAGTATATCAGTTCTCGTCATCTGAGGTGGAAGGATCGTGATTCTAAATATGCAATATGTTCCAAATAATAAAGTAGTGTAATGCTCTATGTGATTAAAACAAAACAGACTGATAAAGGCACTTTTTATAGAGCTCATGACTGAGTTGGGTAAAAGATTGACAACAAATGGCTTCTTAGAACTTTGCACCGCTAGTTATGCAGATTTACCATGTTTTTCTTGTTTAACTAAGAAAGCCGTTAATGAACTGAACAATATGATTAGAAATAAAGTTTATTTTAAATAAATCCAATTAAAAAATGAATTTACCTCTTATGTATCTATGAGTCTATGAGTCTATGAGTCTATGTATAAATATCTCAAGTTAATAAAAAAAGTATTCCTATTTTTTAAAGAAAATCTATATAAAATAAATGTTTAAAGATATAAGTTTACAGAAATCACTACATAAGTAATATGAATAATAAACCTAAGTTCACAGAAATGTGTTTTTTCTTAAATATGTTAGGAATAGGTAATATGACTTTATAATAAATACAAAATCTAAGTGAATTGAATATCTAAATCAGTGTGGAGGGAAAGTTAGTAAAGTGAAAGGTACTTTGAAGTTTTAAACATGAAATCATACCTTAGTTGAAGCTTTGAGAGATTTAGTGGTTTCTAATTTTTTGAGTTCAGTTCTTAGTTTTTTCTTCCTTAAATCAGCCCAGGTATTTTTTTCAGAGGATCTCTTCAAAGTAGTAGAAGTTGACCAATCCATTTCTTCTGGAGTTAAAATCATATTGTTGTTTTTAATAAAAGAAGAAGCTTTCTTAAGATTATTGAAAGTTCTCATGTCGTTGTTATAATAAATTCTGATTCTGGCAGGGTAGAGAAGCTGAGCTTTTATTTTATTTTGCTTGAGGAGTTTCACCAGAGGGCAGGTTTTCTTACTTAGTTCTAGTACCTTTGAAGAGTAGTCATTGTCAAACCTTAGTTGACATTGTAAGTTAAGGGGATTTCTTCCATGCAGACCTAAGGACCAGTTCTTTGTCCATAAATAATATCAATGTTACCACAATGGATCTTGGGGGTGCATTAGATGAGGAAGGTGATGGTTTTCCAATAGCCTTGTGTGCTCTCTCTCAATTCCATTAGATAGTCCTTCTTTCAGATCTAGAAAGTCAGGAAGCCAAGAGTTAAGAATAAGATGATATCCTCACCCTCCGTTTTTTCCTGGAAGACCAAAGATCCTTATATTTGTTCTTCTTTCCCTATTCTCTAGATCATCTACTTTATTAGCCAATTGTTCTGCTGCAAAAGGAATTCACATTGGTTTTCATCTTCTTTAAGTCTCCCATCTATGTCATTCAATGAAGTTTCAATATCTGATAGTTTCTTTGTTGTTGTTGAAGAATTTCCTTAAAAACATCAGTTTACTTTTGGCAAATTTCTTTAAGATTTTCTAGATTTTCAGTGAATCTGTTCATTTTCAAAGATAAATCATGCGCAGTAGCAGACATCAGTTGAATTTCCTTTTTCAGAGAAGTGTCTGAATGAGGGGCAGCCACTGTGGTACAGCGGTTAGCATTGCCGCCTCACAGCAAGAGGTTCTCTGGTTCGATTCTTGGCTGGGGTGCCTTCTGTGTGGAGTCTGCATGTCCTCCCTGTGGTCACGTGGGTTTCCTCCGGGTGCTCCGGTTTCCTCTCACATCCCAAAGACATGCTGTAGGTGGACTGGACACTCTAAATTGGCCATAGGCATGAGTGCGTGCATGTGTGTGCCTTCTGTGGAAGGTTGGGCGCCGGGCTGGCAACTCAACACTGTAAAACTCTACTGCCAATCATGAGCGGACAGGTGATCCACTGTGGCGACCCCTAACCGGGAAAAGCCGAAAGAAGAAGAAGAGAGTAGTGTCTGAATGGGAATTCTTAGAGTTGCTCATTTCCACACAGTTGAATTAGTCTCCAGGTTAATTTGACAGAAAATTTTGAGGTATTTCCTTCAAAGTTGGTAATCTTGTAGATTAGAAGTTTCTTTATAATATTTTTCTAATTTTGTTTGAAAAAATAAATTTTTTTCCTTTTTTCTAGTATGAATTTGTGGAGCTCAGAAAAGTTGCTGTTATCAGTTGGCTATCTAGGCTCCGCCTCTTCACATAAATGTTCTCAAATGCACAGCCCAAGATGACCAAAGGAAACATTCCAAACTCACATGAACCCTGAATCTTTACAGCATTTAATGTAAAAGGGCTTGCCTTTGAAAACCTCCTGCAGTCATTTTATATAGAACTTGATAAAACAATCAAGACTACTGAATAAAATTACTAAATCAAACACAGGTAAACTGAATTAGAACATTCTGCACATTATTCCATATGACTGAGCTTTTTATTAATGGAAACATTCATAGAGTAGTACAAAACTCAGTTCTCCTAGCATTCTGGGGTACATTACAAAGTGAATTTTCACCCAAAGGATAAACAGAAACAAACAATGCCAATTATTCCCAGCAACCCAGAGTTATCTACTTTTGATCTATTTGCAAAGAAATAAATATGACAGATAATGTGCCAGTGACTTGGCGTTATGCAGACTCAACCAGAATGGGTAAAGTAAGAAACAGGTACAGGCATGCAGAACTTCTTAAAAAGATAGTAGTTTAAGAAATAATCAGTTAAACTAAAGAGGATTTGAATCTGTTCCCACATTTCCTGGTAATGTATTCTCCTGTACATGCAGGTTCGCAGAACTATTTATTATGTATTCAGATGACATTAGCACTATGCAGCATGCTCTTCATAAGGATATGTCAGTGTCTATAATAAAGAGAATTATTTTTTGCAACTTGATTTAGGCCATATGAACTGCACTTCTTGTTGTTATATTTAATTACACATACAAATTATATTTCTGATATGCATTATATACAACCTTTTATAATTTAGAAATAATCTACAAGTGAGTGTGGATGATGCTGGATTTGCCTACTGCTAGTGTGATTTGATCACAAGGGAGAAGCCTGATTTATTAAAGTAGTACTCTGAAGTGGTTGCTGGGCTGGAAAACTGTGACTGTTAATTTCTGACCTGTTTTGTTACATGAAATCCATCACTAAATGACTTGTACACGCAAATGTACACAAATACCACCACACATTCTGTTATTTTTCAGTGGGTTCAACAGATCATTTGGCTCCAGTTTATTACCACACAGTAACTACCAGAGCTCTCACTCTCACTCTCTCTGTTTGCATGTGTGTGTGTGTGAGACAGAATGAGATCCAGCCACAGCCTGGCATTATAGCCAGGGTTTTCTGTTGACCTCGCTCTCACCTAGTGAATGGGTAAGCTCCAGCTCTCCAAAGTCCATGAACTGGATAAAGTGGGTAATCAAAGAATGTGTGACTAAAGGAATCAAAATGAAAGTAAAATATAGTGTCACGTATCTTCCATGCCAGAAAAAACTTTATGCTGCTAACTTAGAAAGTTACTCAGCATATCTCCTTCCAACAGCTGCTTATGTACAGAGCCCATATTACAAAAGAAACCAGTCAAATCACTACAGTGCAAACTCCTCAGTTGTAAGGAGCCTGGTGAATACACTACCCCTTAAGCTGTCAGACACAAATGGCACTAGGACTGGCCACTTAGAATTCCTTTTTTAGCTGTAGGAATACAGGGCAACACTATAGATATTCATCATTTTCACAATGAGAAAAAAACTGCCCAATCAGTGCAGGCTCTTTGTACAAACGTTCTGTACTTATTATTTTGCTGCCCCATGCCTGATGATTACCTAGTCTCTTCCTTACACCTTCTCTTTTGTTCACCATTGAATTTCTGTTGGTACCAGCATAATGGGGTGCATTATACGGGCTATCACCCTAGCAACTGTGAGAGATACATGCATTTTTTTTCTCCTGACCTACAGAATCCCCTACTGACATCTAGACACCTCTTTCCCAAGAGGTACCCCCAATGGACTGCACACACAGCTCCAATGTCATCTACAGTGCACCCCTGCTCTGCTTGGGGACCATGAACACTCCTGGTCCTTGTCTTGCTTATATGTCCCCAAGCCTCCATTTGGTGTTAACATCACAGTGGACAAGGACAGAGCTGGTGTGAACTACTTATTCTAATCCTCCCGGTCAGTTAATGATTGCCATCCTACACTACCATATGTACAGACCTGGTGGTCAGCTAATGATTGTCATTTCCCCTACCACATGTACAAACTTAATGGTCAGCTAATGACTGCAATCCTCCCCTACCACATACAAAAACTAAATGGTCAGCTAATGACTGCCATCCTATACTACCACATGCAAATACTTAATGGTCAGCTAATGATTGCCATCCTACACTTAATCTGCAGACATACTCCTTAAACAAATATTTTTGTGCAATGTCAAGCATAAAAAAGTAAGAACAATACCTTCTCTATGAACAATCAAAATAGTTTTTTTTTTTTGAACAAAGAAGAAAAAAAAGATCAGTTACAACTGACTGAAAACACAAGCCGCCTCGCTCACACATCCCTTTACATGGGACAAGCCACTCACAACTTCCAATACTAACTTTACTGTCACACAATAATGGCTAAAACTGAAGGTGAAACTTCCCACAAACAGTGCACAAGAGGTCTTGCACAAGTAATGATCCCACAGTACTCACCAGTCACTGTTTATTTCTATGATCAAATATGATCAAAAACAGCTGTGATTATCAACTACAACCAGATCAATCAGTCAAAAATCACATTAGAAAATGCAGAACAACATAGAGAAAAAAATGAGGAAATTAAATTTTTACAACGGCAAAGCCTCAAATGATCACTGCAGTCCACAGAAAACAATATCTGCATTTTGTCTTCAATGGTTCAAAAGATGTTAGGCCTTTTCCAGCTTATCCTCTAACTGCCAGGAAAGGACATATGACTCAGCAACCACAGACCATGGGGGTGGGGGATAGAGGGGCTTTACAGATGCTAATAAAAATTTTGAAATCACAGTTGGCCCTTCTTCAAACCTATCATGTTTTGAAATACAGGAGTGTGAGATTGACATTCTCAATGCTGTGCTGAAAGTTTATCGACCTCATCAAATTTAATCACATTACAGCAATATATGTATGCAAGTCCTCACAGAAATATTTTCTTTATAAATAATACATTGTTTTATTTTTAAAGCATAATGAATTGAAGATTTCTCTCCAGGTCTGCAAAAGTAAAGGAGCTTTGTCCAGCTGGACTAAACTTGTCACTATACCTGTAATATATAAAATTAGCATCTAACAAACTATCTGTAAGCTGGCTACTTCTGGCTTGGAAAGACAAACAGCAAAACTGTAATGTTTAATGCACAGCAGCGTGATATTTTCTCCAGAGTTACACACTGCACAAGCCGATTTTTTTTTTCCTGAGATTATACCATGGTCTGCTGGACATGCCAAAGTCATTCAATCTGCAGTATACTCATTTTAAAATGTGCTTTAAAAGAACCCTTTACATTGGTGGCAATCCCAAATAAGCAATGGTCCTGAAATCCTTAACATGGAGAATTAGTGTTCTGAATACTGACAGCAGTAAACAAAAAGGCATGATAGTGTGTGTGTGTGTGTGTGTGTGTGTGTGTGTGTGTGTGTGTGTGTGTGTGTGTGTGTGTGTGTGTGTGTGTGTCACACTAAAGCAAGCAGAAAAGGTATGAAATCATAAATCACACTATCTTTTAGTTCAACAAGCAGTAACAACTGCCTAAATTATCTTTTTCACAGCACCAAAACATTTTAGAAACGTAATAACTTTGTTAGTTCAGGTTATTAGGTTTAAATGTATTATCATAAAGAACTGCTAATAATTATTCAGTTTCTTAATTGCAGATTCAGTTTCAACTTATTTACAACTTGTGCAAATTACTTCTACCAAGTGTATTTACTGTGTAAAGAAACATCTTATATTTTATTATTAAATAAAGCACAAGAGTTTCTTTTTCTGCAGTTCAGTTTTGATGCACTCCTGAGACAAAATCTGCAGACATGTTACAAACTGCATAGTGATAATGTACATGGGTAAGGGACAGGAAACCTAATTCCTGGGTCAGTGACCTACATTCAGGGCTCTGTAATATCTTTCTGTACCACAGGCTATGCATGAGCCATGTGGAACTCAGCACACTGCACAATAAACAAAGCTGTACATATGGCATCCCTACTGCAAAATCTGTAGTGTTCACAAGAACCAAGGGTCTGATGGGGGAAGTAACATGTCATTCACGGCACAGATACAAAACACTGCAGTTGACAACATCTGTAATGATGGAGGGACACAAGGGATATACTAGGCATATAAATTCATACCTGTTCACAGACAGCAGTATACCTGATCATGTAATAGGCAAGTGAATGGACACACACACACACACACACACACACACACACACACACACACACACACACACACACACACATCATTGTCATCTCTTTTCTTCCCCATTTTCTATTTGGGGTCAGGGTATCGTGTCAACTGTCACCATCTCTCTCAATTCAGTGCCATTGTTATACCTTCTTTGACAGTCGTACCTGACTGTTGTAGATCTTCACTCACACAAAGTATCCATCTCTTTTCTGGGGCCCCTATTCCCTCTTGCCTTTTCCCTCGTCTGCCCCAAATCTTCTTCAGCAGCTTGACTTCTGCTTTCCTGCACTTGTGCCTGAACCACCACAATATGTTCTCTTTGATCTTCTCTACAATTGGAGCTATTTGGACTTCTGCTCTAATGTCTGCATTTCTTTGTCTGCCTCACACTCTACATCCTACTATCTGTCTCAGGCACGTCATCTCCATTACTTGTAGTGTCCTCACCTGCTTTGCCTTGACTGCTCAGACTTCAGTACTACTGTATGATATTGGTCACAAAAGTGTTTTGTGCAGCTTACATTTCAGCTTCTTTATCATTCTTCTGTCACACAGTACCCAACACTCTGTGCCAGCTGGCTGCAGCCCTTCTGATTCTAGCTTTAACATCCTCATAAAGACTTTCATACTCCTTAACCACCCCTCCCAGACACTTGAAGCTGTTATTCTGTTCTACTATTTTCGCTTCTGTCACAGTTTTCTGCATCTTTGTATTTCCCCCATTTTCTGCCATTACAATCATTTTGTTTGTACACAGTTTCATCTTGTGTGCTTTCAGTTTTTTATTCCATTCCCCAATCATTTGCTGAAGTGCTTGTTCAGAGTTTGCTTGCAATGACACATTACCTGCATAGAGCAGCTTTGTGATCTGTTCCCTGTGACCTGCTTACTAATACAGTCCATCACCAATATGAACAATGAGAAAGCTGAACCCTGATGGACACTTCTCCAGATAAGAACCTATCTGAGTCTGAACACTGCACTTGTGTCATTGAGGTCTTGAACATCACCTGCACTAATTTTACCATTATTTCTGGGACTTCAAACCATCACATGACTACCCAAATCTGCTTTCTTGGGACCTTGTCATATGCTTTTTCTTAGTTTAGGAATGTCCAGTTGGATTCTTTCCTCATCTCTAACTTCTTTCGAACTTTCTGTTTCACTGCAAATATCGGGTCATTTATGCTGTATCCTGACCCGATATATACATATATATATGTTACACGTACATAGATGTACACACACACACACACACACACATATATATATATATATATATATATATATATATATATATCTACACAGTGGATATAAAAAGTGTACACACCCCTGTTAAAATGCCAGTTTTTGTGATATAAAAACATGAGACCACAATAAATCATATCAAAACTTTCCCCACCTTTAATGTGACTGTACAATTCAATTGAAAAACAAACAAGTCTGTTAGGGGAAAAATATAAAAAATAAAAAACGTACAATAAGCTGGTTGCCTAAGTGTGCACACCCTTAAACTAATACTTTGTTGAAGCACCTTTTGATTTAATTACAACATTCAGTCTTCTTGGGTAGGAGTCTATCAGCATGGCACATCTTGACTTGGCAATATTTGCTCACTCTTCCTTTCAAAAGCGCTCCAAATCTGTCAGATTGCGAGGGTATCTCCTGTGCACAGTCCTCTTCCCACAGATTTTCTATTGGATTTAGGTCTGGGCTCTGGCTGGGCCATTCCAAAACTAATTTTCTTCTGGTGAAGCCATTCTTTTGTTGATTTGGACATATGCTTGGGGGTCATTATTGTGTTGAAAGGTGAAATTCCTCTTCATCTTCAGCTTTCTAGCAGACGCCTGAAGGTTTTGGGCCAAAAATGACTGGTATTTGGAACTGCTCATAATTCCCTCCACCTTGACTAAAGGCCCAGTTCCATCTTAAGAAAAGCAACCCCAAAGCATGATACTGCCACTACCATGCTTCACCGTGGAGATGGTGTTCTTTTGGTAATGCCAAGTGTTGTTTTTGCGCCAAACATACCATTTCAAATTGTGACCAAAAAGTTCAACCTTGGTTTCATCAGGCCATAACACATTTTCCCACAAGCTTTTGGGAGACTTGATGTATTGTTTTGCAAATTTTAGCTGGGCCTGGATGTTTTTCTGTGTAAGAAAAGGCTTTCGTCTTGCAACCCTACCCCATAGTCCAGACATATGAAGAATATGGGAGAGTGTTATCACATGCAGTACACAACCAGTACTTGCCAGAAATTCCTGCAGCTCCTTCAGTATTGCTGTAGGTCTCTTGGCAGCCTCCATGACCAATTTTTGTCTTGTCTTTTCATTAATTTTGGAGGGATGTCCAGTTATTTGCAACATCACTGTTGTCCCATATTTTCTCCACGTTTTGATGACTGTCTTCACTGTGCTCCATGGTATATCCAATGCTGTGGAAATTTTTTCATAGCCTTCTCCTGATTGATACCTTTCAACAATGAGATCCCTTTGATGCTTTGTAAGCTCTCTGTGAACCATGGCTTTTGCTGTAGCAGGCAACTGAGTAAATGTCAGGGAAATCCTACTAGGACAGCTGAACTTTTGAGTTAATCAGTCTCTTTAATTGATGGCAGTTGTGTACCTAAGAAGACTGAATGTTGTAATTAAATCAAAAGGTGCTTCAACAAAGTATTAGTTTAAGGGTGTAGACACTTATGCAACCAGCTTACTGTACGCTTTTTTTATTTTTTTATATTTTCCTCTAACAAATTTGTTTGTTTTTCTATTGAATTGTACAAGTTACAGGTCACATTAAAGGTGAGAAAAGCTTTGAAATGATTTATTGTGGTTTCATTTTTTTACATCATAAAAACCTGGCATTTTAACAGGGGTGTGTACACTTTGTATATCCACTGCATATATATATATATATATATATATATATATATATATATATATATATATATATATATACACACATATACATATACATATACACACACACACACACACACACACACACACACACACACACACACGTTTGCAGACAGCAGATGGTGTGTAGATGTCTTTTGCCTTTCATATTAGAAACAGATGTCCTTTCTCTGCCACTGTTATGCAAAGCAATGCCTGTTTGCTAAATACACACATACTGTAAGCAGTACTATTATAGATCAATCAAGCCCACACTCTCCTCCCACATCCCATCTTTCAGCTGAACCTGTGTTCTTTGGAATAACTGGGATTTAAGATGACCTATATGTGCTATTTGGTGTGTCTTGACAATTGTATTGTATGGCAGGAGATTGCTACTCCTGAGGGACACACAGCTACCATACACATAGTAGTACTGTCTGTTCAGTGCACCAGGATCTGACTACCATTATACACTAAGACTGCAGAGCACGACATACAGAATCCTTGAGTTCAGTTTAAATCTGAATTTCATCTGATATGTCCCAGATACCTCTACTGCCTTAAATCCAAAATGGATTTGGTATGCTGGGGGTCTTTTTGAATCCCATCACTCATATTGATGATGATGATGATGATGATGATGATGATGATGTAAATTTTAGTAGCACCAGATATCATTTCTTAAGCAATTGTCTACCATTCACTAAAGTAGATGCAATATTCTCTCCCTGGTGTTACAATCTGGAAAAGTTTACAATTTATACTATTTTCTTCAACTCGGTACGTGTGTGTGTGTGTGTGTGTGTGTGTGTGTGTGTGTGTGTGTGTGTGTGTGTGTGTGTGTGTGTGTGTGTGTGTGTGTGTGTGTGTGTGTGTGTGTGTTTTGTTAGAATCTTATTTCAAACATTTTTTTCTGTTAGTCACCTATTCCTTTTTCGATGCATTCAGTCAGGCAGGTAAAATCTAAAAAAACTACATATATTTAATTAGGTTGTTAAACAGCTAAATCCACTCGGTACAAGCACTTTTTAAAGGGTCACACAGGAGCAATAAACTTGTTGAAATTCACACAGTATGCAAGTGCAGACTGAATGAATCAAGCACAGGACTACAGGATAAAGCTTGTTGGCAGCTTGCATTCTTATACCTCTACACAACAACGCATGCAGACATCTTAAATTCTTAATATGAATGTTCTATTAAGAAATGTGTGGCGTTTGATCTTTCCTTAGAATAAAATTTCACCATTAATGCTTGAATAGAAAAGTTAAACACTTATTCGTTTTTCTGTCAATGTCACTTAAGATTACAAGGCATGGTTTATATAAAGTAAAACTTGATAACTATCCATTATTGTCTAAATTACTTTGCAGATGAACAAACCTTCTTTAAATGTATCAAGGCATTTAAAAGTATCTTGTAAATTAGTATGCAGTAATACTTTTACAAGGTCTCCTAAAATATTAATCCAACTAGTGCTATGCTATTTCAAACAGCTAGCAGTCAGTAATGGGATGGACAAAACTGGAGGCATAGGCAGTATTGTTTTTATCTTCTCTATGTTTTCATATTGAGCTGCATTCTAATTTTACTTAAATGCCTCAGTTAAAGACAAAACTATATAACAAGTATGACACGCAAATACATTTTTCTGATGACACTGACAAGATTAGAATACGCCAACATCTTATTCTTAATGTCAGTGCTGGTAAAAAAAAAAACAGGAGATGTGACTACAAAGTCACCAAAATAATTCAATGTGTAAAGACTAGCAACGTACCTAAACAAATCCATTTTAAAGATTTGAGAAACAGAATAACATTTCCCATTATACCAAATATTCAGAATTTGAACTGGAATAAAGTCTGATTAAAAAACAACATGAAACATTTCTTTTTCTGGCAAAATAACCTAAGGTTCTATTTCAAATACCACAGATATCAATCTGACCTCCTTATGATACGTGTTTTGCTACGAGTACAGGAACACCAAGCCTCAATTTTACTGAGGCAGGGAAAATCAAAGCAATGGAAAGGGACTGCCCCAATAGAATGTGTTTCCTCAGCAGGGCAGGAATAAAACCCACTGGTTTGCAGAATGAGTAAAGTAAGCAGAAGCACATGGTTTTGTTCTGAACTTGTCTATATTTGTGCCTAAAACTAGAAAGTTAATACATTTATCCAGAAATGTATCATTTATGGCAATTAAAAGATGTGATGTGACCAGACTTTGCCTGAAGTATTGTATTTTTTAGGATATTAAATCTAAAATGCAGTCATTGCTCTACAATAAAAATATCTAAAATGCAGTGTAATAGGACATAGTAATCCATCATGCTTCATTCAACATGAAAATGTTACAGCTTAATATTTTAATATGGACTGACTGAAATCAACAGTATTACAAAAGGGCTGCCTTCAAAGTATTTTGACAGTCTTGCTAAAAATGAACACCAAGCCACATATAAGTTCAAAATGGTGGTAACAACACTATTAAGAAACAAATGTCCATGCAAAAAATAATGGATAGCTGCACTAATAAGAAGTCTCTCACACACACACACACACACACACACACACACACACACACACACACACACACACACACACATATTTATCTTTCTATGTACCTATATTTTTTCTTTAAACAAATTAAAACTGCATGTGAATCACAGGTTATAAGGTTTACTGATGACCATTTATACTTTCAAGTGCATGTCTGTTTTTTTTTTTAAACGTAATTATGTGCCTTTCTCTGTGGGTTTCCAAACCAACCCACATAAAATAAACCCTCTCATATACTCACTTGCTGCTGGGAAAAAAGCATAACAGGATTTTTTTTTTCATATTTTTGTGATGGGGTGGCTTATATCCATTGTATGTAGAACACATTACTTTTATGAAAAACACAGACCAGTTATAAATTACAGGGTTCTGTGCTGGGACCTCTCTTGTTTGGAATTTACTTTTCTGAAGTAAAAGCCAATACCAAATGGCTCTGGCTGACTACATTGGCAGATACCTGCAAACTACAAGCAGTCATTGAATCCCCAAATGACTTACTCATTCTGGAGGAAGGTCTGTCCCAGATAACTAGTGCCAAAATCATTTACTGAAACTAAATGCTAAAAAATGCATTATTGTATCCTTTGGGAAGTCATCTACTGCAGGGAATCACCATACTGACAAAACACCTCTAACAGTTGACCTAGTTGTTCCAGATTTGGGAATTTATATGAAGAGTGACCTAACTTCTGACCAACATGTTTCCATTTTTGTAAAAATGTCCTTTTATATTGCATAGCTTATAAACAAAGGAATTGTGTCTAAATCTTAAGATGTCATTGTGTTCCTTTACTCAGTCCTCATTAGATCAATCATTGAATATAAATCCCCCTTTGGCATGTATTTGTGCAGACACATGCAACTGTAACACTCCCAGAGATACCTTACTAAAAGGATACAAGGCCTAAACAACATGTCCTACATGGACCGACTCAAAGTTCTGTCATGATACTCAGTAGT
This sequence comes from Protopterus annectens, assembly GCF_019279795.1. Lineage (NCBI taxonomy): Eukaryota > Metazoa > Chordata > Ceratodontiformes > Protopteridae > Protopterus > Protopterus annectens. The sequence goes on along the minus strand of NC_056749.1, from coordinate 535,916,828 downwards.
CTAACAAATGTTAAGACCTGTGTCTGGCATACAAAGCATCCTCCAACCCATGACTGATGGATTTACTGCATAATAGCTAATTAAATGGCATCAGAAATATTCAATCTATGGATCTGAACCTTTTCTTCAACATTAACGAAACAGTTTGGAGGAACAGGTCTAGAGAATAACACTGTTCCAGAACAGACTCCCCATCCACATAAAACAAAGTTCATCACTGTCCATATTCAAGCGCAACTTAGATCTATGGATGGGAAACAGAAAATGTATCCTAGGACTGCTCCCTGTACAGCAGTTCCTAAATGATTTATCCCTTGCATGGGTCCCCCCAAATTATGTACAGTATGATTCCCAGTTATTCTCATTACAGGTAATATATAATTATTGACCATAGCATGGGTAAGTCCAATCTATAACCAAATGGGATAAGTTATTTCAAACATAAAAAGAGAAACTGGCTAGGCTTGAAATGGCCAACATGGGCAGCTTGTCTAGTACTTACCTATGCATCTATGAACCAGTAAATGACTTGCAAGATCTAAATATTAATGAGGACCATATGTTTTTGACAATACGTATTGTGTTTGTATTCATCTATTTCATAAGGATAAGCAATGGAAGCCTTGAGATGGATGCTCTCTGCCATTTCACAATATTAACATGCATCAATCAATAACTTACAGTAATTAACTGATTTAGTATTAGCAACAATTTGTCTTGTTTAATGTTAAGTGCTTCTATCAAGCAAAGAGTATAGTAGCAGGGTGAACACTAGAATCCATGTATGTTGATATCTTCATGTTCATAAATAGCTAGCAGGACACAGTCATTCCTACCTGCTTACTCTAGTGCTAATGATCATTCTACTGTGTTGATATCAGTATGCGCTCGACTCAAAGATGAAAGGGGTTACATGCTGATGGGGTGAGCTGCACGTCATGCACTTATAGCCCACAGTATGTTGGCATGATGTCAGTGAGACAGCAACCCCTCTCCTGCATGCCTAGTGCTTTTGGTTCACCAGACATTACTCTGTACATGGGTGGGGGTGTTGCACCTCCATATGCTTTCTTGCCATCTTAGCCTCTATCCTGGAGTTTTGTGTACTGTCCTCCTCTGCATACCCAGATGCAGACATCACATGTAAGGTGTACAAACTATGACAATACAACAGTATGCATGTAGCATACACTATTGTTCTTAAGGACTTAATTTAGTCACAACTGTTCTCAGCATTCCATCTCTGCAATTCACTAGCCTAAGTAATCTGAAAAACTAACATTTTGTTATGATACACTGCTCTGTGGCATTTTTATGTGTGCATATCTGTGACTGATTATTACTCATTTTATACTATTTGTTACAATCCATGGTATGTCACTGATGTCTACAGCAGCCTTATGCTATGATATACAGAGGACTTTGCATAGACATCAGCAGTTTTCTGAATGTCTTCCATTAAAAAGAAATGTTGAACTTGGGTATTGTTAATGATAATGCATTATTATTATTTAATTAATTGCAACAACAGAATATGTACCGTGTAGATGCTTAGCCTTGCCTTAAAAGTTTTTCTATCAAGCCAAGACTAAAAAAAAAATTAAATCAGTTAAGATCACATTTTACTAAACTCTGAGTAGTTGGTTTTAACCATTTAATTATGTGCTTTTGCTGTGTTAAATAGTGTGCAGATTAAAATCATAAGTATTTGCTGCACCCTTTTTACACGACAAAGCCCTGTAAATTGATTGAAAATATATTTTTATTAAAAGAAATACTTTGGGATACTAAAACTTGCTGTTAAGTTGCAGTTATGCTTCTTGCACTACTTCACTCTAAAGTCTGTATGCCTGAATTTTTCATCCAGATGCCTCAGACTAATTCATAACACGGATATGTTTTGTAACAGATACTGGGACAATATTACAAAACCTCTTAGATGTATTTCACAATAGATTATATTCACTACTCATATGGGCAAGGAATCTCTTGTGGACATAACTTCTAACAAATAAAATTATGTGTCAAATTTTCTATCTGAATTTTATAACAAAATAACTGAAACACCATGAAGGGATGGCCGTGAGTTTATAAACTAGAGAAAAAATGTTTCTGCCATTTAGGACGGATGAATTTGATCAAAGTGGTTTACAAGACTTTTTATTTACAGAATCAGTGCAATAAAGTTTTTGAAGAAAGAAAATATACTCATGCTATAGGAATATGGACATGGAGAGAAGGAGGTACAGGTCAAGTAAAAACTAAAAGGCATAAATGGTGCATTTTAAAATGCGGTTACATTTTTACTGATTTTGATGTACGCTTAGACATACTGGTCAGCCAAAGATACTATTATTGTGGGTAGATGGAACATTTAATTATTGACTGTGGGAAATAGAAATGTGAGCAATGTAGGGACAGGGGGCAGTCTAAAAACTATAAAGTTTACTGCACCAAGTGTGAATGTGATGACCATTAGGGTTCGACTGTAATGTTACACAAGAAATGGAAGCAGGGAAGATTGAAGCTGAACTGTAAATGAACAAAGTGAATGAGCATAAGAGACAGTCACAGTGAGCATAAGTGATAATGTCACGCTGCAAACTCGTACTCAACCTGAGCGTTAGAAAACAAAGAGGGAGTGGATACATTCGTGAGTATGTATTAGGTGTTCAGACCTGAAACTAATACTGAAAATGAAGGAATGGAGGAAGGAAAAGAGAAAAATTATGCACAACAGGCAAAAGACTGAGGGAAAGCAAGATAGTTTTTTCAAGGAAGAGACTGTTGAAGATGGGGATCTGAAAAAACAAAATGGAGAACTTGAGAAAGCTTCATTGAATGTAAAGCTTTGCTATCGAGCTGCATTTTTTGGCGTCTATGTGTCGAACACATAATAAGCAGGAATCTGCGACTGATCATAATCCTTTATGGCTATCATACCACTTAACCCTGTAGTGAAAACAGATGTAAATATTTTTGTTATCTACACTGAGCAAAGAGATAGGCCTGTAAGGGGATACCCATCTTTTACTTTTCCCTCATTTATAAAAAGGTGAAATCAAGCCATATTTTCAAGATAAGTGTATGTGTAAGGCTTTCTGAATCCAAAAGAAAGCTTTATTGAGTAGGGCAAGAATGTTAGTCTGGAAAAGCTTATATATTTCACAAATGAATCTGTCCAGTCATGGTGCCTTACCATTTTTACTTTTATTAATATCCTCATTAATTTCACTTAATGAATTGGTTTACTTATTGTTTCATTTGCTTTTTATTAAGTTCAACTTATTTATTTTATTTATTTAACATTTGTTTACTGGGAAAGTCCGACTGGACACAGGTCCATTTTCAGTGGAGGCCCAGGGAGAAAAGCTCCAACAATATAAAAACAAACATTATACAACAAGCAAATTAACAGATTACAGGCCATTAATGAATGCAGACATTACAAACCATAAATAACCAAAAGAGATGACACATTAGCAATTTTAACAAATCCATACATCAAAGGGTATACGGTATTATACAAACTCAAGACTAGTGTATATTTCAGTAAATACAGCATTTTGAGGAAAAGCTAAAATAATTTGAGGTACTAGAGTATATAGTTGAGTAAATATAACATTTTTGAGGAAGACTTAAAATAATTTGCGGTACAAGGGTAAGTATATATAGGGAAGGAAGAAGGCATGATAGGCTAGAACTATGATTTGTATATGAAGTGTAGAGGTAAAGAAAATCAGGGTGTGTATGAAAGTGCAGTATACAAAGTTAACCAGGTGGGTATCAAGAACAAAGTCAGGTCTTTTCTAAGTGATGAGACAGAAGTATTTTTAAATTGTACTATGGAGCTGATAGAAGTGATGGAAGTGGGTAGCTTATTCCATATTTTACGTATGACGTTAGAGAATAAGGATTCCCCAGCTGAGTTATTTGCCTTGGTGGCTTTTACAAGGAGTTTGTCACTGGAACGGGGTTTTCTAGTACTGGTGTATGGTTGTATAAGATCTTGAAGAACAGGGGTTTTATCTGGTTTGTTGAGGATTTTAAGGACAAGGGTTAGTTGCTTGTATTGGAGAATCTGATGGAGTTCTAGCCAGTTTAGTTGTTTAAGGGCAGTGCTATGGTGTGTTTTATAAGGGGAGTTTGTAGCAAACCTGGCTATTTTATTGTAACATGTTTCTAGTTTAGTAAGGTCTGTTTTGTGCAAATTGGTTAGTATTGGAGAGGTGTAGAGTACGGGTGACAGGAGGTGTGTCCTGGCAGTAATAGCTTTTGTAGATCTAGTTAAAAAATTATTGTTTCTGTAAAGGAGGCTTCATTTTTTATGAACTTTTTTGATAGTTTGGGCTATGTGGATATCATATTTTAGATTATTGTCAATTTCGACCCCTAGCAGTTTGGTATGTGTCACTGGGGTAATAATAGTTCTGTTTTTGGACTCTAGGGTGAAAACTGGGAGTGTTGTAGGTGTTCTTGAGGGGTAGAAGAGGAGAAGCTTGGTTTTATTAGGGTTTAGAATGAGCTGAGAATTAATAAGCCAGGATTCTACTGATAGAAAGGAATCCTGGGTTATGGTGTGGAGGTCCTGTATGTTGGGGGGCAGAGCATATGAGGGTAGAGTCCTCTCTTGTATTATAGATGCTTGGTGGGTAGAGGTGTGGAGTTGGTTGGTAAAGAGGGAAAAGAGCAGTAGACCTAAAATTGAGCCTTGTGGGACTCCTAGGGAGACTGGAAGGAGAGTGGACAGGTGATGTTGCCATAGTACAGGCTGTTGGGAACCAGGTAACTGTGGAGGCACTAAGGTTTAGGGACGAGAGGACTTTAATCAATTTGTTGTGGTTTACCATATCAAATGCTTTGGACAAGTCTAGAAATATGGCAGATACAAACTGTCCTGAATTTCTAAGATGGTTGACTGTATTATTAAAGGACATGAGGGTCGTAGTTGTACTCTGATGGGGCAAAATCCATGTTGTGAGATAGATAGTAAATTGTAGGTGCTCAGGTAGTCCATGAGTTGAGTATGGACCACTCTGTCTAGGATTTTGGATAGGGGTGATAGAATAGCAATTGGGCGGTAGTTACTAAGTTCAGTTGAGTTGCCTCCTTTGTGAAGAGGTATTATATGGAATATTGTCCATATAGCATGTACTATACACTCTGACATAGATCTGTTTATGAGTATTGCTACTGGGTAAGCTATTCCTTCAGCAGCTACTTTCAGAAATTCGCCTGGTAGATTGTCTGTGGCTAAGGTAGTTGGTTTTAGTTTAAGCAGTAGTTTTTTTATGGTATTTACTGTAACTGGTTGTAGTGTAAATAGACTGGGGATGTTTTGATTGGGTTTGCTGAGCTGGGGAGTTACTGGCTCATGGTTATTGGATATGTTATTTGTATTGGCTAGGGCTAGTACTGTTTCTGTAAAGTAAGTACTAAATTGGGTTGCTATGTTTTCAGAGTTGGTAGCAGAGGTTGGAGTGGGTGTGGAGGTTTTGCCTGGATATAGAATGTTATTAACTGCAGCCCAGAATTCTTGTGGGTTATTATGGTGTTTTTCTAGAATATTGTGGTAATAATTGATTTTATCCTGTCTGATGACTTTTTTAACTTTGTTACTTAGTTCTAAATGTTAGTTTTGTAGATTGGGTTTTATGTTTGTGGTATTGTTCCCAGGCTTTGTCCCTAGTTTTGAGAAGGGATCATCATTCCTTGTTCAACCAGGGTGTATAATTGGCTCTAACCCTAATAGTTCCGGGGGGAGTATGGCAATTTAAAATCTCTAAAAAAGAAAGAGTTGACTGCTTAGTCTAGAGGCAGCTGTTTGAGAGATTTCCAGTTACAACGTTTTAGGGCTGAGATGAAATTTTGTGGGTTAAAGAATTTTTTGTTTCTGATTGTATGGTATGAGGTGTGGTTAGTTTTGAGGGTGTGAGCACACATGAAAAAGGTTGGCAAGTGGTCACTCAGTGTTAGGTGTTCTTTAAACAAAATTGCAATTCCACTCATTTTTTTGTTTGATCTATCTTTGTGTACTATATTGTGTCCTGGGGCTACAATTTCATTATTGCAGATGTTGAGTTTTAACCAAGTTTCAGTTAATAAGGCAATGTCAGGAGTGTAGAGGGAGAGTAAAGCATAAAGGTAGTGTACCTTATTCACAATACTTATGACATTCATACTGAGGAACAGTAGGGAGGAATTATCTTTTTTTGTGTGGTAGTTTATAGTTTCCAGGGGTTGGGTTGGTTGTTGTACCTGGTGAGAGGATGGGCCAGGACTGGAGTGTATGTCTCCGGAGCAGTTTAACACCTTTGCAAGATGTAAAAGAAGTTTTGTAAACTTGCATTGTAGTTTAGTGTGTTTATAATAGGTGTGTGATTTACATATAGAGGGGTAGGAGTCTATATGGTTGGTAGTCTAGAGGGCTGGGGTGGATGAGATCTGGAGCTATGGTGTGGTTAAATGGAATATCAGGGGGAGATGCAGAGAAGGTTTGATATGGAAGGTTATTAAATGAGATTGGTACATAGTTTAGAGCTGTTAGGAAGGACATCAGAGAGAGCAGGGCAGTAGAGATGAAGAGTAAGAATGCTAAGTGTAGGTTATTTTTATTAGGATGGCTCATTTTAGCAGTACTTCTCATTGCTGTATATGGTTTAGCTGCATTTGGGTAAATATTTAAACAGAGATTAAAAATAGCTTTTCAATATTAATGTTCATGTTTAACTGTTACTTTAATGAGCTACCATCTGTTGAGCTATTATCTTTTTGATTTAATCTAGCAAAAAGTCTTTACTGGTCAACAGCATTTCATCTATATCCAATGCTACTTTTTGTGATAGACTTTATATACATATCTATATATGCGTGGTGCGTATGTGTGTGTGTGTGTGTGTGTGTGTATATGTATATATATATATATATATATATATATATATATATATATATATATATATATATATATATATATATATATATATATATATATATATATATATATATAGATACGCACACACACACACACACACACACACACACACACACACACACACACATATATATATGTATATGTCATTCATAATATTGACATCTCACAAAAATATTGAAAAGTCAATACAGGGGAGGGGGGCTTACATCCCCTGCTAATTATACATAACACTGGGATTGCACAACAGTGGGGAAATGACAAATTCCTCTTTTCAATATTCTGGGTTTCAACATTTTGACTTCCAGTCTGTTGAGTTTTCAGTTAAATTAATGATTCTTATTGTGACTCCACTGCACTGACCCAGTAATCAAGGAGCCTGAATCCTCACCACTGCCAACAGTGGGTAATGTACACACTGGGAGGATGACACATACACACAGAGTAAAGTGCAATTTCCCTTAAGAGCACACACAGATCACAGTCAGTCTGTGACTAGTTTCTCCCTCTTTCTACAAATTCATATTAAGACTCCCCACTGGCACAGTTATAGGGTTGAGATCTCAGCTGAGTGGCCAAACCAATATCTCCAGCACCCTCTCTGTCCAACCAGTGCTTCCTGTCCCTACCCAAGTAGCTGACACACACACTCTAAGATTTGATTTATATACAAACACATACACACACTCCTGGGAAAGGCTGGCACATGTTTACTAGCTATGCCCCCTTCTATCCAGACTATATGGTAGTGCCAACTGCCACCAGACACTCTTTTATCAGCTACTTTAAGGCCCTTAGCAAGGGGTGTCCAATCTTACTGTGTAATGTTACTATTACTCCAAATGACAATTTGACCAAGGGTCAGGCTATTAGAAGTGGCCTGTATAGTGTCATCAAACAGATATGCAAGTACCCTAAGAGCTTAAATATGTCTCACAAATATCAGCCACAATGATATGTTTAAATATATTTAATAATAAATAATAAAAGAACAAGACAATACTCGGTATGTAATCAGTTACATCAGAGTTCAAAATCACAGGAAATATTTAAAACAACATTGCAGGACAGTCTGAAATTAATAAAGAAAACATCTAAGCTATACTTTACTATATTCCTGTATGAATCTAAAAGAGTTAATCTGCCCTAAAAACTTACTTACAAAACAACAAGCAGGCAGAAGTGATGAGTAGATGTTTCTAGGTCAGTAACAAAATACAAAATGCCCTCTCTCTCAGAGAGTTCTTAAACTAATATCAAATATTACCACTGGGATAGCTTGGATGATGTCACTTTTTGTCACCTGACTTTAGTTCCCAAGCTAAACCCCCATTGTCAGAAACTACTAACATTTTAGCATCTCCCTGTGAAAAATACATCTCTCAGATCTTTGCAACTGCTGGAAGACATAAAATAATAAAACACTTACAAAATAATGCAAGAAGGTGGGTGTATATCACAAAGTCAAATTATAAAAATATCGAACACTAAAAATCAAAAGCAGCAAATGTCAAACACACAGAACAGTGTCTTTTTTTTCCCAGGGAAAAAAATCGCTGTTCCAGAAAAAAAAAAAATCCAAAAGAAAACAAAAAGACAAAAAAAAAAAACAAAAAAACAAATCCAAACATAAAATAAAATCCCCCCACTTATATATACCAACTCTGAGATCGCACCATAGTGGAGGAAAGTGCAAAGTCCCAAAAATGGCCCAGTGATTTTTTTTCTCTGGGGAAAAAAAATGCTTTTCCTTGTATTTGACATTCAGTGCTTTCGATTTTTACTGTTCAGTATAAGAGCATTCGCTCTTTTTCATAGGTTCATAGGTTCATAGGTTCATACTAGGCTATCTGCCCTAGGGCATTTATAAGCCTAGCCAGAGTGTGTGTGGCTTTCACCACCCCTTAGGATGAGAATACTATACCCATTAGTTTGCTGTGCCTCTGTCCAGCAGTGACACAGAGATGATTCCCGGGGTAAACCTACGATCTCCCATCCACTCGTCAAGATTTCTCTTGAACAGAGTCAGTGAGGGGCTCTGCCTCACATGGACTGGGATTCTGTTCCATAGTGTAGGGAGTCTCTGGGTGATGAATCTGTCCCTCCAGCACGTCCTATTTATATCCGTGTTGAGGTTTAAGTCTCTTGCTCTCGTGGCTCTGGTGCATTTGGATTTTTTGAGGTGGAGCATGTCCATTAATTTCGGGTTGGACATGGCCTTGTATGTCAGGCACAGATCACCTCTGAGCAGATGGTATGTGACTGAATAGAGCTGGAGTTTCTTCAGTCGGGCAGCGTATGACATATGTTTGAGCCCCTTTATCCTTTTGGTGAGGAACTTTTGGGGTCTTTCCAACTGCTGCAGGTGTCGGGTAAGGTACATTCTGAATGGGGCGTTGTACTCAATCATTGGTCTGATAAGTGAAGAGTACAGGGGTACAATGACCTCTCCTGATCTGGATGTGAATCCCTTCATGATCAGGTGGGCAATGTAGAAGGTCTTCCTAACCAGGAGGTTACTGTCAACTTGGGTCCCCAGGTCCCTGATAACGTCTTCCGTGTTTAATGGATTACCACCTATGTGGTAATTAGGGGTTACCTTGTTTTTCCCAAAGGGTATGACTATACATTTTTTGGCATTTAGCTTAAGGCCATGGCTCTGGCACCAGTTATCCATTTCTATGAGACCTCTCTGGAGGATGTCTGTGTCTGATGGAGTGTCAATTATGGTGCCCAGTTTGCAGTCATCTGCAAATTTTGTCAGCCACAAACCCCCTATTGTTCCCTGCTCTTCAGAAAAATAAATGCCGAACAAGAGGGGCCCAGGACTGAGCCCTGTGGGACACCGCTCGTGACCGGCTTAGAGTCTGACATGGCACCAGCAACTCTAACCCTGTGGGTTCTGTCCTTGAGCCAGTTTGCAACCCATCTTGTGACATATGGGTTTACATCTAAGCTGGTGAGCTTTTCTATGATGCCCGAGTGGGGTATTGTGTCGAATGCTTTTGCTAGGTCAAGGTAGGCTGTGTGAACTGCCTTACCCTCATCAATGGCATTAGTGACTGTTTCGAAAAAGTCGACCAAGTTCAAGAGGCAGGATCTGCCCTTGACAAAGCCAAATTGGGTAGGATCCAGTGTCTGTAGGTCCCCAATGTCTTTATTTATGAGTTCCATTATGATCCTCTCCATAGCTTTGCAGACAAGGCTCGTCAAGCTTATGGGGCGGTAATTTCCAGGGTCCATAGAAGCACCGCCTTTGTGGAGTGGGACTACAGTTGCCGTACGCCATTCTTTGGGTACGTATCCTGTAGTAAGGCTAAGATTAAACAGCAGCCTTATGTATGGGTTTAGTTCCTCATTGAGTTCATGTAGCACACAGCCGGGGACACTGTCCGGTCCCATTGATGCTGTGTTTTTTGCTTTAGAGAGTGCAGCTCTCACCTGGGCATCTGAGATGTTTGGGAGGCTAGACTCTGGTGGGATAGATATTTCTCCCTTTGGGGGGGAGGGAGGGGAGAAATTTGCACTGAACCTGTCTGCCAGTATGTTGGCAATGTCTGTGGGTTCAGTGATTTTTGTATCATTTTGGACTAATTCTGAGCATATCTGGGAGTTTCCACCCAGGTTTCTAACATAGCTAAAGAAGGCCTTATGATTGTCTTTTGTGTCATTAGCGATTTTTCTCTCAAAGTTGGCCTTGGATGATTTTATGAGTGATCGTAGTTTTTTGCTAGTAGTGATCAGAGATGCCTTCCCTTTTAGGGATTTTGCTCTGTCATGTAGTAGCTTTCTCCTCTTGTTGTAGAGTTTGTTTATGGCTGGGGTCCACCAGACCGGGCGCCTGCCTTTGGTGGAAAGGGTCTTGATTTTATTAGGGATTGCTTGATCCATACATTACTGGAGGTGCTCGTAGAAGGCATTTGTAAGGGTTTCAGCAGCGTGGGTTGTGGTTTCCACTGGCTCGGGGGCCTTGAAGGCTACCACTCCAGTCTTAAGAAGTGTGAAGTTTGCTTTTGAGAAGTTCTTCACTGTGGTCTTTTTTGCTGGGGGTTGGGGACGGGATGTGGATCTCCAGTGAGATTAATTTATGGTCTGATCTCACCAATGAGGGATATACTTCCGGTGTGGAGCATTTTGTCCCCATGTTTGTGATGATCAGGTCTAGTATATTTTCTCCTCTTGTGGGAATGGTGACTAGTTGTTCCATAGAATTTGAGTTTATGAACTCCAGGAACCTTTGGGCTAGGGTGTTGGTTTTCACCATTTGACTTTGTGTTACAGAACCCAGAAGGCAACATTGTTCTAAACATCCTGTCTCCTTGCTGTATTGAAACTAACTTTTTTATCACAATCATAAAACAATTTAATTTTAACTATTTTCTCAAAGTTTTTTAAATTAACCCTCTATGTTCTAGTTCCCACTGTTAAAACATATACATTTACACATGTACAATGGTTTATATACATTTCTGTTCTAATCCAGCAGGGCATTCTGTGGTCACACATCCAGGCTCAGCACTGTACAAACCCTGTTTAACACACACTTCTGTACCAGCAGTTTAATATACACATAACATGCAGTTCTAATATATTTGTAAGACAAGTACATGAATCATGTTGATATTCACAAATAACATATGATTATTCACAAAATTCCAGATAGCTGTGCTGGCAGCATCTCCTTCTGTCACATGTCTATACAAATCATATTATACTCACAAATGACATATAATTATTTACAAAATTCCAGCTAACTGGGCTGGCAGTATTTCCCTTTGTCACACTTATGCATCTACATATATATATATATATATATATATATATATATATATATATATATATATATATATATATATATATATCTCATCAGTTAGGTTTCCTTTATATACCATTTTGCTTCTGCCAGCAAATCTGTGTTATCCCTTTGGTGATACTGCATAGGAATGTAATTTAGCCCTTTCTAAAGCAATTTGTTTTATTTATTTATTTTTAGAACATCTTGATATTGGTTAACATCATGATGGTATGTATATCATTTATATTCATGTTTTTTTTAATTTAGCTTTTTGCTCTCTGTCTTGGACTTTTTCATATTTCATTGTCCAGTTGTTTAATTCTTCTTATGCCACCATCTACCCATCTGTTCACTACTATAAATTTTACAGCGGTCACACAAAATAACCTCACTGACTGCAGCATTATTGTTAAATGTCATACATTCTTCTGTTTAATTAGGTGTTTTCTAAAATCTTCTAAATTAGTCATATAAGCTAGTATTTTATATATCAAATTATTTATTTATTGACTGTATTTGATTACCAGGAAGGTCTGACTGGGTAGAAGCTCATTTTCACTAGAGGCCTGGGGAGAAAATCTCCAAATTATTATAAAGCATTTTAAGAACAATAATTTTACAATCTTCAGAAATAAAACAGAAACATCTGCAGTTAAATAACTATTACAAATTAGACATAATATAAAAACATTAGTTAAGAATTGATGTAAGTTATATGACAAACATTTAATATTTAGAAAACTTTTAGACAGTTTGTAGAGAAATTAAATGTAAGTCACTCTAATACAAACAGGAATTGCAGTATGCAGTGAAGGAAAAACAAGTTTACGGAATATTTAGAGGAAAAAGTTCAGGAAGAGAATTTGACAGAAGTAAGGAACTAAGTGAAGAATGGAGGGTAAGGAGGTATAAGAAATGAAAAGGTAATTGTTCACATTTAGGGATATAGTTTACCCTGGTTTTGAGGAAGAAGAGAACCAGATTTTAGCTAGGAGGTATTTCAGAGTGGTTTTGAATGATGGGAGGGAGGGTATTGACCTGATACAGACAATTCTCAGTAGACTTGATAAGTCTGTAGACAGACAGGTGTTTTTGGTCACTGGATCACAGTGAATGACTGCGAACATAGCTATGTAAATGTTTTTTAATGCTGGACAGGCAGATGGATGCCAGATAATGTTATAGATGGTAAGAAGATGTGTATATGTTAGTTGATGAGAAAGTCTTAACCAATTTAGGTTTTTTGAGTACAATACAGTGTTGGGTTCTTAAAGCGGTATTTGCTGCAAATTTAGCAACGTTGTTATAGTATTGTAAAAGTTTACATTTTTGTGAATCATGGAGGTTAGTGAGGATGGGAGTACCATAAAGAAGTTTGGGGAGAAGATAAGTAGTGGCAAGTGTAGTTTTAGTTGTATCAGTGGGAATGATTTTTGCTCTCTAAAGCATCCCTAGATTTTTATGAGTTTTTCTTATGCAGTTTCTATATACAGATAGAATTTAAGATTATTATCCACTATCACCCCTAAATATTTGCTATGAGAAGTGACTTCAATGGTTGTATTATCAAGAGACAGGACTTTAAATTTTGTTTTTTGTGAGAGGAATTTGGGGAAAAAGTAGTAGTTTGGTCTTTTTTGGGGGTTGAGCAGGATTTGTGAGTTACAAACCATGTTTCCAGTGGTGATTACAGCTTCCTGAGCATTTGTTTTAGGTGTACCATGTTGCCAGATGTGGAGTGGAATAATTTGCATATTGTATTAGGGTGGGCTGTTGTGTGGATGCATAGAGGGTGTTGGTGAAAATGTTAAAGAGGAAGGGCCAAGGATAGGGTATTGTGGTACACCGGTGGTGACTGGGATGCAAGGAGAGAGTGTGGAGTGCAGTTTTAATGACTGATACCTACATAAAATGGAAGCTTCTTAAACCCATTTTTATCTTTAAACATACTGCACTATGATCACAAAAGGGACAAGAGATCATATCAACATCTTCAATTGTATCTGATAATGATATATGAAAATAAATTTTAGCTATACAGGACTGGTTTCTGAATACATAATAGTAATGTGTAAAGTCCAGTTAATTACTTTCTGTGTAAACATCTATATCCTTATTATCATCAGTCCATTTACTGAAAACTTTCATGGACACAACTATGCTACGTTTTGTTTTGATGCTAGTACCTAACTGAATTGCAACACAAAGTCTCCCTCCAATATTAAGTTATATTTCAAATGCTTTGCAATATGTTTCCTTGACATGTTTGCCTCATTACCTGATATTTAATAGAAATTTGTTGCAATGTAATGTTTCTTTGTAAATTTGATACTTGCTGTAAAATACATTCCTTAACTATCAATAATTTTAGTGATAATTTTAGGAGTTGTTTTGAGACCTTTTCTATAGTACAACCTCTTCTTTTTCCCTCTGTGTCACCCCTCCTCTGGTCCAGTAATCAAGGAGCCTCAATCCTCACCACTGACACTAGTTAGAGATGTTCACTTGGAACAAAGATAGATGCACACACAGTATTTCCAGAGGCAGATCTCTGCACCAAGTATAATTTTCATTAAGAGCACACAGGGAACATACTCAGTCTTGGGGCTATGTTGCCCTCTCTTTCTCCAGGCCCCAAATAAGACTCCCCACTGACACAGCTGTAGAGTTAAGAGCTCAGCCAACTGTTCCAAGCCAAGTCCTCTACCACCCTCTCTGTGAAACCAGTGCTCTGTGTCCCTGTTCCAAGTATCTCACACACACACACACACACACACACACACACACACACACACACACACACACACACACACACACCTGGGAAAGGCTGGCACAGATTTACCAGCGATGCCCCCTGTGCCCGGACTATAAGGTAGATACTACCACCAGAACACTCCAAAGCCAGCTACTCTAAGGGTCTTACCAGGGTATCCAATTACACCGAGTGAAATTAATACTAATACAGATGGTAGTGTCTGATCAATGCAGCAAGGCTTTCTAAAGTGTCCACAGTGTCACCAAAAAGATACAATTACTCTCAAAGATTAAAATATTCTCTAAAGGACCAGCCACAATGAAAAGTTTAAATATATTTACTAATAAATAATAAAAGAAAATGAAAATACTAAATATCTATTTACATTAAACACCAAAATTTCAATCACAGGAAATATTAAAAATAACACAGATGGATAAATTCACACAGATACAGAAAAACAGTACTTAACTAATCTCACTATATTTTTCTGACTAATCTAAAGAATTACTATTCCCTGGTTACTTACAGGTGTATTTCTTTTATGTCCAGCAGGAACTACTGTTGGTAAATGTTTAACACAAGCAGCTTTACAAATGTGTTTTCAACACAAGCACCTGCACAAATCAGTTTGATATACAAATGCCGTATAATTCTTTACAAAACCCTTTGTTCCCATATACAGACCCCCCTTTTCCTTGAGAATCAGGTGCCTCCCATAGGGTCCAAGAACTGAGCCTGTATCAACTCTATCTGTGTAACCCTTTCTAGTTCCCCTTCCACGGCAAGTCTGTTATCCTCTGACAGTGGCTCCTCACTTTCAGCCTGGGTACTACCACTCACCTCTGCCCTTGTAGTCATTCTGTCTAAGGGAACATTAGTACCCATCAGCAGCTGTGGCTCACCCTCAGGCACATTGCTACAGGGTAGCTCTCTCCCTGAAATAGCTACATCACCAACCCTGAGTTCAGGTGTAGGGTCTATCTGGGTCTCTCCCAGGCTACCAGACCCAAATGCCTGCCTCCAAGCCTGACTGCATGTAACTGCATGCACGCAACATACTGCCTTATCAAAATCATTCCCTATGAAGACATCTGCAGGGATATTGTCGAACACACCTACTTGGTTGCTTCCTTTTCCACCCTCTCAGTCAAGGTGAACCCTGGACAAAGCTATATGGAATGGGTTCCCTCCTAAAGCTCTGGCTGAAGTGGACTGCCCAAGCAAATACTGTTCCTCTTTCACCACTGCAGGCTTCACAATTGTTATGCCAGAGGATGTTTCTCTCTTAGCAGTGGCCTGTTTTCCATCCACTACAATAGGATATAAACTCCTGTGATAGTCTGGTACCCCTGTTATCTCCAGACAATTTACCATTGGCACACTGTTATTCCCACTTGCTGGCTCCTCCACCTTTTGTTCCCCACCTTGCTTCCATGGACATCTGTATGCTACATGGCACCACTGGTTACATTTAAAACATCTAACCTTGATCCTGGCTGTGTACCTGAACTAGTGGCTTCCCCCTGGCACTGGTGGACTCTTAGGGTGGTTTAAGCTGCCCATCATGGGTCCCCTTATATCCATGTGGAGCACTGGGTATCCCATTCTTGTGCTGTGATGCCCTGCTTGCTAAGTAGAGAACTCCCTTTTCCCCATTCATCTGCAGAGTTACACTCCCAGTCTGCCTACCAGATTCTCATGTCCACAGGCAAAATGCTAAGGGCTTGTTCCCTCACCAAAAGGTCTACCAGTCTTTCAGAAGTGGTGACCTGACTCCCACTCACCCACCTATGAAAATAAGCACTTACCTCAGCAATATAATCACATACACTTTCATCTTGCATCTATGTTCCCAAAACTTCTTTCTCTAAGCTTCAGTTGTTAACTTAAAACATCTCAATAAACATTGCTTAACTTTATCATAGTTTAAACAATCAGTATCGAACAATTTAAAAACAGCAGTTATAGCTTTACCATGGAGTAAGGGGGTCAGGAACCATACCCAGAGCCCCTGGTCAACATTATACTGTTTATATACTGTTCAAATATATCAATACAGCTATCAAAATTATCACCCACTGTAAACTGTGGAAGAAATTTACTGACCTTTATTGCATCTGGGATTCAGGTATTCCCTTCCTCATTACCTCCATGACGCTGACAAAGAGTCAGCATCTCCATCTCATATTGACGCTGCTTCTCCTTTTCTTCAGCCTCCAAACACTACAGTTCCTCATTTTCTTCTACCTCCAAATGCCTCAGTCTCTCTGCTGATTCTAATTCCATTTGTTTAGCATGCTACTTACAATAAACACCAGAATTTCAATAACATGAAATATTAAAAATAACACAGATGGATAGATTCACACAGATACAAAAAAAAGTACTTAACTAAACTTACTATATTTTCTCACTGAGCTAAAGAATTACTATTCCCTGGATACTTCCTAGAGAAAGGCATGATGAAGTAGGTAAGTGGTCCTTCTATGGCAAGTTTCGCAAACAGGCTGCTAAGAGCTTAGTGACATATCTAAATATCATTTCAGTGCTGGCTATAGAATTACATCACATCTAGTCATCTGACTGTGGCTCCCACACTACCCCCTTTACTAGAAACTGAACCAGAATCCCACACACATTTGGTTCCCACACTACCTCCTTTACTAGAAATTGAACCAGTATCTAGTACACATTTGTCACCATACACATAAATAGAGCTTTGCTAAGATGTGTTACAGCATCTGGAGGCTATAAAACTGTTTCAAAAATGTCCACCCTTCCAAGGTAGCAATTAATTCACCCCTAAGGACAATACAGTAGTTTCTAGTCCTGGTCTTCACGGACATTTTGTCTCTGGCTACAATCAGAACTGAAGATACAATCTTTATTGCCTAAACCAGGTAATTTAATTTCAGACTATTTTTCAAAATTAGCTGGACTGAGATTAACCTCTTCTTTTCCAGTATCCTTTGTTACACTACATTCATTTCAACAGTTACAATACAGTCTGACATAAAGGTATATTTATTTTCTGTCCAGTATGACCCACTGTTGGTACATTTTAACACAAGCAGCTTTACAAATACATTTTCAACACAAGCAATTATACAAATCAGTTTGATATACAAATGACATATAATATTTACAAAATTCGAGCTAGCTATGCTGGCACTACCTCATATCTTCACACTCTCTCAAAGTAGATATTTATTAATGCCATACTTATTATTCATAAGTTGAATATCATTCTCTAATAAATTCATTTCTTGAAAGAATATAATATATCTTTTATTTGTTTTAAGTATTTTATAAAAGATCTTCTTTTATTGCTATTATTTAAGCTACTAATATTAATGGAAATTATCTTAATTATATTCATATCTTGTAATGAGGTTGATCATTTCCTGTTGCTGAATATTAATATAGCCATCTTTATGTCTCACTTTCTAGAAAACAAATAAAAAATGTTCTAAATACTGTACTTACTGAATACAAATAAGAACTCAATTTCCATCTTAAAATAAATCTATTCAAACACGAATACCGCTATTTAGTTGTTTAGCCACAAAACTAGTTAAAATACCAGATCTAACTCAACACTTTCAACAGCACATTGTCTGTCAACACCTTCAACAGCACATATAAAACTTAATTAAATAAGTTACTTATTCCAGGTTATTTTTATCCTATTAAAATAACCTCATAGATGAAAGTTTAGTTTTATGAGCATAAAGTTTCATTCATTCCCTAGAATTCAAAAATCACAAAATCTAAACACATCAAAATATTACTTTTGTAAAATTTATATCAAACACATTTTAGTGGTTAAAATAATCTTTATTTTAGCTATGATAAGATAAAGTCCTAGAGGAGATGATCATTTAAGTGAAGTATTACAAATTCTTTTTAATATTAAAGTAAGTTTTGTTACCAAAAAAGCATATAACAATGACTGACCTGAGCAAATAATGAATACCACTACCATAAAGAAGACAATGATGATGATCTCTCCAATATTCATTACTATGTATTTCCTTAAAACCATCTATAGATCCACTTTATCACTGTGTCATTTATTTTAGACTGCCAGGGTTAGAGCATTACTTCAATAAAAAAATATATATAATGTCTAATGCATCAGACAAATCAAATACAATATATGAAATAATGTACCTTTTATCTAGTTATCTAGATTAACATTGACCTTTTATCTAGATTAACATAGAAATAAGACATATACTAAACTGGTTATGCATTTTCTTGAACTTTGCTTTGCTCAGCAAACCCTAGGGGTGGTCGGGATTGTCGACCATTCAGACAGTCAAACATCCAGTGTCTCAAAGTGCTATTTCTTTCAAAAGTGGTAAGTAGGGATTGGGAGTGGGGTTAGAGTGTGTATATGTGTGTGTGTTGGACGTTAGGATTAGGGTAAGGGTTATGTACTGTTATAGGTGTTATATGTTTGTATACGGGGTTAGATCTGATGTTTGAGTGTGTGTTGGTACACGACTGTGGGTATGAGTGTATCTTGTGTAGTGGCAGTGTTATGGAAAGAGTTTTTTTTTAAGCTAAGGAGTCCACTGTCAGAAGTTTTAATAG
Source organism: Protopterus annectens (assembly GCF_019279795.1). Lineage (NCBI taxonomy): Eukaryota > Metazoa > Chordata > Ceratodontiformes > Protopteridae > Protopterus > Protopterus annectens. Next base: position 535,897,748 of record NC_056749.1, on the reverse strand, counting down.
TGCAAACAAATTGACTCTGTTTGCACTATTAAAAGTTCTGACAGTGGACTCCTTGCTTTATTTGTTTGGATTCTTGGTTATTTACAGCTGTGGAGAACTTTAGTTCCAGGACTTGGTGTTTTTGTCTTTTAGTTTTTTTAAGGTGCATGTTAGGGTCAGGTTTGTGGCTAGGGCACAGTTAAGATTAGCATATGTTAGACAATTTTAAATTTAAATAAAACTAATTGACAGGAAAATGCAGTGTTTGGAGCATTACTTAATACGTCCTTATCACGCCTTCTTTGTTGAATGCTTTTAGGTAGAACGTTTGTAAAAGGGCATAGTTTAAAATAGTATTTTTTTTGTCGGACTATAAATTGAATTTACAGATCTGTATACATTTTGCTAACTCAGCCATCTGGCTATACCCCCATATAAAAATTTTTAAATAAAAATAATAGATATTCCGTGGAGTGAGAAACTGTTAGGAAGGGTAAGAAAAGAATAAATGCATCTTTTATTAGCTAATACTGTGAAATTATGGCAATATAATACATTGTTTATTAGATAATCAGGGCAAAAGGTATAGGAAACCTGCATTTTAGGAACAGTGGTTGACTTTATAAGTTATTTCCATACTGAGTAATTAACTAGGTCTCATGACAAGTGGGGGTGGTAACACTGACAGAAGAAGATAAGGATAAGATAAAGAAATGATCCATAAATAAGTTTGAAAGAAGTAGAATTAGCACAAAATCTGTTAAAAAATGTATCACCTGGTATGGGTCAGTTATGAGTTTTATAACTTGTTAACTGATGAACATAAAAGGAATATTTATCAAAGTACTGAGTGAAGACTTTGTGGAAGGGATACATAATGAAACTCTTATATGTGCTCTGATAAAGGCTATTTGGAAGAGATAAAGATGGGGCTTGACACCACTATATAATACATATAACAGACTGTTAATCAGTTCAGATTTAATGACTATGATAGTCCAGAAGATTTAATTATATATTACATACAACACTTGTAGAGAGCTATGGAAATAAAAGTAACAAAATTGAGGAGTTATTCATGATTAAAGAAATTACAGACAGTATAAATAAAAGGGATGGCACAGGAAATAAGACTGTTTCACATGCAGATATGTGGAATAATCTTCTAAAATATAATTTCTTGAAAAATGTTGCGCTTTTGTGTAAAATAAATTATGCTGACAGAACAGAAACAGTACTGATGGTTATTGGATGGCCTGGAAAGTAAATAGATATATAGTGAGATTTAAAAGAAGGATGCCATCAAAAGAAATTTTACTTACTGTGATTATGAATGAAGTGATAGAAAGATGCTGCATGTATAAATGAAAGCTAGCATTTAGAAATTTAGGTCAGGAATTAATTTGCCAGAGATAGTAGTTTATGTGGATGATGTAGTGATAGTCACAAAAATAATTCCCAGATGGAAGCTGCTGTAATGGTGATACAGAAGCGTTAGGAATGGTAGGCTTGACATTAGTTAGGGTTAGCAAGATTTCAAACATCTCCCATATGCTGATGTACTAACATGATACTGGTGGAGACAATGTCCTTTGGACTGTCCACTCACTGAATCATGTTGACTGTGCATGGAAGTGTCGGTAAAAGTAAGTGTCTGCTCTGAAAAAGACTGCCCAGCTGAAGGCAGTACAGCAGACTGTAGTGACAAGCCTTCGAGTTTATTTACTTATTGTTTATTTGTTTGACATTTAACCAGGTTGGTCCAGCTGAGCCAGAATCCAGTTTCAGTGCAGACCCGAGGAGAAAAACTTCAAAGTTTACAGATTGATAAGTAGTAATAAGTACACAAAAATATTTATGAATATAGAACAGAAATATGTATGAATACAGAAAAAGACACAAAAACTTGTAGTAATTAAATACAGTTGCAGGATGTGATTTTTTTTTTTTGTAATTAGATAGGAAAAAAACAGGAAGAAAAAGCAGTGTTAGAATGCGGGTCTATATTAGCACATTGAAAGCACAAGTTTGCCGACCAATAAACAGTGAAATGCCATTTCTGCGAACGGCCAGTACAGCTAATTTTTTTCTAGGGGAAAACATTGCTTGGCCATCATCGTGGATTTGCCCTTTTCCCCTCTGTAGTGCAATCTCAGAGTTGGTATATTTAGTTGGGGGGGTGGGGGCACAGCCTCCCACATTGGGGGATGGGGCAAAGCCCCCACTTTAATAGGCTTGCAATCTTGTCTCATTTCTGCTTGGCCAAGTGAAAAAAATTAGCTGAAGTGGCCATTCACAAAAATGACAGTTTATTGGTTGGTGAACAGGCATTCGCTGACTTGTGCTTTCAATGTGCTAATACAGACCCTTAGAATGAGATATGGCATAAGCGTAAATGTTAAAGCAGAGCATGATGAGAAGATAATTTAAGTAGAGCTTAATATGTACATATTTACAAGGGGTTATAGTACTGAAGCTTGTGGAGTTAAAAATGTAAATAGTATGTTTAGAATAGAGACAAAGAGGAGTCTAAAATTTGTGTGAAGAGTACGGAGAGTGTGGAGGAATTAGATAGGGTCATGACAGGGGCAGGACCTTGTTTTGAGTAGGTGGTGTTTTAGTTCCTTTTTGAAGTACTTGAGGTGGGGGATGGTTCTTATGACTGAGGGGAGTTTGTGCCAGGCTAGGGCTACAGTGTACTTGTACAGTAATTTTCCAATGTTTTTGTTAGGTATGTAGATATCAAGGAGTTGTTTATTGGAGGTATGGACAAGATGACTGGGGGTGTAGTAGGAAACAAGGGAGGAGAGAGAGGGGCAGGATGTAGGTTTGTACAGAATAGAATGTGTGGTGTGAAACTGACAGTAGGAGATGGGGGAATTCTAGCCATTGAAGTGTGTTGAGAACAAGGCAGTGGTGAGAATTATGTGATGAGTTAGTAGCAAATCTAGCTATTTTGTGGTAAGTTTATTCTAGTTTGGATAAAAGTGTAGACTAGATGTTTGTAAAGACTGAGGCAGCACAGAGAAGGGAGGGAAGGAGGAATGCTTGAGCAGTGAGAGCATCAGTACTAAGAAATTTCTTATTTCTGTACAGTAGACCTAGTTTTTGGTGTTTTAATATTTTGCAGGATATGCAGGTTAAATTTTAATTAATCATCGATAATGGTACCTAAATACTTGGTGTTGGGTTCTGTCTTAATGGTGGTCTTATCAAGGGATGTGATGAAGGGTGATTTGTGGTGAGAAAGAGTACAAGGAAGGAAAAGTAAAAGTTTCATTTTTTTTTGCATTTAAGATAAGTTGATTATCAGAGAGACGCTTTTCTACGCACAAGAAATATTCTTGGGTGTTGGCATGGAGATGAAAGATATCATTGGAGACTGAGATGAGTGTAGAATCATCGGCATATTGAATAAGGGAGGACTGTTTGCAGGAGGTATGGAGGTCATTGGTGAAGAAAAGAAGGGGGGCCTAGGATGGAGCCCTGTGGGACTCCAAATTTGATGAGAAGGAAGGAGTAGCAAGACGTGAGCCATCTAACTGATTGTTGCCTATTGCACAGATAACTAGAGAACCAACCTATTGCACAGATAACTAGAGAACCAACCTAGTGTGGGCCCATAGAGATCTCTCCGGTAGTTTAGATAGAATTAGAGGGTGTGAGATGATATCAAAGGCTTTAGAGAGGTTGAGAAAAAGACAGGACACAAGTTGGTTAATGTTTCTGGCTTCGGCAACAATGTGAGTAAAAGATAATGGTGCAGTGGCAGTACTGTGGTTAGGCTTGAAGCCATGTTGAGTGAAAGTTAGCAGGTCTTCTTGGAGAAGAAAATTCAGTAGCTGGGTATGGATGCATTTTTCATGTATTTTTGACAGAAGGGAAAGTATGGCTATGGGTCTGTAATTAAATGGGTCAGTAGAATTCATGCCTTTATGCAGTGGGACAGTATAGAAGGATTTCCAGATGTCTGGGACAGTGGCTTCTTGTATGGACCTATTGATTAACAGGGAAATATGGTAGGCTATGGATTCAGTGTCTAGTTTGAGACAGATGGGAGGTAGGTTGTCTGCAGAGGGAGAGCAAGCTTTAAATTTGAGCAGGAGTGATTTGATGTAAGCAGTGGAGACTGGTTTAGGGCAGAAGTAGTTTTTGTTGCATGTGTTAGAAGAGGAGGGAGGGGGGTCAGAGTTGTGGCTGTTGTGAGTAAGTTTTTGGATCATGTCTATGAAGTAGTTATTCAGAAGGGTGGCAGTTTCTAGTGGGGTATTATTTGGGAAAGGGGTGGGTGTGGATGGGTTTCCTGAGTGAAGAATTTTGTTTATGGTAGACCAGAATTTTTGTGGGTTAGATTTTCTGTTGAATTTGAGGGCAGCCACACTGGTGCAGCAGTTAGCCTTGCCACCTCACAGCAAGAGGTTCTCCGGTTTGATCCTTGGCTGGGGTGCCTTCTGTGCGGAGTCTGCATGTCCTCCCTGTGGTCACGTGGGTTTCCTCCGGGTGCTCCGGTTTTCTCCCATATCCCAAAGACATGCTGTATGTGGATTGGACACATTAAAGTGGCCCTAGGCATGAGTGTGTGCATGTGTGTGCCTTCTGTAGAAGGTTGGGCGCCGGGCTGGCAACTCAACAACGTAAAACTCCACTGCCAATCATGAGCAGACAGGTGATCTGCTGTGGTGACCCCTAACTGGAAAAAAGCCAAAAGAAGGAGATTTTCTGTTGAATTTTTGTGAGTTGTAGAAGTTTTTCTTATCTTTGTTAATTCATTTTTTGGAAAGATTCCTGAGTTCCCTGTAGTTTTGGAGCAGAGATGGTGATTTCGTTTTAACCCAAGCTTTCCAGATGCTATCGCCTTTATGCATAAGTGATAGAGTGTCTTTAGAGAGCCAGGGGGCATAATTAGCTTTAATTCTAACTCTCCTAGTTGGATCAAGGGAGTTAAGAATATCAAGGAATATTTAATTAAATTTTTGCAGAGTTTCATTGAGGTGGAGCTGCTGGAGGAAGGGACCAATTAATGTTTGATACTGAAGTTAAATATGTCGGCATTAAAGTTTGAGAGATTACGGCAGTCTCTGAATGAGTGTGTTTTAGGTGATTGGAGAGAGTATCTTTGGACATGGGTAGGAAGGTGATCACTCAAGATGTCGGGTAGGGTATGGGGTTGTGGTAGAGGTTAGTGGTTGTTAGTGAGAATCCAGTCTAGGATTGGATTGGTAGAAGAGGTTTTGTGCATGCATGTAGGGGATGTGACAAGTTGGTGGAAACCATGTAAGTTAATAATGAGTTGTGAGGAATCAGATATTAATTTGGACCAATTAATATTAACGTCCCCAAGTATGATAGTTTCATAGAATATACTGTGAGAAACCCAAGACAGAATATACTCAAGGGTAGGAATATTATTGCTGGGAGGGACTATGTGGAGGCTATGGCAAATTTTTGTGAGAGTTTAGGTGGAACTGAGAATAAGTTGTTCAGCAGAGTGGAAATTGGGTATGGGGGGGTTCTTTCAGTGTGGTAGATGTTACAGCCAAGCAGTAGCATAACATTATTAGTAATATGAGGTTTTAGCCAAGTTTTAGAATGTGTGGGGAGGTATGGACTATCCAAGCATGGAGTTCAGAGGTTTTGTTGATGAGGCTTTGGATGTTCAGAGTGTAGATATTTAGACTTTTGGAGTAAGGGTGATGTGGCTGGGAGGGAGTGGAGGGGGAAAAGGAGGATGAAGTATTGTGTTTGGTGTTGAGAGTTTGGGTAGGGTGGCCAGGGTTGGGGTAGATGTCTCCAGAAAGTAGTAATGCAATTGTGGGTGTACATGGAGAAGGTAAAAAGTGAAGTGTTTTATTTTTGGTTTGTAGGTGAGAGAGGTGTTCTGAAGTATTGTTTGTTTATGAAGGCAAATGTTGGAGAAGTTAGAGAGATGGTGAGAATTCATAAGAGTGAAAGGTGTCATCATTAGAAGGAGTGATTGGGGTGGTACGCAATATATCTGGGTGAAAGAGTTTAGTGTGATATGAGATTGAGATGGTTATGTAGAATTAGTTCATTGTGGGGTGTGAAGAAATTAGGTAAACTAGGGGGAAAGGAGGTTGTTGAAGTAGTGAGAGTTGTGTGGGGGTGTCTTTAATGGGGGTGGTTGTGTGGAAGAAGTGGATGTTGATTAGCCGTGTAATTAAGGAGGGGGTTTGGTGACTAGTGTATAAATCTAAGGAAAGTGGGGGAGGTCCTGACTGGCTTCTCATGTGGATCCAAATACTGTGACCACTGACTTCAGAATATCTACTGTATGACCCTTATGCATAGGCTGGGATAAGGCACAATAAACACCATGGCTGCCACAAGCCTCACAACATGGAGGCAAAACATGCTTGTATTAAGTCTAGGATAGGTGTTGATCATAGCACCTATGAAGTGAATGTATTTTCTAAGCTGGGACTTACCAAGTAGGTGGAAACCCTCAGACAGGGAAACAATGGAGCATAAAATGCCTGAGCTAAATGAAAGTGTGTATTGTTGGTGGCACCTAGAAGCCAGTCACCAAGATGGGGAAAATTTCTGATGCACTGCAGGTGGAGATTAGCCATCACTGCTGTCATGTATTTGATGATGACTTGACGGGCAGAGGACTGAAGTTGGCAATGACTAGCTTCTATTCTAAAGCCAAAAGATTCTCAAATGACAAGCTGCAGCAAAGTCAACTTTCCTATACAGACAGGAAGCAAATTAAAATAAATGTTTAAAATCAGATATGAGTTTTTCAGATACAACCATAAACTTTCTAGATGTCAACTTAGTAAGAAGGAAATGTTCCTAAATAGAATGGGTATGCATCCACCATATGTGTTTAGGAACACAGTAAAAAGTCAAATGCTACTTTACTTGAGGGTTAATGATTATGATGGTCCAGAAGAAGCCTTGAAATCTCTGGAAGGTAATTTTTTTAAAGAGATGTTATAAAATTGATCAAATCTTGGATGTTAGGAATCAAGTATTAGAACACAGATCTAGTAATTATATATATATATATATTTTTCACCCTGAAGATAATACTAACATTCATTAAAAATGTTGAACAGAAAAATAAAAAAAAATCTTAACACATCAGTGAATTTTATGTTTTGATTGACATATACTCAGAATACTAATGCAATATGTAATATATTGCAATATGTGATATATTTAAGAAGAAACTGGAGTATCTTGAGTTTGAATGAAGATATAAAGAAAATTGTAGGAGCAGCTCCCAAGTTTATCTTTAAAAATAAAAACAACTAGAAGAGACAATTTTGTTATAAGAAAGTATACAATAACGTTAAATCTAATAGAAAAAACACACAGAACTGTAGGAGTTGTAATTATTGTAAATATATAAATCCATCCATCCATTCATATCCTCTTTTTCCATAGGTGCCGGAAGCTGTTAAAGACTGGGGGGGGGGGGGTGACAGGGGCACTTAGTGAACTAAAAAGGGTAATTTTTTTTATAACTATTTACTACCACAACATAGGTTCACTTGGAGGACATTTAAGCTTAGCCAATTCCCTTTTGGTGCTTGAATTAACATTTTCTGACTGGTCCTAGCTATCCCCATGGCTGATAATTGTATATTAGCCCTAGTGAGAACAACTGTGATTATATCATAGATAATTTGAGGGGGCCATGTAAGGGATTCAGCATTTAGGAACTGCCTCTATCCATTAGTGGCATGAGGGGAAATCCTGGAGTACATTTTCTATTACCCATCCTTAGATCCAAGTTGCATTTGAATATTGATGGATGAGCTTTGCTTTATTTTTATGGATAGTCTGTTCTGGAACAGTGGTAGCCTCTGTGATATATAACCATCTCTCCACAACATTCAGTTTAGATACCTGGACTGAGTATTTCTGATGGCATTTGACTCGCTGATGTTCAGTAGGTCCATCTGTATTATGTCAGAAGATGCTTTGTATGCCAGGCATGTCACCACTAAGCACTCTGTAGGATACTGAGTATAGTAATAAATCTTTGAGGTGGTCCATGCAAGACCTGTTGTTTAGGACTTGTATCCTTTTAGTAAGGTATACCTGAAGGTATTCCAATTGTTGCATGGGGCTGGACAGATACATGCCAAAGTGGGCATTATAGAAAATGATTGACATAATGAGAACTTTGTAAAGGGGGACAACAACATCTCTAGATCTAGTCACAATCAATTTATTTATAAGCTGTGCAATATATAAAGGCTTTCTTATGACTCTGGGCACATGTCAGTCAAAAGTTAGGTCACTGTACACACACGTTCCCAAATGCCAAACAATTGGATCAGTTCTCAGTGAGCATTGTCATGATTTTGACACCAGTTATTATTTGGGACAAACCTTCCTGCATGATTGTTAAGTCATTTGGGGATTCAATAACATCTCCTAGCTTGCAGTCATCTCAAACTTAGCTGGCCAAAGCTCTTTGGTATTTCCTTTTACTTTTGAGATGTATATGCCAAACAGAAAAAGTCTCAGCACCGAACCCTGGGGGACTCCATTGGTGACTGGTCTCTTCCCCTGTTTTGATCTCCTGCATCCTGTGAGCCAAGTTGGCAATGCAGCTGGTGATGCAAGTGTTTGCTTCTACATTATTCATCTTTTGTACTCCACCTGAGTAGGGGATTGTGTCAAAAGGCTTGGCTCAGTCAAGGTAATGTGGTGTGAACTGTTTTACCTTCATAAATTGCTTTGGTAACAAGAGTAGAGCTTAAAATTTGCCCATGATTTTGAACCTTTCACACTTTCCTCTGGGCTGTTTTCAAACACATTTTAGGGTCATGTATACATGTATGCATTCCTTGATTCACTTTCCTAATTGTATTAAATTATATTCCTTGTATAATACAGCACACTTGTTAGACTTAAGTTAGAGCACATTTAAAATTTATTGTTTAAACATTTTTCCAGTAGGCAATGAAACAAAAATGCATTAACCAATAATGACAAAACTGCCCTGTTCAGAACATTTCCATGATAACAGTCTACTTCTACGCACAATATATAAATACAGAATCACAGTAGTGTAAGCCATAGGCATGTTGCCAAGCTTCTTGAACTTATTTTCAATTGGGGGGTGGGGGCAAAAGGCCAAAAACCAGGGACACATTTTAAACATTGCTTGTATAATTTTGGAAAGTTGCTTGCATAAAATGTTGTGTTACCACCATGCATTTGACTGCCAAGTCCTGAACCCAGAACACTGTGCACTACAGTCAGTGCAACATACCACTAAGCTAAACCAACAGTTTCTTGAAAGACACGAAGACAAACTTAAATGGCTATCATATAATTTAGTGAATTCAGTTCTCACTTCTCACTATAGCTCTCAACCTCTTAGCACAAACATATAGAACAAAGCCATTAATGGGGGAATGCAGCCCCAAAATAGGGACACATTTCAAATACTGATTGTATAACCTTAGAAAATTGCTAGAATAAAAGGTTTTGTTTTACCACTCCTGAAAACCAGAGGAACAAAAAAAATGTGAGGCATAAATTCACAAGTGATGGTGGTTAGGGACTTTAAGCTCTTTTTACCTGTACCCATGGTACAGGGTTTGAGCCTGAGCATCTCTATCCACCAGACATATCCTGTTGGGGGCATTTTCTCTCTCACAAACTCACACACACACACACACACACACACACACACACACACACACACACACACACACAGCGATTGAGTGATTCCGATAAAAATCCCAATGTTGTTGTTATGTCTTTCAGCTTTTCCCGGTTAGGGGTCGCCAAAGCGGAACTCCAGTCCGCTAATGATTGGCAGTAGATTTTTACATGCTGAGCTGCCGGCCCTGATGCACAACCTTCAATGAAGGTATACCCATTCACGCATGTCTCTACACAGAAGACGCTCTAGCTGAGAATCGAACAGGACAACGTCTTACTGTGAGGCGACAATGCTACCGCAGCACCACCACTGCAGTTACCCAATAAAAATCCCAGTAAAGGAACAAAAACAGGGATGGATTTTAAATACTGCTCTTATAAACTTTGTTCTTTTATATATAGTATAATAACTATAAATAAAACATTTTACACTGTGTTCTTTTCATTTTAAGGGTCAAATAGGTTTTGTGGCTCCAGCTGAATTTCATTTGGAGGGAGACAGGCCAATAATGGCTCTTTTGATAGTGAAGATTGCAGACCCCTGGGGTAGATGATCCCAGCTGGGACAGGAGAATGGATGTTTCATAGGTTGTTACTAGGCTATCGGCCCTAGGGCCTATACAAGCCTAGCCATAATTCCCTGGCTATTTCTTCCCACACTATTTACTTCCTGGACCCCTGTCTAGCAGGGCAACTGACGTGATCCCCGGGGTGAATTTCCTTTCTCCCATCCAATCGTCAAGGTTCCACTGACGTGATCCCCGGGGTGAATTTCCTTTCTCCCATCCAATCGTCAAGGTTCCTTTTGAAGAGGGTCAAAGAGGTGCTCTGCTTGACATGTATAGGCAGTCTATTCCAGAGTGTGGGGAGTTTCTGGATCAGGAACCTATTCCTCCAGCATGTTTTGTTTACTGTGATGACAAGGTTTAGATCCCTGGAGTGTGTGGCTCTGAGAGATTGCGATTTCTTTAAGTGTAGCATATCCAACAGCTCTGGGTTTGACATGGCCTTGTATATTAAGCAGAGATCGCCTCTTAGTAGACGATATGCGACAGAGTATAGATGGAGTTTTTTTAAGGCGGTCAGCATAGGGCATCTGCTTTAGGCCTGTTATTCTTTTAGTGAGGTATTTCTGTGGCTTTTCCAGTTGTTGCAGGTGTCTTGAGAGGTGCATACCAAATGGGGCATTGTATTCTATAATGGGTCTAATGAGGGATGAGTACAGTGGGACAATGACCTCCTTTTTTCTAGATGAAAAGCCCTTAGTGATGAGGTGTGCCACATAGAAGGATTTCATGACTGTTGTGGCGATGTGGTTATTGAAGGTGAGTCCACTGTTCACCTGTGTCCCTAAGTCTCTTTATCACACTTTCGGTGTTTAGTGTACTGCCACCTATGTGGTAATTCACGGGTACATGTTTTTTCCCAAAGGGGATAACAATACATTTCTTGGCATTGAGCTTGAGCCCATGGCTCTGGCACCAAGCATCTGTTTCTGTAAGGCCCTTTTGTAGAGTATCCACATCATTTGGAGATTCAATAATGGCTCCCAGTTTGCGGTCATCTGCGAACTTTGTTAGCCAGAGTCCCTTAGTATCGGTCTGTACTTCAGAGAAGTAGATGCCAAACAAGAGTGGTCCCAGGACTGAACGCTGAGGTACTCTATTTGTCACTTGTCTGGAGCTGGTTTTGGAGTCAGCTACTTTTACAGTGTGGGTTCTGTCAGTAAGCCAGTTGGCAACCCATTGAGTGACGTAGGGATTAATGCCCAGCTTAGGAAGTTTATCTAGTATATTGTATATATATACACATATATATATATATATATATATATATATATATATATATATATATAGTCATGCAGTAGATTGCGAGGCACTGTGTCCCCTCAGAATTTTAAATTATATTGAATAATATTACCAGCACCATGGCATTTCAACTTTATTTAATTGTTTAAGATACAGAGTCTTCCATCACTGCTATACATGATTGTATCTAGCCGCCTCAAAATTCTCCATTGTATTAAAGATATTCATTCTATATTGATGACAAATTACTTAGGTCATGGCTGAATTTAAGACCAATCTACTAACCCAGATAAGAAATAATATGCACAAATATGGGAAAATGGTCATATGTTGTTTTACAGACATACAAGTTCCTTATGAGAAACATGGTATCTCTAAAAGACACTAGAATAACTGGGAATTTAGAATGAAATAAAATATGCATCATCATTATGTCCCAGTATTGGAATTCTCTGAATAATAATAATAACAATAATAATAATAATAATAATAATGTAACCGTATGCATTGGCTTACAAGAGGAAATCCACGGGACGATCATGCATGAACTACTGTGAGCAACATCATCAATGAAATAATTTGTACTTAAACTGAACCTGAAAGATATTACTGCCAAAAAAGGTATATATTGTGAAAGCAAGAGTTACTGCACATTTTCCTTCTATAAGTATAATATGGTATAAAAATGTTAACTTCAACAATAATTTCTGAAACACATATTTTGGAGCATGAAATTTGGCAAGCTATCTATGGCATTCTGCACGTTAATAGCAATACTGATCATATAATCTTATGTGATAAACACAACAAGAACATAATGGTTCTATGAGAAAATGTTCAAGACAAAGAGAAACAAAATAATTTAACACTAAATAAATAATAAATGTAAACTTAACTGATCAGTCGGATTTTGTAGTTTTAATATTTCAAGTACAGGAATAAAAGCAAATTAAAATAAGAAGAGCTGCCAAAACTGGTAAACTAGATAATGCCTCAGCAATTACCCCATTCAGCACAGTTCAGGAGCAGGGAAAAAAAACTTCCTCCAGAGGTGAAGAAAAAGCCACTTTGTCCTATTATGTTTGTCTCCAAATTTTCCTCCATAAAATGTACCAAAGAGCTATACCAACTCCTTGTTATAGTTCCTCACACCGACACACACACACACTCACACACTCACACACACACACACACACACACACACACACACACACACACACACACACACACACACACACACACACACACACTGATCCTGGCAGCTAAATAAATACAACCGAGTGTACTCAATCAAGTCTGCAGCTCTGATTCCTCTCAGCCGAAGTCTGCAGCTCTGATTCCTCCCAGCCAAAAATACATCCTGGCAGCTAAGTCTGTAGTAAGATATGTCTCCCATGTAAACCATCCATTCCCGCTCGGAAACCTGGAAATAGCAGCAGCTATATATGTCTCCCATGTATACCGTCCGTTCCCGCTTGGAAACCCGGAAATAGCAGCAGCCAAATGAAAACCATCCGTTTCTGCCCAGAAATATGTGTGCTCTGTGTGCGATGATGTCACATCAGCTAAAAGCATGAAAATAATTCAAACGGGACAGTTGGGAGGTATAGGTATGATCTGCAAAAGTGGGGGGGGGGGCTCCCCTCCCCCCTCGCTCTATGGCACCGGCACCCATGCCTTTTTCCCATTTTCCACATGGGGTCAGGGTGTCACTTCAGCAGTGACAATCATCTAGAGTCAAGGTTCATATTGCCAAGTGGGTAGCCCTGCTGCAGTTGTTCTTGTATACCACTCACTTGCATGCACATTCATACCCATAGCCAATTTAAGAGTGTCCAATTCACCTACTGCACATCTTTGGAGTGTGGAAGGAAAATGGAGCACCCAGAAAAAAACCCCCAGGAACACAGGGAGGACATGCAGACTCCACACAGGAGGCACCCCAACTGAGAATTGAATCAGAGAACCTCTTGCTTGAGGTGACAGTGCTGTCCACTGTGTCACACCCTATTGTAAATCAATAAATACTAATGAATATTATATACATCCAAGAACAGACAAACAAATCTGTTTCAAATGTTATACAAATTGTAAATCAAAGAATGTGGTGTAGATAGCATTTGGTGATCTCTGTAAAGCATTCTGTATAGGTAAAAGACTACCAGTTGAAAGACAGACTATATGAACATTTTAATGATATTTTGAAATATGTAAAACATAATGCATTAGGGAAACATGTTACACGAGAAGGCAATTATCATATTTTAAAGTTTTTAGTGTTAGAATTGATTGTAGAGTCCATGATGGGGGAACATTAAAAATTTCATAGAAGTGGAGGGAAGAAAATGGATATTAGAATTTGTTGCTATACATGCACCATGGCTGAATGAAGAGGCTTTTGTAAAACATGTACTGAAGCAGAGAGGTTTGAGGCACTAATATAATTCTATTGAACAGGGTAAATTATGTCAGAATGTTTCAGATAGCATACATAAAAATAATGAGTTCTACTACATTGTAGTTTCTGGCGTTATACAAATTATTAATTTTTTACATGAATTAGTATTTTTATATGTTTTAATATTGTATTAATATTATATATTATCGGCTTTAAAGTCACATGATCCACAAAGTTTATTTAAACGAGATGGATGAGTGTGACCTCAATTGTTGTTGAACCTGATAAAGCATATGTAAAAACGTGTTCGCTTTTGTTTTATGTTCTATATGTTATATTAAAGTCAAAGTCAACTTTACTGTCATTTAGAACTACACATGTGTAGTCTAAATGAAATTTTGTGCATCAGCTCAATTCTTGAGATTACAAAGGAAAGTGAAACAACATATACAAGTAGAGGAATAAACATAACTAACAAACACAACACTACTCCCAATACATGCAAGAAAGAGCAGAGACATTTACTAACACTCATATATGAAAAGAATACCCTCCCCTGAGTTAAATTAACTATCTTATTTAAAGTAAAACAAAACACACTACAGACTGAAATGCTTAAGTTATTTGTCTAATATTGGACTTGAGTGAGTTAAAGAATACTGACTATGGATATAATAAATAAATATTGCACTTACTTGGAATACATGTAAGTATATACTGCATAAATAAATAAAAATGGATTTATTATGTGTCCAGACCTCTGGGACTAGTGCCCAAGTTCAGACTTCTAATCACTGCAGGGTACTGAATCTTGTAGTCCTGCAGTGGATGCTGTTATCTCTCCTGCCCGATGTCAGATGCTTAAACAGTCCATGTGCAGGATGTGTGTTGTCTGTTATAACTTTGGTGACCTTTCAGATGCTTCTTGCAGAATAAAGATGTTGTGTTGATGGAAGACTGGAACCTGTTACCTTCTCTGCAACCCTCACCATTCTTTGCGGCACCTCCTTTCTGTAACTGTGCAGCTTCCAAACCACACTGTGAAGTTGCAGGTGAGGAAGCTCTATTGCACCTATATAGAAGGTGGAGAGAATAAAAAGTGCAGGTGTTGATGCGCTTTCTTGACCAGTTGGCTAGTGTTTACTTACCACAAGAGATTAAACAAGCTTTACTGCTCTCATTTCCACCAGTAGAGCTCTTTTGAGTGTATACCTTTGACCCCTAGTGGGCGTGGCTTCAGCATTTTAAAATTTAAGTTTATCACCTTACATTTTTAACAAATATCCATTGACAGAGGTCATATATCAATATAATTGTGTTTGCTATCATGTATGCTTCAAGATAAATTTTTCCAATACCTTGTATGTAACATGGTTTTGGAATTATTAATGCAAATATGAACAGGCAATATTTGATGCCTAGAGGAGCAGTAGGGTGTAACTGCAGAAACGCCTGGAGACGTCACTCAGCTGTAATGAGTTAAGTGACGCATGGCATTTCATTTTAGTTTAATTCAAAACCTATTCTAAAGCAGAGGACCCTACTGAATGCTTTAGCAGTTTTTTATGTGTGGAAAAGTATCTTTGCGGACAAAATAGAATAATGTAATGCCTCTTGACAGCTTGATAGGCATGGGAGAATGTGGAAGGACTTCCGTTAGGACAAAGGCATTTAGTTTGCCGAAATCTAGTATGGGACTGAGTTCTTACATAATTTTGTGTTTTGCTATCCTTGCTTTTCTGTTCTCGTCTCTTGGATGACTCTTTTTATGAAGAGCTGATGTGCCCCCCCCACTTGATTTTATGTTGTGATGGGGTGGCACATCTGGCAAGGATTAAAATGGGCATTTTGGTCTGGACATTACATGGGAAGCATTTCCCAATCCTGATAATCTCCAATATCTACCCCTATCTAGAAATCTTGCATCACTGTGACAGATGCAGAGAAAACCTCCTTTAACCACTTCCAAGGAAAGACAGTCAGATTGGAAGTCAGGAATGGAGAGAACCCTTGATAGAGGGACTTAATTATCCCTGAGAATGTGGAGACACCTGGCCATTACACCTGTGAATCTCATTCAATCTGACTAAGGAGGACGTACTAGATTTAGTTTCCTGTTGCTGTGGGTTCTCCTGCAAGTGCTGAAAAGGTGCCTTTGCCTGGGTTCTTTGTGCCCTGGAGAAGAAATGCCAGGGAGAATGAAAAGCAACCCTGGCATCCAAAAGGGATTGTTATTTCTCTTTCATGCTGTGGAGATGTTAATTAGTTTCAGGGTGAAACAGCAAAGATCCCCTCAAAGATGTATTCACAACTGTCACTTTACTGTCGTCAGTGAAGGTAGTAAAGTGCAACAAGGAATGCTTATGAATGACTATGTCAGATCCTGCTATCTTTTGTAGCTCCATTTAAGTACTGAATCTTACTCAAACTATGAGGCTGATAACAATGAATAATGTAGAATCCTCACTGATGACTTTTTCTTTAACAAACCTACAGAATGAACCTGAGCTGTATGCATTACTTTATCCAAAATAGCTCACTGAAAGTAATGCATCTGCATAAGCTAATTTGGTAACCTTGGATACAATACAGAAGACACACAGGTGTACTTCCCTAGCCTGTCCAAAGCTCAAGATTCCTTGAGTGAGGAATGAAGAGATTGAGTCCAAGGAGTAAGGATCATCCTCATGGCTAGACCAGTTACAAAGTAGTCACATCTAGCTTAGAGATCTCCACACAGCTAGTGTAATCTTTTTGTGTGTTCTTCAATGTCTGCACATGGGACAGAAGCAGCCTAGACTCAATACAATAAGCAGCATATGCTTATGGCCAGCTCCTACAGAGGCAGTACTTTCACAGCTCTGTCAGTAAGTGTGCTGTCCACACCCAGACATGGCAGGCCATGGGGGTCATGATCCTGGGTGTCCCTGTGAAGGGAGCTCATCCAGCAGACATCAGTCACATTCAGGTAGCAGGACTGCATCTGACTTTAGGTGTGGAGGTGCCAGTGCAACCCCTGGCAAAGCTGGTTCTCATGGTTGGGGACAACAACGATGAACTGTCATGCACGGCTCACATCTGTCTGACAGACCAAGATGCAGAGCTAGCACAGAACGTAGCTGTGCTTATGCAGACACTCACACACCAATTTTACCTGGAGGACCCCTACAGACACACACACAACAGTTACTCATTTTCTCTCACTGGCCATTTGTTGTTGTATCCCAATGTCTGCTTATTCTCTTTCTTACTCACACACACATGCAGACCTTTTGTGTCAGCCTAGGCTTCCTGCCCCCCCAAAACCCTGTGCAAGTGATGATAACTGTGTCATATCCCTTTTTTCTATCTTTTGGATTCAGGGACACAAAAGCTGTGTCTGATGCTCAGGGTGCATAGCCAACTTGGTGCTTAGTACATCTGCATTTGTGTTGTTGAACTGCTCATTGTACCTTACATTGGCCTTGGAAAGTTAGACCATTGATAGCATCAACATTTCACAACTTTAGAGCGAATGCTTTTGTGAAGTCAGAAACTGAAATGTGTATAGTTACTTTCTAACTTCTCTTCCAGGATTAATGTATGGTGCACATCATAAGTCATGCCATCATATTCCAATCTTAGGACTGTATGACAGCACTGTAGTCAAACCTCATCAGAACTGTAATACAGCATAATTCTTTCTTTTACATGTACCTCAATCGATACATGCAGCTGGAGATACCACAGGACTTTCTCAGCAAGATAACAAGGGCCAACAAACCATGCCATGATGTATGTGGATAGAATAAAGCCATATCATTGTAATCTGTCTGGTATAGGATGAAGTGATGTCTGCCTGGCCTCCAGGCTAGTGTCTGACCATGCATATCCAAAAATCTGATACAGCTGATGACATCAGCAGTGTCTATTGAGAATATTATAATAACAGTGTCCCACATGCTGTGTCAAGCAAGAGTGCGTACACACACACACACACACACACACACACACACACACACACACACAATTGGCTGTAGTGAGAATAGAACCCCTACCTATCTAAATACACAGATTACAGAACACAGTACTTAACACAAGTGCCATGGTATAAGTCTGATTTTTGAAGAACTGTAGCTGAACTTATAGTACATGACATCAACAGGACATGTGTAAGACAAGATGTTGGCAGGACTGCATAAGTTCATAGGTTCATACCAGGCTACTACCATAATGGCCTTAGGTTCATAGGAGGTTACTAGGCTAATGGTCCTAAGGCCTTTTCAAGCCTAGATAAGTTGTACCATTGTTCCCTTATAGACCAAGATATGTTGTCCATATTTGCAAATCCATGATCAGCACTGGTTGTCCCTGTGTAAGAGTGACATAGGTGAAATCCCTGTGGTGATTTTACGATTTCCCATTCAACTGTCCAAGTTACACTTAAATAGGGTTACTGAGAAGCTCGGTTTCAAGTGAAATGGGAGTTTGTTCCATAGCAGTGGCAATCTCTGGAGACATCTCTGGAGACATATCTATCTCTCCAGCATATTCTTTTGATGTTGCAAACTAGGTTAAGGTCCCTACAGTGACCGATTCTTGTCCCATTTGATTTGCGGAGGTGCAACATTTCCATTAAGGCAGGGTTTGAGAGTGCTCTGTAAGCCAGGCACGAGTCACCTTTCAGGATATGATATATGTTATAAATATGATACAGACTACAGTGAAAGGGCCTTCAGTCTCTCCATGTAGGTCACAAGTCCCTGGATTTTCTTGGTGAGAAACCTCGTAGGTCTGTCCAGTTGCTGCAGGTGTCTGGTGAGGTACAAGCAAAAGGGAGCACTGTACTCTATTACTAGTCTGATGAGGGATGAGTACAGTGGATTGATAACATAAGTAAGGGCATAGCATTCAAGACTAAGGATGAGGTGTGCAATGTAAAAGGCCTTCCTTACCACTGTGAACACAAGATGATCAAAGCTGACATTGCCATCAACCTGCATTCCCAAATCTGTCACCATTGGGTTGGAACTTAGAGGAGTATTATTAACAGTCTAAATTGCAGGTATCTCTGCTTTGCTAAAAAGGATAACAGTGCATGTCTTTGGGTTAAGTTTAAGTCTTTGGCAACAATCATTTATGTGTGTAAGCCCATTTTGTAGTATGTTGACATTGTTTGGGAATTTAATGATTGCACACAGTTGCAGTCGTCAGCAAATATCATGCACCACAGGCCATCTGTTCTTGCCTGAATTTCTGAGAAATAGATTTCAAACAGTAGGACGCCCAGCACCCTTGTGGAACACCATTGGTAACTGGTCTGCCAGTAAAGGTGGAATCCCCAACTATGACTGTATGCATTCTGTTGGTAAGCAAGTAGGCTACCTGTTTAATGATGTGTGGGTTAATCCCCAGCTGGGTGAGTTTCTCACGGATGCCTGAGTGGGGGATTGTGACAAAGCCCTTGGCCAAGTCGAGATAGGCAGTATGTACTGATTTGCTTTCATCCAGGGAGGGATTGGGGGTCACTCTTGAAAAATTCCACTAGGTTTAACAGTCATGATATGCTCTTAAAGCCAAACTGGGTCAGGTCAAGAGTTTGAAGGTCACCAATGTCCTTGTTGAGAAGGTCCAAGAAGGTTCTGTCCATGGCCCTCCCCAGGTCAGCTGAGGGACCCCTTCTGTGCAAGGGGAGTACAATTGCTGTTTTTCACTCTGCCAGGACAAAGCCAGTACTTAGATTGTGGTTGAAGAGAGTACCCAGTGGTTCTGCTAACTCTTGCTTTATAACATTTAGTAAGCAGTGTGGGATGTTATCCCATCCCATAGAGGCTGTGTTTTTGGCCGTGGCGAGTGTGGTTTTGACCTATTCTTTGGAGATAATAGGTAGAGAACTGGTGAGAGGTATGCTTTGGGGTATGATTTCTGGAGACAGGGGTGTGAAATTTATGCCAAATCTGTCTGCTAACAGGTTGGCAATATCCTCAGGTTCACTATGACTGATACAGTCCACTATGGGCCTTCCCTTTTATATTACAGACATAGCTAAAGAATGCCTTGTGATCATCCTTAGCTATGGATGTTAATTTAGTTTTGTAATTAGCTTCAGAGGACTTTACAATATGTCGCATTTGCTTGTTCAAGCTATGGAGGGTGTTCTTCTGCTGAGACTGTTCCCTCTAATTTCTGGACATCAGTTCCTTTCTCATGCTGTATAATCCATTTATGTTAGATGTCCACCAGGGTGGCTTGTTTTTTTGTGGGCAAGTTTTAAGCCACTCTGGTATGGCTAAGTCTATACACTTGTAAAGCTGTTTATACAGGGCATCTGTGTACACTTCCATATAAGAGGCTTTATTGTCAGTGGTGGCAGGAGGTTTGAAACTATGTATACCCTAGTCTAGGATGATATAGTTTACTTTGGAGAAACTTTTCATCTTTTTGGATCCTGCCACGGGGGAGGGTCGAGTACGATTGTTACATTGAATGGGACTGATTTAAGGTCAGACCTTACCAGTGAGGGTCTCACACATGGGGTGATACAGCAATCGCCCATGTTGGTGAGTACTAGGTCAAGGACATTCCCATCCCCTTGTGGGAGTGCAGACTAACTGTCTCAGACCATTTGTGTTTACAAAGTGAAAGAACCTTAGGGAGAGTGTGTATTAGGTCAAGGACATTCCCATCACCTTGTGGGAGCGTGGACTAACTGTCCCAGACCATTTGTGTTTACAAAGTGAAAGAACCTTAGGGAGAGTGTGTCTGAGATCATATAGGTATCCAAATCAATAGAAGAATAGTTAAAGTCACCCTTGCCTAGGGTGTTTGGCTGTTTTATGAGTGACTCAGGTAGGCCCAGGAGGGGACTGTGTGGTTTTCATGGTTCATGTTGGTGGACCTGTAGCTAACAATGATGTGGAGGGAGTCTTTCCTTACAGTTGGTTGTTCTTGTAGTAACTCTAGGAAGTCATACTGCTTAAGCAGTCTTGAGGTGTATTTATTTCATGAAGACAGATGCATCTCCTCCTGTGTTTCTTTCACATTCATTTTGTGGCCTGAATGTGTGGAAGGCATTATAGCTTTTCATGGCCAGAGTACTCTCTTCAACCATGAACCATGTCTCTGTGACTGCACAAACATCAACTTCTTCTCAAATAAACAGTTTCTCCATTCAGTGTAGTTTCTGATTTATACTCCTAGCATTAAGCAGTATAACCTTGAGTTTGTCTTTTGGGGATATTTTCACATCAGGAATTTTGTTCTTATGACATTGCCTAAAAAAAAGTACTATGGGGGAGGCAAGTACCTTGGTCAGTAACTGAAAGGCAATAGGTGACAGATGAAGACCATCTGTGGCAAAACAGCATGGTCTGTCAACAATGTCATTCAACTTGACAAATATGAGATCCCTCTGGACTGACAAGACTAGCCAAGCCTATTGTTGAAGTTGATAATTATTTTGTTTCTATTGAGCCATCACCCTAGGAGAAGGTACAATGCTGCTTAGGGCGATGGACGTACCTGCATGGGACAGATAACCTAAGAGCTCAGTCATATCTCTCTTCATAATCCAGTAAGGTACATTTCAAGTCATCAACTTCAACATGGAGTATGACAGAGGTGTAACTGTGCTTGTTATTGAGAGACTTGAGGGCATGCATGACTTTGTGGATTCTGGCGCCTGATAAGCAGCTGACTCTGACTTTCTCCTTGTACAACCTGGTGAGGGGGACACCTGTGTATCTCACTATGGATCCGCCTATGACCATGACATTGGTTTTCAGGTGTTTTGTCTTATAGGTTCATAGGTAGGTACTAGACTATCTGCCCAAAGGCATTTATAAGCCTAGCCAGAATGTGTTGGCTGTTGCCGCCCCCTTAGATTAGTTCCCTGTGCCTCTGTCCAACAGAGCCACTGAAGTGATCCCTGGGGTAAACATTCTGTTTCCCATCCACTCGTCAAGGTTTCTCTTGAAGAGGGTTAACGAGGAGCTCTGCCTAATGTAGATTGGAATCTTGTTCCAGAGCATGGGAAGTCTTTGGGACAGGAATCTATCCCTCCAGCATGTCCTATTTATTGTTGTGGTGAGGTTTAGATCCCTGGAGCATGTGGCTCGAGGGGATATGATTTTCTTTAGGTGGCGCATGTCCATCAATTCTGGGTTGGACATGGCCTTGTATGTCAGGCAGAGATTACCTCTGAGTAGGCGGTATGTAACCGAGTACAGCTGTAGTTTCTTCAGTCGAGCTGCATAGTGCATCTGCTTAAGGCCAGTAATCCTCTTGGTGAGGTACTTCTGTGGTCTTTCTAGTTGTTGCAGGTGCTTGTAAGGTACATCCCAAATGGGGCATTGTACTCTATGATGCGTCTGATGAGTGATGTGTAGAGTGGGCCCAATAACCTCTTTTGATCTGGATGCAAACCATTTTGTGATTAGGTGGGCCACATAGAAGGATTTTCTAGCCACTTTGGCAATGTGATTATCAAAGGAGAGGTTATTATCTACTTAGGTCCCCAGATCCCTTATTACGTCTTCCGTATTTAGGGGGCTACCACCTATGTGGTACTTTGTGGGTACTTTGTTTTTTCCAAAGAGGATGACTATGCTCTTTTTGGCATTTAGCTTGAGGCCATGGTTTTGACACCAGGTAAAGTCACTAGTAACCAAATTCCACCACAAAAATCCAAAAAAGATGCAATCCGGTAAACAATAAAGGGGATCTTAAGTAATTTCACACGATACTGCCTCAAAATCACCCAAAAGTTTATTGAATAATCCACAAAGTAGTAAATAACCACTGAACTAAAGAAATTATTGTATAAAATTCATATAAAATTCATGGATTGAGCGCTTTCGTCTCCAAATCGGAGACTTCATCAGAATCCATGAAATAAAACAAACCACTCTTTTTATACATAAGACACTAATCAACCAGGATCTTTTGGAATTAAATAATTACCTATCTTAAAGGGCCAATAAGTAACTAATGCCTTTGAATACATCACAATGCAAAAAGCATCACTATAAGAAAGCAAACCGAGGTTACTAAATAAAATACCATGGTACTGCGTAAAAGCACAATGTAGTAACATGAAATAAAAACTATGTATGTAAATTTGTATGCTAAAACCATGTATAAATGTTTTGTATATAAGTAAACAGTAAACAATGATGAATAAGTAAATAAACAGTAATTTATGATAATACATAAAATCTAACTAAGAAAATATAATATATCAATACTTGTGGATGTAAAAAATATATATAATAATAAATATAATAATAAATTAGTATGTATGTATATAAAAAGTACATATATGTATATGTAATGTGTAATTTAATGATAATCTTGAATGTAAAAGTACAAGGAACATATAAATAAATAAATGAATAAAATTACTTGTCACTGTAACCATTCATATCAATGTTTATGTTTTTTTGGGTCTGCTGCAAACATTTTCAATGCTGGGGTGATGGAGATGTGGTCATTTAGACCCTTCCCACAACAAGAATCCAATCTGAGTTGCCACATCATTTCTTTAAACTCTAGTTGTGTTTCCCAATCTCCACCCCTGTCAGGACACTTAACCACCTCTATAACCCAGAATTTAAAATCAGCTGTTTTACAAATTAACACGTGTCTGTACAAAGCATTATTTTCATTTTGTTTGTTAATATCCCTCACGTGTTCATAAATTCTGGATCTTAAGTGCCTTTCAGTTTTACCCACATAATAACTCCAGCAGACTTTGCAATATGCAAGGTACACCACTCCTTTAGTATAACAGATACTGTAATCCTTGGCTATTAAATTCATTCTAAGACTGGGTAGTCTTAACTCTTTTTGTCCAGATATAAATTCAAGTGTGGTAGGTGCGCACAATGTGCAAGTCCCACATTTTCTACTGGTACTTTGGATGTTAACCTTTTTTCTCTCTAATATATTCTTAATATTCATGTTCCTTCTGTAACTATATTGTATATCCATTTTAAATACATCAGTTTTAATCGACATGTCCCTAAACATCTCCCAAGTTTCATTGATACATCTTCTTAACCAACCTATTCCCTGATGGTATGTAAGGGTAAGGTATGGCATTCCATTAAAACTGTTTTTTTTTTTATTTTTTATTTCTATAACTATTCATATTGCCATTGACAGTGTTGTCTTCCGACCCATTCTCATTGCTACTATTCATATTAGTGTTTATGTTCTTAACTAAAAGGGGGGCATACTTTCTTTCATTACATCTTCCTTTTTGTATTTGGTTAATTACACCACATATTAAATCTGGGGGGGTACCGTCTCTCCTGAAAATTTGCCAACATGTTCAATCTCTTCAATAAATTCTTTGTCATCAGAGATCATTCTTGCCATTCTAATCATTTGTCCCTTTAAAATGTTCCTTTTAAGTACATATGAATGGTCACTGTCAAAATGTAAATAAACATTGGAAAAATGTTTTTTCCTATAAATATTAGATTTAAAACACTTATTTGAATAATCCTTATCTATCCTCACATCCAAATAATGTATAAAATCTAATCCAATTTCATGTGTAAATTCTAAAAAGGTGGTAGTTTGGTTAATATATTTCACAAATTCATTAATATTACTAACTGGCCCATTCCATACAACAAAAATGTCATCCAAAAATCTATAGTATTTGGCCAAATACATATAGTAGTCGGATGAAAAAATATATCTAATCTCCCAGCACAACATAATAATATTCTCATATATCGGCGCACAGGCAGAGCCCATTGCTACTGCCTCTTTTTGATGAAAATATTCCCCCTGAAAATAAAGGTAGTTATATTTTAAAACTAACTCCATATTTTCAAGTACCAACTTGAATTCGTCATTATTTAAAAAATTAATTTCCAATAACATGTCCTCGAACCATACCATCCCCAATTCTTGGGGTATAACCCAAAACAAGTCCTTGACATCAATGGTAATGAAAATGCTATTGTCACTATATGGGCACCCACTCATCTTCATCAAAAAATCCCATGAATCAACTAAAATGTGACAGTATTTTTCATAAAACTTTTTTAGCTTAAAATCAACATACACTGCCAAAGGTTGGGTTTTGGATCCTTGAGATGAAACAATGGGTCTCATAGGGGGGGTCGTCTATAGACTTGTGGACCTTGGGTATATCAAAAATACCTGGTATCACTGGTTTGTGAACTTTTAAGGAAATTATACAAATCAAGGTTAATCAACCCCTGCATCAAATTGTCGTCCAATATAATATCGATCTGTCTATATGATATGTATATTTCATTCTTCGAGACTCTATTATATTTGGTCTCATCATCTAAAATGTCCATCATTTTTGTAGTATAATCCCATTGGTCCATAAGCACGACACCCCCACCCTTGTCCGGTTTCATGACTCTAATTTTTTCATTACCACTGAGCTCCTTTAGCAATTTAAGTTCAACTTCTGTTAAATTACTCCCCATGTGTTTGTTAAATTGGTAAGACATACGAATTCTATTGGTTACACATTTCTCAAAATTCAAGATTTCATGGTGCAAATGGGGATTGAATGTGCTTGTTCTCTTGAGTGTTGTGTCTTTACTTAAACAATTCCTGTCCTTGTATATATGCATAAAATTCAATTTTCTAATAAATAATTTAATGTCCAATAAAATATTTTTAATATTCGGAATTTTCTTAGGTACAAAGGTGAAACCTTTGATAAATAAATTAAAATATTCATCATTGATTTGTAAATCAGTATAATTAAAAATGTTAAAATTCTTACTAGTTAAATAATTTTATTGTTCTGTCTTACTACATCTAAATTTACCTCAGTTCCAATTTCATAAACCGTAAAATCACTTATGGGTTGTTCATTTATTATCTGTTGGACATCCCCTCGTATTGAATATTGCTGTTCCCCCATCGCCTGCGCATAGGTGGGTTGTCGAACCCGATTCCGTAATCTCTCCGATCTCCTGGGTTCCTCTAAATGGATATCATTATCTTTTTGATGGTTGGTACTATCCCCACACTCTGTATAAAATTGCTCCCCCTCCTGCAGGTCACCCTCAAACCACCCATGTTGCTGTTTAGCCCCTCCAAAATAGTCCTGCTCATATCTTCCCCTTTTGTCAACCACATAAGCTTGTGTGGGGTATCTACCGTAATATCTACCCTTCCAGTTCCTCCTATTGTTTAAGTTATTTTTGTAATCACTGTAGTGTCTATTGTAATTACCATCCTTATTAGATAAAACACTGTGTGCTATACCCTTTTCATATTCAGTCAAATCTCTTTCCAACTTCAACTGTTTTCTACTAATGTTGTTGTTAGTGGTGTAGTCAACATCCTGTAACACTCTCAAATAAACATTTTTATGTTCATTAACTTAAAATAGCAGGTCAAAACTAATACGTTCATACAAAACATCAATTTCATTTTTAAGAACTTCCATCCTTTTACTATTCCATTTAATCATTTCTTTCAAAATCGCTAACCCACAGTTGTTTAAAATGTCACAAATAATTTTTAAAAAGTCTTTATCGTCGTTGGCGTTGTCGGGAAATTTGTTGAGCCTTAACCCCTTGGGTACAATTCTCTCATCCACACACTTCTCAAAATACCAGTTCTCAATACCCAAAGCTTTGTACTTGTTTAATTTAATTTTAAATGTCTTACACAAGTCCTTATAGGTAGTACCTCTGCCATTCTTGTTCCTGGCATCTCAATGGTTAATGTTAAATGAGCGGTTGAACCAAGTCTGAAAATCCAAGTTTTTGTATTTATCTGGTATCTCCTGCCGTTCAAAATCATTAGTACCATTGCATCTGTTTTGCGAAACTCCATGAGCGAATCTACACCCAAATTCAGGTATCTGCTCCCTTACTCCTTTATCTCCTCCAGCGTCTGACGTCATCATATTCGCGCCTGTCCGCATGGGACTACTCTGTGCACACGGAATGCCAGTGTCAGACCCATTGGGTGCTGGGTCATTTTGAGAATGGGTTTGGATAACCCTAATAAGCTCAGATAAAAGACCGTTACTGTCCATTCTGAGACTCCTCGTTTCCGATTCGCAAAAAACACAAAACAAAAGTCACTAGTATCCAAATTCCACCACACAAATCCAAAAAAGATGCGATCCGGTAAACAATAAAGGAGATCTTCAGTAATTTCACACGATACTGCCTCAAAATCACCCAAAAGTTTATTGAATAAGCCACAAAGTAGTAAAGAACCACTGAACTAAAGAAATTATTGTATAAAATTCATATAAAATTCATGGATTGAGCGCTTTCATCTCCAAATCGGAGACTTCATCAGAATCCATGAAATGAAACAAATCACTCTTTTTATACATAAGACACTAATTACTAACATCCAAAGTACCAGTAGAAAATGTGGGACTTTCAAGTGTGGTAGGTGCACACAATGTGCATTTATATCTGGACAAAAAGAGTTAAGACTACCCAGTCTTAGAATAAATTTAATAGCCAAGGATTACAGTAGCTGTTATACTAAAGGAGTGGTGTACCTTGCATATTGCAAAGTCTGTTGGAGTTATTATGTGGGTAAAACTGAAAGGCACTTAAGATCCAGAATTTATGAACACGTGAGGGATATTAACAAACAAAATGAAAATAACGCTTTGTACAGACACGTGTTAATTTGTAAAACAGCTGATTTTAAATTCTGGGTTATAGAGGTGGTTAAGTGTCCTGACAGGGGTGGAGATTGGGAAACGCAACTAGAGTTTAAAGAAATGATGTGGCAACTCAGATTGGATTCTTGTTGTAGGAAGGGTCTAAATGACCACATCTCCATCAAAAACATAAACATTAATATGAATGGTTACAGTGACAAGCAATTTTATTCATTTATTTATTTATATGTTCCTTGTACTTTTACATTCAAGATTATCATTAAATTACACATTACATATACATATATGTACTTTTTATATACATACATACTAATTTATTATTATATTTATTATTATATATATTTTTTACATCCACAAATATTGATATATTATATTTTCTTAGATTTTATGTATTATCATAAATGACTATTTATTTACTTATTCATCATTGTTTACTATTTACTTATATACAAAACATTTATACATGGTTTTAGCATACAAATTTATATACATAGTTTTTATTTCATTTTACTACAATGTACTTTTACGCAGTACCATGGTATTTTATTTAGTAACCTCGGTTTGCTTTCTTATAGTGATGATTTTTGTATTGTGATGTATTTAAAGGCATTAGTTACTTACTGGCCCTTTAAGATAGGTAATTATTTAATTCCAAAAGATCCTGGTTAATTAGTGTCTTATGTATAAAAAGAGTGGTTTGTTTCATTTCATGGATTCTGATGAAGTCTCCAATTTGGAGACGAAAGCGCTCAATCCATGAATTTTATATGAATTTTATACAATCATTTATTTAGTTCAGTGGTTCTTTACTACTTTGTGGATTATTCAATAAACTTTTGGGTAATTTTGAGGCAGTATCATGTGAAATTACTGAAGATCTCCTTCATTGTTTACCGGATCGCATCTTTTTTGGATTTTTGTGGTGGAATTTGGTTACTAGTGACTTTTATTTTGTGTTTTTTGTGAATCGGAAACGAGGAGTCTCAGAATGGACAGTAACAGTCTTTTATCCGAGCTTATTAGGGTTATCCAAACCCATTCTCAAAATGCCCCAGCACCCAATGGGTCTGACACTGGCATTCCGTGTGCACAGAGTAGTCCCTTTGACTGGCGCGAATATGATGACGTCAGACGCTGGAGGAGATCGAGGAGTAAGGGAGCAGATACCTGAATTTGGGTGTAGATTCGCTAATGGAGTTTCGCAAAACAGATGCAGTGGTACTAATGATTTTGAACAGCAGGAGATACCAGATAAATACAAAAACTTGGATTTTCAGACTTGGTTCAACCGCTCGTTTAACATTAACCATCGAGACGCCAGGAACAAGAATGGCGGAGGTACTACCTATAAGGACTTGTGTAAGACATTTAAAATTAAATTAAACAAGTACAAAGCTTTGGGTATTGAGAACTGGTATTTTGAGAAGTGTGCGGATGAGAGAATTGTACCCAAGGGGTTAAGGCTCAACAAATTTCCCAACAACGCCAATGACGATAAAGACTTTTTAAAAATTATTTGTGACATTTTAAACAACTGTAGGTTAGCAATTTTGAAAGAAATTATTAAATGGAATAGTAAAAGGATGGAAGTTCTTAAAAATGAAATTGATGTTTTGCATGAACGTATTAGTTCTGACCTGCTATTTTCAGTTAATGAACATAAAAATGTTTATTTGAGAGTGTTACAGGATGTTGACTATACCACTAACACTAACATTAGTAGAAAACAGTTGAAGTTGGGAAGATTTGACTGAATATGAAAAGGGTACAGCATACAGTGTTTTATCTAATATGGATGGTAATTACAATAGACACTACAGTGATTACAAAAATAACCAACAATAGGAGGAACTGGAAGGGTGGATATTACGGTAGATACCCCACACAAGCTTATGTGATTGACAAAAGGGGAAGATATGAGCAGGACTATTTTGGAGGGACTCAACAGCAACATGGGCGGTTTGAGGGTGACCTGCAAGAGGGGGAGAAATTTTATACAGAGTGTGGGGATAGTACCACCCATCAAAAAGATAATGATATCCCGTTAGAGGAACCCAGGAGATCGGAGAGATTCCGGGTTTGACAACCCACCTATGCACAGGCGATGGGGAACAGCAATATTCAATACGGGGAGAGGTCCAACAGATAATAAATGAATGACCCATAAGTGATTTTACGGTTTATGAAATTGGAACCGAGGTAAATTTAGATGTAGTAAGACAGAACAATAAAATTATTTTAACTAGTAAGAATTTTAACATTTTTAATTATACTGATTTACAAATTTTAATTTATTTATCAAAGGTTTCACCTTTGTACCTAAGAAAATTACGAATATTGAAAATATTTTATTGGACATTAAATTATTTACTAGAAAATTGAATTTTATGCATATATACAAGGACAAGAATTGTTTAAGTAAAGACACAACACTCAAGAGAACAAGCACATTCAATCCCCCTTTGCACCATGAAATCTTGAATTTTGAGAAATGTGTAACCAATAGAATTCGTATGTCTTACCAATTTAACAAACACATGGGGAGTAATTCAACAGAAGTTGAACTTAAATTGCTAAAGGAGCTCAGTGGTAATGAAAAAATTAGAGTCATGAAACCGGACAAGGGTGGGGGTGTCGTGCTTATGGACCAATGGGATTATACTACAAAAATGATGGACATTTTAGATGATGAGACCAAATATAATAGAGTCTCTAAGAATGAAATATACATATCATATAGACAGATCGATATTATATTGGACGACAATTTGATGCAGGGGTTGATTAACCTTGATTTGTATAATTTCCTTAAAAGTTCACAAACCGGTGATACCAGGTATTTTTGATATACCCAAGGTCCACAAGTCTATAGACGGCCCCCCCCCCTATGAGACCCATTGTTTCATCTCAAGGATCCAA
This sequence comes from Protopterus annectens, assembly GCF_019279795.1. NCBI lineage: Eukaryota > Metazoa > Chordata > Ceratodontiformes > Protopteridae > Protopterus > Protopterus annectens. Next base: position 535,867,348 of record NC_056749.1, on the reverse strand, counting down.
AAACCCAACCTTTGGCAGTGTATGTTGATTTTAAGCTAAAAAAGTTTTATGAAAAATACTGTCACATTTTAGTCGATTCATGGGATTTTTTTGATGAAGATGAGTGGGTGACCATATAGTGACAATAGCATTTTCATTACCATTGATGTCAAGGACTTGTTTTCAGTTATACCCCAGGAATTGGGGATGGTATGGTTTGAGGACATGCTATTGGAAATTAATTTTTTAAATAATGAATTCAAGTTGGTACTTGAAAATATGGAGTTAGTTTTAAAATATAACTACCTTTATTTTCAGGGGGAATATTTTCATCAAAAAGAGGGGATAGCAATGGGCTCTGCCTGTGCGCCGATATATGCAAATATTATTATGTTGAGCTGGGAGATTAGATATATATTTTTTATCCGACTACTATATGTATTTGGCCAAATACTATAGATTTTTGGATGACATTTTTGTTGTATGGAATGGGCCAGTTAGTAAGATTGATGAATTTGTGAAATATATTAACCAAACTACCACGTTTTTAGAATTTACACATGAAATTGGAGTAGATTTTATACATTATTTGGATGTGAGGATGGATAAGGATTATTCAAATAAGTGTTTTAAATCTAATATTTATAGGAAAAAACATTTTTCCAATGCTTATTTACATTTTGACAGTGACCATTCATATGTACTTAAAAGGAACATTTTAAAGGGACAAATGATTAGAATGGCAAGAATGACCTCTGATGACAAAGAATTTATTGAAGAGATTGAACATGTTGGCAAATTGTTCCAGGAGAGAGGGTACCCCCCCAGATTTCATATGTGGTGTAATTAACCAAATAGAAAAAGGAAGATGTAATGAAAGAAAGTATACCCCCCTTTTAGTTAAGAACATAAACACTAATATGAATAGTAGCAATGAGAATGGGTCAGAAGACAACACTGTCAATGGCAATATGAATAGTTATAGCAATAAAAATAAAAACAAGAACAGTTTTAATGGAATGCCATAACTTACCCTTACATACCATTAGGGAATAGGTTGGTTAAGAAGATGTATCAATGAGACTTGGGAGATGTTTAGGGACATGTCGATTAAAACTGATGTATTTAAAATGGATATACAATATAGTTACAGAAGGAACATGAATATTAAGAATATATTAGAGAGAAAAAAGGTTAACATCCGAAGTACCAGTAGAAAATGTGGGACTTTCAAGTGTGGTAAGTGCGCACAATGTGCATTTATATCTGGACAAAAAGAGTTAAGACTACCCGGTCTTAGAATGAATTTAATAGCCAAGGATTACAGTATCTGTTATACTAAAGGAGTGGTGTACCTTGCATATTGCAAAGTCTGTTGGAGTTATTATGTGGGTAAAACTGAAAGGCACTTAAGATCCAGAATTTATGAACACGTGAGGGATATTAACAAACAAAATGAAAATAACACTTTGTACAGACACGTGTTAATTTGTAAAACAGCTGATTTTAAATTCTGGGTTATAGAGGTGGTTAAGTGTCCTGACAGGGGTGGAGATTGGGAAATGCAACTAGAGTTTAAAGAAATGATGTGGCAACTCAGATTGGATTCTTGTTGTGGGAAAGGTCTAAATGACCACATCTCCATCACCCCAGCATTGAAAATGTTTGCAGCAGACCCAAAAAACATAAACATTAATATGAATGGTTACAGTGACAAGTAATTTTATTCATTTATTTATTTATATGTTCCTTGTACTTTTACATTCAAGATTATCATTAAATTACGCATTACATATACGTTTATGTACTTTTTATATACATACATACTAATTTATTATTATATATATTTTTTACATCCACAAATATTGATATATTATATTTTCTTAGTTAGATTTTATGTATTATCATAAATTACTATTTATTTACTTATTCATCATTGTTTACTATTTACTTATATACAAAACATTTACACATGGTTTTAGCATACAAATTTATATACATAGTTTTTATTTCATTTTACTACAATGTACTTTTACGCAGTACCATGGTATTTTATTTAGTAACCTCGGTTTGCTTTCTTATAGTGATGTTTTTTGTATTGTGATGTATTTAAAGGCATTAGTTACTTATTGGCCCTTTAAGATAGGCAATTATTTAATTCCAAAAGATCCTGGTTAATTAAGTGTCTTATGTATAAAAACAGTGGTTTGTTTCATTTCATGGATTCTGATGAAGTCTCCGATTTGGAGACGAAAGCGCTCAATCCATGAATTTTATACAATATTTTCTTTAGTTCAGTGGTTCTTTACTACTTTGGGGATTATTCAATAAACTTTTGGGTGATTTTGAGGCAGTATTGTGTGAAATTACTGAAGATCTCCTTTATTGTTTACCGGATCGCATCTTTTTTGGATTTTTGACACCAGGTATCTGTCTCAGTGAGAACCTTTTGGAGGATGTCTGTGTCAGACGGAGAGTCAGTTATAGCCCCTAGTTTGCAGTCATCTGCCAACTTGGTCAGCCATAGTCCTCCTGTGCTTTCCTGTACCTCTGAGAAGTATATGCTGAACAGGAGGGATCCTAGGACTGAGCCCTGGGGAACACCACTTGTAACCGGTTTAGAGTCAGACCTAGATCCCGCAACTCATACCATGTGGGTTCTGTCCGTGAGCCAGTTGGCAACCCATCTCATGAAGTAGGGGTTTATTTTCAGGCTGGTGAGCTTGTCTATAATACCCGAGTGTGGAATGGTGTTGAAGGCTTTTGCGAGGTCTAGGTAAGCTGTGTGGACCACCTTTCCCTCATATGTAGCCTTGGTAACTGTCTCAAAGAAGTCCACCAGGTTTAGGAGGCATGATCTGCACTTAAAGCCAAACTGGGTAGGGTCCAGTGTTTGGAGGTTCCCAATGTCTCTGTTAATGAGATCCATGATGATGCGCTCCATAGCTTTGCAGACCAAGCTAGTCAGGCTTATAGGGTGATAGTTCCTGGGGTCCGCTGTTGCTCCACTTTTGTGGAGCAGAATAACCATTGCTGTGCCCCACTCTGTGGGCACGTAGAATATGGAGAGGCTGAGTTTAAACAGTGTGTTTAGGTGAGGGGTTAGTTCATCTTTGAGCTCATGTAGGATGCAGCCTTGGACACCGTCCGGTCCCATTGATGCTGTGTTTTTGGCTTTGGAGAGGGCTGTTTTAACCTGAGTGTCTGTGATTTCAGGGGCTCTACATTCTTCTGGTATAGTTATGGGCCCTTTTGGGGGTGGGGGGGTGAAGTTTGCACTGAACCTGTCTGCCAGGATATTGGCTATATCGGTCGGTTGAGTGTATTTTGTGCCATTCTGCACTAATTCTGAGCAGATCTGAGAATTGTCACTTAGATTCTTTACATAGCTAAAGAATGCCTTGTGGTTATCTTTGGAGTCCATGGCAATTTTTCTTTTGAAGCTAGCCTTGGATGATTTTATGAGGGAACATAGTTTCTTGCTTAAGGGCTTAATGGCTGACACTGATACATTTGGTTTTACATGTACAGGGACTGGAATGTGTGGAGAAGGTTTGCATTTGTGAGGTCTCCGCTCTTTTTGTAAGCCTCTGCGTAAGTGGGGTTATGTGTTGCATACTTGGTCTGTTGAGGAGATGAAGTGTGTGTGTTGACAACTTATTTGATATCTGGTTTGTTGTTACCTGAGAGAGAGAGAGAGAGAGAGAGAGAGAGAGCGAGCGAGCATGTATTCTAGATTCATTGTATAATTGCATCTTTAACATATTGTATTTGTAATTTTTAGGAGTACGTGGTTGTCAGTATACATTAGGCAATAGAAGCTGACCTTTGTAAAAACACAAGTACCCTTAAGTATATTCAGATAGTCACTGTTAGCAGAACAATTTTGTGAGCAGCAACAAATAGGCCTGTCTCGTGACTTTACAATCACCCAACCAGTAGTGAACGTTGGACTTGAACAGGGTCACTGAGGAGTACTGCTTCACCCTCAATGGGTGTCTATAACAGAGAAGTGTGAGTCACTGGGGTCTATATCTGTCTCCCCTGCATGTTTTGTTTACATCACAGCCTAGGTTGAAAACCTTGGCCCAAGTTATTCCTGCCCTATTTGATTTGCGTATGTCCAGCATTTCTAGTAGGGCAGGGTCTGAGACTTCTCTGTAGGTGAGTCATAAATCACCTCTCAGCAGCTTGTATGAAAGTGAGTACAGTGACAGGTCTTGTAGTCTTTCCATGTATGTGATGTTTGGAGGACTTACATTCTCCAGGTCACAAACTTCTATTTTTTCTCCAATTGCCGCAGTTGTGTGGTGAGGTACAGACAGAAGGGAGCCTTGTACTGAATTAGTGGTCTGATAAGGGTGGAGTACAACAGAGCTATGACTTCCCTGGTCTCGGATGTAATGTCCATATGTATGATGTGCACAATGTAGAATGCATGTCTCACCACTATGGACACACAGTGATGAAAGTGTAGATTGCTATGAACGTATGTTCACAAGTCTCACAACACTGTGTTTTTTTTTTGCTGAGCGGGGTGTTATGTATATCATAATTAGCAGGGGTACTTCACTGCCAGGACAATGAGGCATTGTTTGCTGTAAGGTTCAGTCTGTGAGTTTGGCACCAGTCATTTGTCTCGGTCAGCCCCTTCTGTAATATTGTCAAAGGTCTTGGATAACTGAACATAGGCAGTATGTCTTATTATCTATCTGTCATCCAGGTCTTCGGGGTCAGTATCAAAGACGTTCACAAGGCTCAGTAGGCAAGATCTATCCTTGACAAATACAACATGGGTCAACTCAAGCATGTTGAATGTCATTTATGTCCCTGTGGATAAGGTCCATACTGATACCCTCCATAGCCTTGCAGATAAGGCTGGTTTAGGCTTATGGGTCAATAGTTGTAGTTCTGCACATTACCAGATTGATGTGCATTGCATATGATAGAACATTTTATATTACTTTTTGTAGTGTAGCTGATATATGTATGGAAAACATACAGAGAGACCAGCTGCAGTGCTTGGGGGGAAACAACACATGGTTGTACTGTAAATATGTGACATACTGTGAGATAGGGCCTTAATTTTTTTAAATTTTTCCACATGTATTGTCATATCATACACAAGAAATGGACAATAAACAGCAGTAACACTTAATAATATGTAGTTTCCTATTGAGCAGCAATTAGCAAAGTGTATACACATACAAGATACACCTGTTTGTGCACTGCTTAGCTGCGCACAAATGCAAGCCGCACTGCTAAAGTCTTGACAGTTACTACTGAGTCTGTTAATCACACTTGCTACTTAAATGACTCTGTGACAGCACATGTTAATGTACTGATACTTTCCACTTTGGGGCCAGATGGTACTGGGTTTGAATCATTTTCTCTCTCTCTCTCGTTTTTGTTTTTTCCTTTTCCAGTGTTTGTACACTTTGCCACTCAGTCCAAACATGGGAAATAGAGGAAAATGAATGGCAGGCTTGGCTGTCTTTATTTGGTGTGTGTGAAGTGCAGCAGTGTGCAAACTGGACCCCAGGAAGCAGACAGGACCCAAACAGCCAAAAATAGAAACCAGATGCATTCAATACTACTGGGCAATGCGAAAACCCACTAAGCAACACTGTGCTGTGGTTAACAGTGAGACCTTAAGAATGAGTAATAAAATAGGCAGTATCATGTAACTAATCATGTGGCAGCAGGTGTAAGTATAGGGCTAGAGTACAGATGTTCCTGGGTTCCAGTACATGGTGTGAAACCTTCGTTTTACTGCTGTGACATTGCATTTTATAGCAATGGACTGTAACATAGACAAGTGTTTTCTTAACCTTGTTGTGGCAGCAGGTATAAGTGTAGAATTCTCCTGGGTTCAAATACAACATATTCCAAACACTTTTACTGTTGTTCCACTTCCTATTATAGTCACTCTCACTTATAACACTTGACATAGTCTAGCTGATATTAATTATAAGTATGAGGGCTGAGACACTAATATTGTGTCAGTTATTTCTTTATTTATCTATGTATTATAACATGTATTATCAAATGTATGAGTGTGGGTATACTGTGTACTATGTTCCTGTAAGTATATTTCTGCTCTTTGGACTGGCATGGCCTTCACATTTGACTAACACACTCACACAACTGCCTGTACATCAAAAAACAATGAAGTTGCATTGCTTACCACTGTTGTACACCGCTTACCATTGCTCAAACACTTTGCTTGGCAGTGTGCATTCCAGAGCATGAGGTCTGCATGATAGTAATCAGTACGCAACATTTTCAAACACTGTGCACATTCCCAGTAAACTCAATAACTGGAACTGATGGGAAAACATCAGTCTCCACTGCTCTTGATCCTGGAAGACATGGCAGGTATTTGTGGAGAGGGTGTGAGATTTAGGGCTCAGAGATGGGGTGTCCGGGAGTCCAAGATTTTTGCTGGACTCTTAGAGAAATAAGTGGCAGGTTGCTGCAGAGGACTATTCTGGGTCCCAGTATAAGTCAAAGGCTAAGGATAGTTTGGCCCAGCTTGTGACCAGTGCCATCAGTATCCCCCGCACTGGTGACCAATGTAAGCACCACTTTAGTGAGCTATGTCAGAGGAAGAGGGGGTACCCTCAATGCTTGTAATGAGGATGTTAGAATAGAGGACATCCCAAAGATGTCTAAGTATCAAATACAGAGAGTACTTGTAAGGCTTAAAAGCTGAATACAGGCAAGACTGGTATTCATAATGGTATTCTATTCTGCTCTGTTATGTTTTTTCCACAGCTGTCATGGAAAGGGAGTGCAATGTTAGAACCCATGCCACTAGATTAGCAAGGATGAGGTAGGCATGTGGTATGTATGCATTTGAAGAGCAGTGTTATTGTAGCATTAAAAGTTAATGATAGCTTTTTTGGTTATTTTATACAGTTGTATTAAATTGAACATGCATATTCCAACTGTAAAAGCAAATATGCATGCATAAGTCTGTAGCATACCTCTCAACCTGGAAACATCAAAAATCTGGACAGGGTCCATGAATGACAAATATGCTGATTAACATCAAATTTGCATACACAATTATGTAACCATGCCCACTCCAGTGTGATTGTGGGATACCAACTTTCAAATGCAAACTGAAGAACAGACAACCAAAATATGGCACCACCAGAGTCCCCCAACAGCCATTCCAATGTACCATTACCTGTCTATTTTGCCCCATTTACCATAAACACTAATGTGTGCATACTGCTTTACTTCTACAATGATCATTTGGATTTTATTTTTACATTTTGTAGCAGAATGCACAAACACCAATAGAAATCTGCTAAACAAAGCAATACTGTCTCACAATGAAAATAGACTTGGCATTAAAATTTCTCTGCCCTTGAAACTTGCATTAATTGAAACAGCATTGAAACCCACACCACATCCAATGAAAATGCATGGCCAGGCAGTGGTGGATAAAGATTGCCTTGGGCTTTTTTCAAATCATTGGCCCCTTGCACACAAAATAAGAAACATACATGTGTTCTTTAATACACCTTCCTGACTTTATTAAATTATATTCCTTGTACAGCACACTTGTTAGAACACATTTTAAACTTGTTTGAACATTTTTCCAGTAGGCAAAGAAACAAAATGCATGAACCAATAATGATAAAACTGCCCAATTCAGAACATTTCCATCATAAAAGTCTACTTCCACACCCACACAATATATATCTATATCTATAGATAAAATAGAATGACAACAGTGTAAGCCATAGGCATCTTGCACAGCTTCTTGCACTTGTTTCAATTTTTTTTGGGTGGGGGGCGACAAACATTTTGGAAAATTACTAGAATAAAATGTTATGTTACCACAATGCATTTCACTGCCAAGGCTTGAACCCAGGACCCTGTGCACTACAGTCAGAAAAACAAACCACTATACCAAATCAGCAGTTTCCTGAAAGATAGGAAGACTGAAACTTAAATGTCTATCATTTAGTGAATTCAGTTCTCACTTGTCACCATAGCTCTCAACCTCTTAGCACAAAATACCGGGACAAAGCCAATAATGGGGGAATACAGAATTCAGTTCTCACTTCTCACCATAGCTCTCAACGTCTTAGCACAAAAAACCTGTACAAAGCCAATAATGGGGGAATACAGCCCCAAAATAGGGACAAATTTATTTTATAAAGTTAGAAAATTGCTAGAATGAAAGGTTATGTGTTACCATTTATTTTCTGAAGAATATGAAGTCTGAAATTCAAATGCCCATCATTATTTAGTGAATTCAATCCTTCAGTGATTGCCACAAAAAATCCTGAAAACCACAGACTTCATGAGGGACAAAACTGGAGACTTTGCAGATTTTTTTGCCTTTTATATTTCAAACTTTAATAGCTATGGTAAAGCATGCATGATCTAACAATGTGACCAGGCATTATCAACTTACACAAACTTGCTGTAGATCTTCTGTTCTTTTTTTCCCTACAAGAGCATTTTCATTAAAAAAATGCTTCTAACAATGGCAAGTGTAGGTACTATGAAAGTATTCCCTGGAATGTTTAAAAATGGCTTTCCTGAAGAGCTCAACATGCTGAGAATTGATGATTGGACTACAGCAAAGTTACGGTATCATGTAAGTCATAGCAGAGAGGAAAAACAGGCTACTACTTAGTTGTAATGTGATGGTGACAGGTTTTTACAGAGTACTAGTTTTGAAAACTTCTGCAGAATTACATGCCTCCAGTAGGATATTCCTACATAATATCATCTGCTAGAAGATGAAGCCTCAAAATGATAAGTTCTAATATGATTTGCTGACATAAAAGGGAAGGCAAACGCATCAACCTTACAAAGAAAATGACATAGTTAAGATTCTGTCCTAGAGCTGCCTTGGAAAATAAATCATTTTCTACTGTTTCTCATAATTAATGTTCAAACATAGATGTAAAAAAAAAAAAAAAAAAACAGAATGTATATACAGTGGCACTCTTAGCTAATTAGATCAGTGGAATAAAATACATACTTCTCATATGGCTCTAATGGAGCTACTACATTATATTGAATATAATGGCTATTTAGGAAATTCCAAGTGAAAAATGCTTGACGACAAAATTACAAGCAGCACGCACACACACACACACACACACACACACACACACACACACACACACACACACACACCCTTCCTCTGAACAGAAGTCCTGCTCATCAGCAAGAAAATCCTTCATTCTGCAGTGAACAAAACAGAAAATCCTTCACTATGCAGCCCAGACCACCCTTCGCTCTATTATGTGCCTTTAGAATCCAAAAAGAAGTCCTGCGTTCTACCAGCAAACAAATCCTGCTCATCAGCAAGAAAATACTTCACTCTACAGCCAACAAATCCTGCTCATCAGCAAACTCTGCAGTTATGGTGTTTATCAGCAAAAGCCTGCCGGACATGGCACAACTCCTTCAAGGCATTCCTCCCAGTATTCAAAAAGACGCATGTCACATGCACATCCAAGCTTAATTCCAACACGCTGGCGGAGCTGACGTCATCGTGAATGTGATGACATCAGTTCCCAAAAGCATGGAATCTAAAAATTATATTGAAAAATCGGAAATGAAGGGGTGCCACTCTGGAATCATGGCACCCTGTTATTGGGACCCCAAAACTCGGTAAAAACTGAGTAATTCAGGACGGTTGGGAGATCTAGTCTGTGGCACAAACAAAGAGTACAATATTAGACTTTTGTCAGAGGTGGTGGGTTCAAATACCACACTTTCCAACTGTAACAACTGTTAATTTTTCAGTTCTGTGTAACTAAGGTTTAAAGTAAAAGCTCTATAGCAGTGGCACACATGCCTTACTTAAACTGTTATCTGGATAATTTGAACACGCATATGTGCAATATATGCACATGTAAAGGAGTACTTGCTGCATGCAATCTGTAGTACAGTGCGCATCTGTTAAAAGCTGGTAGTCTTCAAGGTAATACGTTATCTGTTAGGGGGGTGATAGTCTTAAGAGTAAGGGTTAAGATAATATAATTGGATTATATGTTACATATGAAGGTCCTAATCTTATTGCTTTTTTTTTTTCTCACCCCAAACTTATCTCTTTTTTATTTATTTATTTTATTATGTGTCATCAAAATGTGTCCATATTGTCCATGTGTACCACATCACAAAATGCTCCACAGCACAACGGGGTAGGCCTGCCCCACAGGATCTGCCTGCCCCCACTCCACTGACCCTGGCACAGTTGCCCAACACATCTGGGAGCCGAAATGGCAGTATCACCTCTGCTGCTGCTGCACTACATGACCTTTCAGGTAGTTCAGCCCCAGAGAATATGCTACTGGTTCCCTCTGGGAGCAGTGGCAGAGTTGGTGAGTTTATCACCCATGCTGAAGTGCCAGGGATGGTGCATAGGGTTGTGTGCAGCACTGTTGGTGCACACCTATGTCAGATGGAGGGGCCATACCTCTCAACCTGGAAACATAAAAATTCTGGACAAAGGCCCATGAAAAGTAGGAGCAACCGGCCAAAAATTGGGAAGCTGATTAACACTACATTTGAATACATAATTCTGTAACCCTGCCCACTGCAATGGAATTGTGGGATACAATCAACATGCATTTTCTGCACAGTAAGTTATGACCATCTAATTTCTGACATGATTGAGTGTCTGTAATATTCATTGAGTCTTCTGCATCTGTAATCGTTATTGACAATATCTCGCTGGGTGATTGAGTGTTACCAGATGGTAAATGAAAAGAAACAGACTCATACCTCTCAACTGTACAAATTTTTGCAGAATGTCCAGATTATTGCCTTATATTTTTGGTTCGTTTTATTTAAAATTGTGGCTTTCTGGTAAATTAGTGGCAAATCATTAGAGTTTGAAGTTAGAAAATAATGAAAGACATTTGAGTTTCAGACTTCAAACCCTTCAGAAAATTCATGCTAATGCAAAACCTGTTATGCTATCAACTTTCTAAGTTTGTAAAAGCAATATTTAAAAATTGTCCTTATTTTTGCACCTTTGTCCCACTTGTATTTATGGCTTTGTCCACACATTTTGCTCTAAGAGGTGAAGAGGTATGGAAACAGTGCAAACATTGCATGCTGCTAACTTTGACAGAAAGAGTCAATCATGGAGGGCATGCTACCTACACACAGGAAGCAAAAGAAGCAAGGAAGATGCATCAGTCATGGCCACAACTAGATGCAAACTCCCCAGTGCCGTCTGTGGACTACTGCTTCACTCAAAGTCATATGCAAATCTCAGCTGTCACTGAATTAAATAAATAAATGAGAAGACATCATTCAGTCCAATTCTTCCTGAAGGAAAAGCTCCTGCCCTTAGGCACATCCACAAAAATAACTTCATCTCTACATTTTCAAACCCATCTCCAAGACACTCCAAAGTCCAAATATAGACTTTATTTTTCTAATTTGCAGGGTTTAACCTTTTAAGCAGGATATTTTTTCATTCATAGATCTAAAACAATCCACTGTCAAACTCATCAAAAGTAAAAATCACCAGGCATAGTATGAAGCAAACGTTAAATTTATTCTGATAATGAAACCTGAAAAATGGAAATCCAAAGTCCCTGTCTGCAAAACTGTTACAACAGGACTCCAACATCACAAATTACTTCAAATAACATAATAAGTTCCCTTTTACAACTTTTTACAATATTCTCTTTTTGAATTCCTTTTCTTGTTCATAGATAGATCTCTTACTTACTGCAATCATGACTACAGTGAGAGTTCCATGTGAATATGTCAAATAACACACAACATTTGTTAAACAAGCAAATAAATCATGCTATGCAGTTGTCTGCAAATGTGGAATAACTAGACTGATCTTTACTTACCACCTCCATACAGCTTAAAAAAACATGACTCAAAACAGTGCAACACCCAAGTTTACTTAATGCAGCAGCAAAGGTTCACCAAAGTTTTAACCACTTATGGATGTTAAATTGTGAGGTATCTTGTGGTACTACTCGTACTCGCATATAGAAACGTTCTTGTGGTCCAGCCTTCAGACAAAAGACTGCAGTAAATCTAGCTGACCTTGGAGCAGACAACACCATTGGGAGACCCAGCCTGCATCATCCTCCAGTTCAGCAAAAATATCACTCATGTTTCGACAGATCAGCAAGCTGTCACAATACGGACACCAGTGAGTGCACGTGTACTTCTGCCAGAACTTTACTTTTGCCCTTTTTCTCATAATCCTGGTACTAGAAGTGCTACCAGCATCTTTCTCTAACCTGTACTACACCCATGTATAAAAATGAGGAACAAAACTGAACTGAAGAACAAAATAATGGCAATGAACTCACACAGGTAAATACAATCAAAAATATTTTAATAAATAAATGTTAATAAACTTTAAAAGATAAGCGCTTTCATTTTTTTCATAAGAAACTTCCTCTGATAACAAACCAGTACAAAAGTTCACATTAAATACTTACAGAAGTTCAAAACAACCATTGAAATCAATGTATGACTGCCAAGTCCCTCAGGTGCTGAATCGCACATAAAGAGATTGGCTATGATTTCCCTTCAACATGTTCACAAACTTTTTAAATGAATAAACCATGTGAGTACCCAAATAAATAATTGTTTTAAAAACATGTAAAAAGAATCTAAAAATGTGTTTTGAATAATTACGTTTGAAAATAAAAATAAGAATATACGTATATATCAAAAACTTGTGTGTGTGTATGTATATATATATAGGTTCCTATGAGTTCATCGAAATGCCAAAACATCGACGCTCACTTCTTCGACACGAAAACATCGACTCTTCATATCATCGACATTTCACGTAAGCGATCCTCCCCCTCTCAGGACCCATGGTAGCACTTGTGTGTGTATTGCGACGTAAATTACAACGCTGTCAAGGGAAATTGTAGGTAGTGACTTGAACCATATGCGCTGTAGCAGACAAACAAGTGCTACCATGGGTCCTGAGAGGGGGAGGATCGCTTACGTGAAATGTCGATGATATGAAGAGTCGATGTTTTCGTGTCGAAGAAGTGAGCGTCGATGTTTTGGCATTTCGATGAACTCATAGCAACCCATATATATATATATATATATATATATATATATATATATATATATATATATATATATATATATATATATATAGTTTTGGTTCTTATGAAAGAAATGAAAGCGCTTATCTTTTAATGTTTATTTATTAATGTATTTTCGATTGTATTTACCAGTGTGAGTCCATTGCCATTACTTTGTCCTTCAAAATCGTGAACAGAGTATATTGGAGCTATGTTTCAGACAATCCTTGATGCAAATTACGGAGTAGATTCTTATGTTACATGATCTAGATTACTTGAGTAGCAAGGTAAAATACAGGGTGGCATCCTACCTCTCAATTCTATCTATTTTGCTTCAGTTTTGCCCTGTTGCTTGTATATTTTTGTAGTTAATAAGTGATGATTATACTGAGTTAATAATGTCAGACATTAATGTTTTATAAATGTTATTGTTACTGCTCAGGAAGTAAAGTATTTACCTATGAGCTTATGAACTTTTAAGTGCATGTTGGTGCAAAAAAAAATTGTGATTTTTAAGAGGTCACTTGGGAATTCGTGGCACCCCAATATTTTAGCCTCTAAACCAGGAAATTCCAAAAAATTCTGCATGGTTGAAAGTTATGGAAGGGGCTGCTCTCCCTTATTTTATGCAGGACCAGGAGGATGAGAAGGAGATGCCAGGTCCTCCAGCCAGTGGCAGACTGAACTTTGAGCATTCAATGACTCTTTGTCACCTTTGTTAATGAAGTACCCCTGCTAATTATCATATACATGGCAACCCCCCCCTCCCCAAGCTCAAAACTGTGTTGTGAGACTTGGGAACACATGTTGATAGCAATCTACACTTTCATCACTATGTGCCCATGAAGGTGATACACATGATCTGCATTGCACACATCATACATATGGATATCACATCCAAGACCAGGGTAGTCATATCTCTTCTGTCCTCTGCCCTTATCACACCAATAATTGAGTACAATGCTCACATCTCTCTGTACCTCACCAGAAACTTGCAGCAATTGGAAAGAACACAGGGTTGTGCCTGGGAGATTCACAAGGCTCCAAATATGACATACATTGAAAGACTGACTATCTGTCACTGTACTCAGTATCATGCAGGCTGCTGACAGGTAACCTATGGCTGCCCTACAGAGCAGTTTCAGAATCTGCCCTTCTGTAAATGATAGACATTTGCAATTCAGATGGGACAACTATAACATACCTAGTCAGTGACATGAATAGAACATACTGAGCAGAGAGATATATCCCACAATGATTCACACTCCTCTGTAATAGGCTCCCACTGCATGTGAAGCAGTGCTCCTTAATGACCCTGTTCAAGCACAACCTTGACTACTGGTTGGGTGATTGTAAAGTCACCTCTGGGCTGGCACCTTTTTCCCCTCATGGACAGGGCCAGCTGGAGCTGCTCACAAACACCCTCTGCTAAAAATGGCCATCCAACTATGCTCAATAACTGTACTTGTGTTTTTACACAGTTAGGCTTCTAAAGACTCTAGTGCTATTAGGCTAGTAGCCTCATACAAACCTATGAAGCCATGTACCTTTGCAGGCCTCACAACCTGTTGTCAATCGCATGGCCTTCTGATGTCCTGAACTATAAATTCACCTGATCTCCTGTATAAATCAGACTTGTGCTGTGGTGCTTGTATTAAGTTCTGTGCTCTGTAGTTTTTGTGTGTGTGTGTGTGTGTGTGTGTGTGTGTGTGTGTGTGTGTGTGTGTGTGTGTGTGTGTCTGTCTGTCTAGACAGCAGGGCAGATGTGCATACCTCCAGTTACTTCTCCAATTACATGGATTGCCAATATTTTGATACTTGCTCATGGCTACACATCCATTTCATACAGGCCTCCCAACACCTTGTCTCCCACATGTCCTGCTGATGTTATCTATTATAAGTTCACCTGCACTCTTGTATAAATCAGACTTGTGCCATGGCACTTGCGTAACATATTGTGTTCTGTAGTACGTGTACTTAGGTAGGGGCTCTATTCTCACTGCAGTCGACTATGTGTGTGTGTGTGTGTGTGTGTGTGTGCATGTGTGTGTGTGCGTGTGCATGTGTACATCAGCATGTGGGACACTATTAACGTCTCCTCAGCAGACACTGTTGATGTCATCAGCTATAAAGTGTTGTCTGACACACTCCATGTCATACTTGAGCTGTTTTGTTGCATAAAGTACTGTGTTCTGTAGTCTCTGTACTTAGGTAGGGGTTCTGTTCTCACTGCAGTTGAGTGTGTGTGTGTGTGTGTGTGTGTGTGTGTGTGTGTGTGTGTCTGTTGCTTGACATTACAGAGAAAATTTTACACTAGCATGTGGAACACTCGTCATCTTCTCCTCAACAGACACTGCTGATTTCATCAGCTATATCACATTTTTGGATATGCTGCACTCATTGCAGGGCAGGCACAGAGACTGGCCTGGGAGCCAGACAGAAGTCACTTCATCCTATACAATAAAGCTTACTGTGACTTGGCTTTCAGTCTATCCACATACATCATGGCATGGTGTGTAGGCCCAGTGTTATCTTGCTGAGAAAGCCCTGTGATCTCTTCAGCTGCTACATGTGTCTGGTGAGGTACATTTAAAAAAGAGCATTATACTCTATTACTGCTGTAATGAGGTTTGACTACAGTGCTGTCATACACTCCTAAGACATCAATATGATGGCATGACTTATGATGTGCACAACATAGGCTTTCAATAGCAGTGTGGACAGTTGATGGTCAGAGTACAGATTGCTATTTAAATGCATTCCCAGTGCTTGCATAACTGTGTTTCTGCATAGCAGGACTGTTAATGCTATGATTAACATGGAACTCCACTTTTCAGATGGACAACATTACAAACACACATGTCTGTATTTATTTGTAGATCATGTGCCTTTGTCACAATACAGCTATATGTGTTAGCTCCTAATGTGCTGTTATCACCATTGGTGGACTCGACTACCCACAATATCCAGCAATCAGCAAACTTGGTAAGGCAAAGGCCATATACTTTAGCCTAAACTGTTGAAAAATAGAATTCAACCAGTGAAGGGCCAAGCAGAGATCCCTGGTATTTGCCAATGGTAACAGCACTACTGGTACAAGTTGATTCAGCAACTTTCACACAATGTGTTCTTTCAGCGAGCCAGTTATTTACCCATCAGCTGATGTAAGGTTTAATCTCCAGCTTGGGGGGTTTCCTCAAGGATACCTGTGTGTGTGTGTGTGTGTGTGTGTGTGTGTGTGTGTGTGTGTGTGTGTGTGTGTGTGTGTGTGTGTGTGTGAGACCGTGTCAAAACCCTAGGCCAGATCACAATAGGCAGTATGCACTGTCTTGCCTTCATACAGGCCTATCACATGGAATCAATGTGCTGTGACAACATCACAGATCACCTATGGTGTGACCCACCTTCCTGATACTGTTGAATACAGTTCAATACACCCTCCACATGGCTTTTGTTCCCATACAAGGGTGTACACCAACATGCATCCACCTGAGTTGGAAGGACAGCACCTGATGCATGGATGTAGAGAGACATCCTGACTCTCCTTGACTGTGAGGTAGACCAACATGTCATTATGGACCTCCTCTATATTTACACTAGTAATATTCCAGGTGTGTGCAACAGACTTGTGTGAGTTGTTACTGCTACATCAGGTCCATTACATCTGATAGATCTCCTCAAAGAGGTCATCAAGGGCATGCATGATGACAACAGTATCATCATGTGGAACTGGAAAAAGTCAAGACATTTGACAATCCACATTGAGGTATTCAATCAACACTGTTATATGTGGCCATAAATATCTCTATCACCAAACAAGTAGAACAGTGTATGATATATGTGGCATCTCCCTATGTTTAAATGTGTGACGTGATATATATCACAGGTCTGGTGATCAGGTCAGTACATCAGGGGTGTCTGCTAGGCCCTTTCCTTCCCATTAGTTCAGTGATGGACATCACAGATGACATACACATGCTATGTCCAGACAGTTGCCTCAAGGACTACAGCCTGTGTGCAATCATTGACTGCAGCTGTGATATTAGTATAATACATCAACACATACCAGAGCCTGCTGCCACAGCCATGACAACACCTGCATTGATGAGAGACATGAAGGGATTAGTTGAATCAGGAAACAGACACACTACCCAAGTATAATGTCAACATCACACCCTATAAATCAGACCTATAAGTATGTGACTTGTGTCCTGGGGTACAGGGTAAGTGGTACATCCACCAGCATGTGGTCACAGTGCTGACTACTCCCTTGAATATAACATAAGTACTGGGTATGTGAAGGACATGCACATCAGAGGCCATAATTATTTCAGGATTCCCAGACTTCATCACACCAATAACTGTACAATGCACCTTTCTTCATGTACCTCCCTACAAATCATCCAGTGATGTACAACTGAAGTGTACCAACTTTGTCACAGAGAGCTGTCACACAGCTTATTGGCCATACCTAGGAATTCTTTCTGGGGAATAGATATGACTGTCTGATGGTACAGAACAATAGTTTCATAGATGTTTACTAGGCTAATTACCACAAGGCACTTTTTAAGCCTAGCCATGCATCCTAAATCTCTGACAAGTTCTAATACCCTTGATAAGTGTAACCAGGGGCCTGGGAGTTGAACCATTTAGAGGTTACCTGTGTCCATTAGAGACATAGGTGCCAAACTAGGGATGAAATTCATTTTCCCCATCCAATTGTCCAAGTCGCACTTGAATTGGTGTAGGGAGGAACTCTGCTTCACATGGATGGGGAGACTGCTCCAGAGACTGGGTAGCCTCTGGGATACATATCTGTCTCTCCAGGGCCTATATATATAACAGGCAAGGTTTAAGTATTTAGAATGGGTAATTCTGGTACTACTTGTTTTGTGGATATGCAGGAGGTCCATCAGAGTGGGGTTTGATAATGCTCTGTATGTGAGACATAGATCTTCCCTCAAAAGCCTATAGAAGACAGAATACAGGGATAGGGTCTTGAGGCAGTATGCATCGAACATTTTACTTACACCCTCTATTCTTTTAGTGAGGAACGTCTGTGGATGCTCCAATTGTTGGATATGCCTGGTTAGGTATATACCAAAGGGACAGGGTACATGATGATAGGTCTGATGAATGTGGAATACAGTGGAACAATGACTTCCTTGGGCCTAGATGCCATAACTTTATTTATAAGTTACACAACATAGAATGATTTCCTCACTATGGTAGACGTGATGGTCAAAGGCTAGATTACTGTCTGTGGGTGTCTATAACTACTGGGTCAACCCTAAGGGGTGTGTTGTCAATAAGATAGTTACCAGGGGTGGATGATTTCCTGATGGACACTATTATGAATTTCTTACCAATTAGTTTTAGTCCACGGCTCTGAAACCAGTTGTTTGTCTGTCAGCCCCTCCTGGAGAACATTTCTGTCAATGTGGGGTTTAATGATAGCTCCTAATTTGCAATCATCTGCAAATGTAGTCAGCCAGAAACCATTGACATTGGCCTTGACTTCAGAGAAGTAGCATCAAAAAGGATTGGTCCAAGGACAGATCCCCGAGGGATTCTACTTGTGACTCACCTCTTTGTAGAGGTGGACTCTCCAAATCTAACTTCATGGGTCCTGTCTGTGAGGCAGTTGGCTATCCACAGAGTGATGAGTCTGTACCTAACCTCTTGAGTTTGTCAACAATATCTGAGTGAGGTATTGTGTCAAATGCCTTGGCCAGGTGAAGGTAGGCAGTGTGAACCATTTTGGCCTCATCCATTGCTTTGGTGACCTTCTCAAAGAAATCCACCAGGTTGACTAGGCACGTCCTGCTCTTGATGAAACCAAACGTGGTTGGGTCCAGTGTCTGGAGATTTACTACATCACTACTGATCATTTCCATGATAATTATTTCCATGGATTTAAGTAATAAGACTAGTGAGACTTACAGGTCTGTAGTTTCCATGGTCTGTAGGCCACCTTTGTGCAGAGGGATGACTGCTGCTGTTCTCCATTCATGAGGCATGAAGCCTGTTTGGAGGCTACAGTTAAACAGCAATTCCAGAGGGCCTGACAGGTTGTATTTCATGCTATTTAGACAGCATACTGGGATATTGTCTTGGCCCATTGATGCAGCGTTTTTGGCTTTAGAGAGTTGTTACATCAGATGTATGTGTGCTAACTGTTCAGCTTATGCATACACTGCATACATAGATGTTTGACAACATTAATGGCATGTATATCATTCATGAGAGTGTGAATTGTGCCATAGATATATTTCATGTACACAAGGCAACTAGCCTGTATTAACCATACTGTCACATACACATATAGCAGTGTCCCTCCTAACACCTCCTGCAGACATTACAGTACCAGTACAGTGTGTGTGGTTACCCTCAGAGAGTGGATGTACCACAATAGCTGTCAAGTTTGTGTGTGCAGGCTCATCTATCACTCCATATCACATATGTTATGTCAGAGGCATTGGATTTGTGGTGGTATTATTCTAATATTGTCCATGATTATGGATGGTTCTTGTAATGTTTGCCATGATCCTTTACCTGTGGTCACCTTGCTGGAGACCTATGGTTAGAGTCACCCATAATCAGGTATATCATTTTGCACAGCTTCTCAATATGTACCCTACCCCAATTGTGTGTTATATCTTTGATAGACATCTTCTGCATTATTCATGTAAGGATGCTTATCTCACATAGACATCCTCCCCATTGTTATGTCACCTTGTGTAACAGTCACAGATGACAACATTTTCACTGTACAGTCTGTACTGTACTATATAGATATGTGCCTGGTGTTGCTCCTACAACAGTTTTCCATTGACATGCCCTCCTCTGGTGTACATGAGGGAGTTGCACCTGTACTCTTTCCCTGTGTTCATTCCTACAATGCATCTGTGTGTCCCTATTCAATACACACACTTCTCCTGAGTAATCATTTTACATGTCAGTCCCATGTCCTGTTACAGATCATTAACAAAGCTTCAGTACAGAATACCAGGAATGGGATATCACAATACTCTGCACTATAGATACACTGTCCTGTACTGTGTTCGGACCATATACTTCACATTCATACCTCTCCACTGTCCAGATATTCCCAGGATGTCCAGATGTCTTCCTTAAATATGTGGCTTTCTGCCATACCACTGGGATGATCTCTGGACTGATGTGACTCAATATTACATACATTTGAGTGCATACCTCTTTACTGTCCTGATCTGTGCAGAATGTCCAGTTTTTGTCTCATGTTTGTGGTCTTTTCCTCATAACATGTTTTCCTAGCAAATCACTGGCATGTCATTGCAGACTGCAACAGAAAGTGATGACTGACATTTGAGTTTCAAACTTCATGATCTTTAGAAAGTTCATGCTGATGTACAACCTATATATTCTATCAACTTCCTAAGTGTGTCAGTGTAATATTAAAAATCTGTCCTTATTTCTATTTATATCCCCACATTACTATGGCTTTGTCCACATTTGTCGCTCTAAGAGGTTGTGTTACATTCTAACACATTTCTATGTGACATCTATGCCAAATACATCCCTGCTAATAGTTATTTGTCCTCTCATTAAGTTAGCTTCTGTACAGATGTGTTTCACTACCAGAATGACAGCTATTTGTAAAACCCCTGGTGATCATTGTGGCACTGCTCGAATATCCACAGAATGCAGGTGTTCTTCCTTATATGGAATTGCTATCCACATTTGCTGACAAGGTTTTGCTATGTGTAAAGTCCTGGTGATCACTGTGGCATTCCAGGCAAATCTGCACACTTTAGATGCCCTCCTTTACATGGAATTGCTATCCATGTTTGATTATGAAGTTTTTGTGGCCAGCAACACTGTTGCAAGCTGAGAAATGTAGCTTAGGTGTGCCATGCCTCATTAATATGCGTTGCACACTGCTGCATGCCATTGCACAAACACGTAAACTCAGTGTAGGCTCTGCATAAAGCCTACACAGAGTTTATTGCATCTTGCAGATAATCAGAATGACCATAAGAAAGTGACAAACTGCAACTTTTGCAAAAAATTTGTCTTAAAACTTTAGCTTTCAAATATCTTTAGAGTAAAAGATATAAAAACTATGAAAAACATAAAGAAATACTGTTGAGATTTCAGGCCTAAAACAAGGTTGGTGCTACTCAAAAACATTGCACCTCATGGAATGCTGCTGTTCACAGTCGAACAATGTACCAAAGACCTAAGCAGTTTGCAAAACATAACACAGTCTTACCCTACTGTGTATCCATTATACTCCATGCACAGAGTATGCAAGCAAATGGCCACTTCAGAATCATATGTGAATCACAAACATTATACCAGCTTGGTATGCACTGGTCCTATTGTGGGTACATTACAGGACTATAACACTCCCCCTTCTTTGATATGACACTAGTCAGCTGGCAGCCCATCTGCAATAAATAAAAAAAAATGCCTTTGTAGCCAACAGCGCTCCCTGTGGTGCAGGTAATCCTGCTACTATAATCCCACCCTTCTTTGTCTCCACACAATTAAGTTGCCAAGCTCCTGACAATGGAAATACTAACAGCACCAGATCCCCTTGTTACAATAATACGGTAATGACCCAAGCTCCACCATCATGTAATGAATCTTGTTTATGCATGAGGGTAGAATACAGTACACCAAGCAATAGATGTTTAGTAAAATAAACAAATAATATTTTAGTAAATAGATGTTCCCAGCTGTACTGTGTTACATTTCAATGTAGCACATGGATCAGGAATGGCTTTCACACGCAAACACATAGTACACCACTGTGCATTTTGGATAGCTCTGTGCCATTCACAGAAAAAAAAAGACTTTCTTTGTATGGCACTTCATTACCAAGATCCATGTCTAAGAATCATGGTACCGACAACAGATGTACCTAACATAGTACACAGAATGCATGTATGCAACTACACACTGTTTATGAATCCAGGGAGAATTTTTTATACAAAAGTTCATAGGTGTATATTAGGCTAATGACCACTATGGCCTTTATAAGCATAGCCCTGCAACCCAAAGGTGACACACAAATTTGATTTATACAGGGGTGATCTACTGAGTGCCTCTGTCCATCACAGACATACATACCAGACCAGGTGTGAATTTATGATTACCCATCCATTGGTCCAAGCTGCCCTTAATAGGGTCAGGGAGGAACTCTGCTTCACATGTATGGGGAGCCTTTGCAAAGAATGGAAGTTCTCTGAGAAACATACTTATTTCTCCAACATGTCCTATTTAGGTTGCAAGAAAATGTTAGATGTGTAAAAGGTTCAATCAAAACAGGGTCCAGGGATGCCTTGTATGCCAGGCAAAGATCACCTCTCAGAATTTGTTATGATACCGAGTAAAGTGACAGGGCTCTGTGGCCATCAGCCACAACATTTTAAATGTGATGACATAAAAATAACATTAAAATTATTTAATTTATGAATCAGTTGCTCCTTTGCTTCTAAAACTAGGAACACAGTTTATTCAAATCTTCTAATCAATTGTCAAAGTAATATTCTATAAAAAATAATTAAAATCACAGAACCAGCACTGTGGTGTAAAATGATAAAGACTTACTATGGTCCAGGTGACATGGATTTGTTTAACATCATGGACACCCGAGACACTGGCAGGGAAGAACAGGCATGCCCATCTTTGGTGGGGGTGGAGCGCTCATGCCAGATCCCTGCTGTACACCAGGGACATGGATGGTGGGACTGTCCTTAGGAGGAAGGGTGGATGGCATTGACTGAGCTGCTGCTGAGGTGGGATGATGCACCGGTATGCCCCCACTGCAATCCCATCCATCAAATATCAACAGGTTTGTGTGCAGGGAACAGAAGATTGATCACAAAGAACAGTCCTCCTGGCAAGCAGCATAATGTGGACAGAGCCCCAGTCCTTATCAAAGCAAGTCAGGGGAGGCCGGGAGGGAAAGAAAGATATGGCAATAAAACTGAGGCACCAGGGTTGGCTCACACTCAGCTGCAGGAAACAAAAAAGATTCAAAAAAATTTTCAAAATACAACCATTTACTTACTTATTGAGACCAAAACTGTCAAAACATTCATTGGTTTGGGCACAACCTTCTTGAAAATGGTTAGAAGTAAACAGATTAAACTGACTCCACATCCTACTCACTTTGCATCAGTGCTGCTCCAACTACAGTATTTATATTTAACAGTATCTATAGCCACCCGGTGTTGTAAACATTGGGTCTGGGTGATGGTTTTTGTTGATATGGCACCTCAACCCCATATACAAAATGGGAGAAAGGGGGTTGATGCTGGTGCTGGTTGCACTGTCAAGCAGCATAGCTAACAATTCATCTACATATCATATTGAGGGTGTAATATAAACAGACAGTGATACTATGTACTGTATATAATGTATGCATCTAACCTAGCAATTTATCTATGTTCTTCTAACTGTATTTCTACTATTTGCATCTTCCAGTGTCAGTTCTCCTGTCTCCCTTGTTCAAGGCCATTACATTCACATATACCCTAACCAGAGTCTTTCTGCAACATCTTTAAGTATTTATTCATACCTAGTACTAATTCTGTTTTTCAGACCTAACCACTCATGTCACTGCGTTTGTACACATACAACCATACACACACACACACACACACACACACACACACACACACACATATATATGCATACATACACATATACAAACATACAGTAAAATTCATTCACTTAGTTAAGCTGCACTTGCTTGTGAACTTATTTTGATTCATTACGTTGAAGCCTGCTTTGTTGATGTATGAAGCAACATAACATTTTGACACTGTACAGCTTGTGTCCTATTACCAGTATAAATTAATTGGTCAGTTCCATTCACTTACACTGCTAATCAGTTATGGCAAAGTATGTGTTTTGTCGGAGATTGCAGACAGTGGGTAAGGGAAATTGCTTTTTTCTTTACTGTTGTACAATCTTACTGTTAGCATACTTGCAGTACTGGGTGCAGGGAGCTTACCCCATACAAAAACATGGTTTTAAACTTCAGCGTTGATTCAATATCTTGGAAGGGTAGGTCTATATTTGATTGAGCTGTATTGAATATTTGATGAAGTACAAATCAAATATTCAATATTGACCCTAATCACTGATGAATTTGATTGAAACACAAAACATCAAACAAACTCCTCAGTAATTATCATTTATTGCCACCTAATTCATCTAAAAAAGGTAATAATAAATGTAAACTTAATAGGTTACATTTGTGATTACCAAAACTAAAAAAAAAAGATTTGTACCCGACTAACTGCAGGATTGCATAAACGCATAGAAAGGGGAAAAAATACTTGAATTATGTAAAAGTTGATTTGCTGAAGCTCAAACATTAAATTTGACCACTTGTATCACCAAATAAAATCACCACCATTTCAGCACATGATTAAATGAGTGCAGCATATATATACATACATATTTACATATACATACATACACACATATATATATATATATATACATATATATATATATATATATATATATATATATATATATATACATACATGCATACATATACACACACACACACACACACACACACACACACACACACACACACACACACACACACATACACACACACACATACACACACACACATACACACACACACACACATGCACATATATATAGATAGATAGACAATAATTATCTTATAAAATGTTGATGTTATAACTTTAATCTGTACTGTAACTTCGCCTTTGGCCAGCTGTAAAGGGTTCATTTGATCAGTCTGCCAGCCCAGTTAGCAAACTGTAAATAAAAAATGTAACTCACAAGTAACACTCTTGGCATAAAGAAACTAATGAATCTCTAAAAAGAATCATAAATAAAGAGGGAACTTTGTGAAGGTGAAGAGGATGCGGACATGGCAGAAAGGGAAGTGAGTAAGCTGTGGCTAGTGTGGGTAAGAGATAAAATGATTCACTGGCCTGATTATGCTTTGTATTTCCATGCAGCTGTGTGTGTTAGGAAGGTACACTTATATACTTCAGTCTGGTCAAGAGCTGCACTGCACAACCCTGTAAAACATGAAACTACTGAATGTTTAAAGTAGCATGCAAATGAATAGATGGAATGATAGCATGCTATTCTACACAATGTACAGATTTAGTTATTACTTTTTGCAAACAAAACAGTAACATGCACAGTTACTGTAGAATATGTGGGAATTATACAGATTTCCCACAAAATTCACAACTATTTCTGAAAACTCAGCTGCTTAAAACATACAAAATCCAATAAGAGTTTTTCAGTATTATCCAGATCAATATGTAATACCAGAGAAGCAAGCAAGCAAGCATTTTGCTGAATTTTTCACTAGAGTGCCAATATCTTTCAGTCTCAAGAACACAGATGATAAAGCAAATATTAGCTACAAATGTCATAAGGAGAGCAGGTCTCCAAGAAAATAAAAACAAAAGACAAAAAAAAAAAAACACCTTGAGTCAAAACTACAATCAAGACAAAAAAAAGGCAAACATTCCTAAACCAAATGACTTAAGACTATGAAATGTGAGTCAGGTGAACACGGATTTGAACCTGTAAGGCAAACTAGTGAGCTGTGATTAAAAATATACAATTTTTGGTATTAGTTATTTTGAATTGGTTTAATAATACCAAACCCCATTTTTTATTCTGATAGTCAGAAATGGGTGCACTTTATATGGAAGACATCCATAAACCCCAGGATGTGCTGGTATAACAATGAATGTAAGATTATTTGCCTTCATAAATTCTTTGCAGAGAGATTTTGTTCTGTTCCTCTCCAGTAATCAGTTACTTCTGTAATGCTCATCTTTTGAGTTCCTGCTTTTAGACTTGCTCTGAGATACTCTACATGACATCTGTGGATAGCACTCTGTGGATAGCACTGTGACTGGATAGGATTCAGAAAACATAAGCAGAGTGACGAGTTGTGAATGTCATATATATATATACACACATAGACAAACATATATAGTATAAGGTAGCATAAGATTTGATTTGGCTTTATAATACTAGAAAGTCATGCTGCCTTGCATATTGAGTTCGGAAATGTTTGATAAATTTATGGAGTATGCACATTATCAGGGAGTCTCACCACACTGAAGAATACATTTTTTTCTTTGAGAAATCCTTGGCCATGTTTTTTTTCCCTTGTACTCACCTTTACATCAATTATTTAAAGTGCTGTCATTTTAAATACTTTTGGGTAATAAGTGAGACAGACACAAAATTAAACAGGATTTGTGGGCATCTTTTGGGGATCCGCAGTATGATATTTCACCACAAAAGTAAACAGTGTGATATTTCACAACAATAAAATATAGTGAGGACAATTCCGTTAAAACATGGAGAGAAAAGAAAACACCACTCTGTCTGAAGTGTACATACTTCTTAAACAGCCAAAAAAAGAGGGTACACCAGTGCACCAAGTATTGTAGAAAAATTCAGTTTTATTTAGAGGTTTCATCCACTCAAAGCATGTAGACTCCTTCAGAATAATTTTATCCCAGTACATTTTACTTTAAATAGAAGAATAAAATCATGTGACCACAATCGTGAACACTTTATAACCAACTGATATATCATTACACGCTATGCAACTCAATAGTAGGTTGTTTTCTGTATGCTCATTCACCCATGCATATGTTTGTCTCCTCACCCCTTCAGGTACAGGCTTTTTCCATGCAAATACTTCCCCTTTACAATTCCTTAGAGCATCTAGACTTCATACCCAAGAGGAAGAGTTTATTGAAGCGGCTGAAACCATGGGGAACAATTTCTTTGAGGAGAGGTTACAAACAAGGTGAAGTGACCGCTAAACAGAGACAAGTACACGATTTAAGAGAGGACATAGGGAAACTGCATTTATATACGGAGAATCATATAAAAGAGTTTTCACACAGAGAGAATGGTAATGATCTTAGAATGGTCCTTACATACTCTAGTGACATTAAGGGGATTTGTAATGTGATTAGCAACAACTGGAAGATTCTGATGTCAGATGAGGAAATGAAAGGGATTGTAGGGGAGGTACCTCACTTTGCCTTTAGAAACAACCATAATCTTAAGCAGCTTCTATGTGATAAAAATGTGAACTGTCACTCTGTAGTTTCACAAAGAAAAGGCACCCACCCATGTCGCAGATGTACTTGTTGTAAATTTATTTATAAAGCAAATGTATATTTACATACACAGCAGAAGAAAAAATATTACTTTTGATGGGTATGCAGATTGTACCAGTAGGAACATAGTGTATATGGTTACTTGTGGCCTCTGTGACTCCTTTTATGTGGGTAAAACCACAAGACAGTTAAAGGAGAGGGTGTGCAAACATCTTTGTGACATCTTTGAGGCAGCAGAATGTAAAAAATAACCTTTTTAGGCATATTAAATAGAACGAAGGACATTCTTTTTATTTTAGGGTAATACAGAGTATAGGTAACAACAAGAGAGGAGGAGATTTAGTACAGAAAGCAGAAATGTGCTGGATAGGCAGGCTGTAGACATACAACTCACCAGGTCTCAATGCCTACTTACCAATTAAACATGCTCTGAAAGGGAGAAGGCTTAGGAGGCGTGTGTGAAATTTTGATAGAGAGGGTGTGTCACTGAATTGATTGGGTATGTTTCAAGATATGGCTCTAATGAAGGATCAGGAGAGCTGAAAGCACTTTTCCCATTAAAGAAAATCTTCCATTTTACTAGTGTCATATACATTGTTACCCTGGCCGTGGTGACTGTGGTAATTATTCTGTTGTTTATTTATATATATATATATATATATATATATATATATATATATATATATATATATATATATATATATATATGGGTCTACTGTAAAAGACCGAAAAGACACTTCTACGAAAACGGATTTCAAAGGCATACTTGTGCGAAGTGACAAACTACTGAAATTACAGCAGTACGAAACAGTTATCCGAATGGAGACTCACGTCTCTGACAACACCATTTAATAGAAAACAACTACAGCAGATACGAAACACCAAACCAAAGTGCTCTAGTTCAGAAAAACAGAATCAACTAATTGTACACTCTAAACAGCGACTTCACTCCACATAAACAATTCAAATCATCATATCCCTGTCATACATAATGTTGTTGTGTCTTTCGGCTTTCCCCGGTTAGGGTTCGCCACAGCGGAACTCCGGTCCGCTAATGATTGGTAGTTGATTTTTACGTGCCGAGTTACCAGCCCTGTCATACATAATAACATCTGAAAATTAAGCAAGGTGCTGTACAATATTTACAAATGAAATGTGAACATGCGCAATAAATGAGATATTACTGTAATGAATTCTAACGGCGGGTACTCTGTTCTATTAGCAAAGTTGGTTTCAAACTGATGCTGTCGCTTCTGCAGAGCCCATTCTTTGGGGAAGGGGGACAAGCTGCAGATATATGTAACCCGAGTTCATCAACCCTATTTTGCTCCCTGGCAATAATGAACATGACACTGTCGATATCGGACATGTGTTTCCCAATCAAACATTTGAAACACTGATGCCAAGCCTCAACGCTGTTTTGTGTCCTGGGCAGGTAAAGATCATTTAGGACAGAGATATTCCAAAATGCGACTGAGAAAAGGGGAGGAAATCTAAACTGAGCTGCACTGCGAGTATGAAATTTACGTGGCTTACCCAAAATGTACCACTCTGTAAAATATCGCAGTAGTTGTTCAGATGGAAAAATGCTTTTTAGTGATTGAAATGTGGGTATAATGTTATCTTCCTCGAGGAAAGCTAAAGCAGCCAATCATTTCACAGCAAGCTGAAACGCAATATTTGAATTATACAGACTACCTAAACCTAAACTCTGCACCTTCCTCCATAAATTACAGCCAAAGTGGAAGAAACATCCCTTACATACAATATTCTGAAAGTTAACTTTTATACTCTTTAGTGCAGGAATTTCGAAGTCACAGAGAAAGAAGTTTAGTTGCAGTTGCATTACATGCCTACAAAACAAATTAAGCACACTACTCCAAAAAATATTTTATGACTTAAGGGACTTCTTCGCCATCATGCAGTACAATAGTGGTACACTCTTACTGTAGGCCCCACACTTCACAAACACATGTATAGTGTATAACTGCCTGACAATGAAATATGTGCCATCCATCAGCCATATAATTGCAAATGCTAAGTCTGTCAGATTTTGCTTGGTAGTCAGAAGCACAACAATGGTATCTGTTGTTGAATCCCTCAATATTTTTTGTATAAAAACCCCAGATTTCAAGGGGAAATTATCCACATTAACATCAAGTAAACTAATAGTCCTACCAGTCTTTACACCCTTACATTTTAAACGTGCCTTTCTAACATGGGCAAGCATTGCTTTCCTGCTAGGTAAACCGGGAGCAAAATCGAGTGATGTAGATGCTAACGCGTCATCTACAATTAAACAGGCAGAATCTCTTTAAAATGTAGCTCACTGTTTCAGCTTACTGCACACACTATAATGTTCAATGTCACATGGGTCATTCTGAATGGTTATGTTGAATAGACTTCACCAATTCTTCTCCTGTTGTCACAGTCATTGTTACAGCTCTACCCTTACAATACTCAGTAAGTTTTTGTTTGGAGCACCAGTATGTCCGGGTTTTGCTCCTCTTTTCCACGTAATAATCATAACCTTCGATAGTGAGTAGTTCTTTCCCTTTGTTAGATAGTACGGTGTTATATACTTTGTCAGTTGCTCCTGGATGCGAATATTCCATATCTGCCATTGTCGTCTATTAGTACTACGTACAAACTTGTTAGGCAGTTACAACATTTAAAGCACAGCAATTAGCTGTATTAGCTGTTTGGAATGTCGATCACCTGTGCTTCATACTGATGTAATTTCGGTAGTTTGTCACTTCGCACAAGTGTGCCTTTGAAAAACGTTTTCATAGAAGTGTATTTTTGGTCTTTTACAGTAGACCCATATATATAGATTTTATTTATACACATACATATATACCATACACACACACACACACACACACACACACACACACACACACACACACACACACACACACACACACACACACACAAGGTCTGTATATTTAACTTGTATTATGTATGTTCCACTTGTATCGGGTATCTTCCCTGTGCCCTAATTCATGGCTAAAAAGGGTCTTCAGTCCAGCCCACTTTCCAAGCTAGCAAATACAATAAAATGAATAAAAACTCACCTCTCAGAAGTCTTTGCCAAAAATACCATATTATGCAATAATGACTCTACTATGGACAAAACACGTGTCTGCACTTGTATTTCCTGGCATGATGCACACAACATAAGCTCTGCAAATTCATCACTACTGGAAATGTTCTGGGCACACAGTAAGGAACACCTTTATGTAGTGTGGCACCACCTGTGTCTATACTTCTGCAGAAACAAATTACTTCTCATTTAGACACAAAGATATTAGCATTACCTATACTGTATGCTAAGTAATACAAAGTTATTGCAGTACCTGAAAATGCTTCACATTAAAGCTACAAAACAGAATGAAGTAATGAAAGACTTAAATATGTATTTAAGGATGGTATGGAATGTATGGTTTATAACAGACAAGCTGTTATATTGCAAAATTCTTAAAATATGGAAATATAGGTCATATATTGAGATACTGCAAGACAAATGGTCAGAAGTAACTTGTGGGTAGAATGATTTACCAATTTATAAAACATCCCTGCACTACAGAAACATTTACTTTCCATGTAGAGGGTTTACTGGAGAGTAAATTACAGGAGGCATTCACAAAGAAGTGTTAATACAGAAGGGCTAGTTATTACAAAAGAAAAAGAAAAAAATCTGTAACATGCTGTACTGCTATTTTTGGCTTTTTAACCCCAAAACAAGCGTTTTTCTCCTTGTGAATTCAGTAAAATGCTGTACTGTTACATCATTTCAGATTGCAGAATACTCGCATATCTTTTTTCATGTTTGTGCTGATCGCCTTTCAGTTCAAGAGTGTGAGTCTAGCTACTGATTCCTCAGTGTAAACCCTTCTCTCAATGTGGTTTTGTTCTAATACAGACCAAAGAAGTGCATGTTTTTTTTTTTTGCAGTACCATTAATAGCTCTTCGTAGCTGTGGATGTGCATGCTCATTTTTTTCCCCAATTCTACACAAATTATTCTTGTTGTTTGCCAAGTTCTTTTATGTCACTCCTGATATTTTTGTTTTTTTCATTGTCCCTCAGATATGTTGTCAGTCCTTAGTATAGCAGCACCCTTCCCCACAAAGTCCTCACTTCTTTTTTCTCCTTTCTTCTCCCTTACAGCCCTAAGCTCCTCCCTTACAGCCCTAAGCTCTTGTCCTGGTGTCATCAATCTGCCCTGACAGGCCAGCCATCTGTGACACAGTCCAGCATAGCCTTGTGTCTGTTGTGTTTTTTTATACCATCAAACAGTAAAACAACTAAAAATGTATGTTACACTATTATGGTCACCTGGATCCTAGTAGCACACTAGAGATATTCTGTACTCCGTAATAGGCCCCACCTTGGACAGATATGTGTGCAGTGTTAGGGATGCCAGCCATTCTCTCTATTCTCTCTTCTCTGAATAACTTTTTCCCCATAGCTTGTTTTTATTCCTGTTAGCTCACCTTTCCATGTTTACACCACCGTCCTTACTCTCCAGATCCCACAGTCCACCATCCCACATTTTACTGCTGATATCCTGTTCAACTAGCATCTTTTTCAGCCTAAAACCTCTTACTCTTTTTCTTGCGATTCCTCTTTTTCATTCTTCTTCTGCAGCATTCTTGCATTTCTCTGCTGTATATTTAAGGCCTGTATACTTCCCCCATATCAAATATTTTACTGTGTGGGCAGTACTCCTTGACATTACCTACCTTTCTCAGCTCCTTTTTTCTCCTTTCATACAAAACTTTCTACTGATTATTTTATTTTCATCCTCTCTGTAGCTCATGGCCCGGTGTGGCCCCGTTCCAGTCACCCTCACTACATTCGGGCTCACTTTGCTCCCCTACCCTACTCCATTCCCACCCCTTCTTTCATTTGATTTATACCTATCCACACCACTCCCATCAAGACCCCACCTACCTGACTAACAAATCATAATACAAGGACTCACCTACTTTTTGACCCTCCTCATTT
This sequence comes from Protopterus annectens, assembly GCF_019279795.1. Taxonomy (NCBI): domain Eukaryota; kingdom Metazoa; phylum Chordata; order Ceratodontiformes; family Protopteridae; genus Protopterus; species Protopterus annectens. Next base: position 535,835,128 of record NC_056749.1, on the reverse strand, counting down.
TCTACTAATAATTTCATCACACCCTCCCACACACTGCTAACTTACATATTTCCCATCTTCTTTAACCCATCCCAAATGCTCATACTTTTTTGCTACGCTCAAGCTTTTAACTTAGCCACATTCTATTACAATCACACCCTTTCAGCACTCTTAGCTCAAGACTTTTTATCTTTCTTTCCTTACCATGGCCTTACTCAAACCTATCATCACCATCTCTACCCTACTGTCCATACTAAGTCTATCATGTTACTTAATCTCCTTTCACTCTCACCATCTCATGCTCTATCACTCACTGTTTGATACTAGAGGTCCTGTACACATCTCGTCAACTACATAATAATCTTAATTCTTTATACTTCCCACCCAAATTCTATAATACCTATAGCCTCTCACGTTCCTTACATGAGCAACAAACTTTTCTCCAAACTAAAATATCTCACATTACACTGGCTTACCTTTATTAAACTCCAATCTGACATACACCCAAACCCAGGCCCCACCAATCCTACCACTATTGACTCTACTCATCCTCCAAACTCTACAAATAATAACCACCCCTTCATACCTCTCAAATCATCTAACTCAAACCTACTTATAATACTCTTTAATCTTAGAAGCCTTCTCAATAAAATTCAAGAATTCCATGCTGCCCTTACACTCTACTTACCAGACAGAGCCATAATTAGTGAAACCTGGCTGAAACCACATATAACAAGTGAGGAATTACTTCCTCCTGGCTACTGACTTATCAGAAAGGATAGATTATCCAAATGTGGGGCTGGTATTGCTATAATGTACAAGGACCACCTCAACTTATTTCAGCTCTCCACCGCACCACCTCAGCTTCCCGCAGTTGAAATTCTAACATGCTTACAACTTAACACCCAATAAATCTGTCATCTTAATAGCCATTTATCTCCTACCCCCTAATAACCTCTCACACATTGAAAATATTCTAGAATGGGCATCCTCCACTTTTTCTCAAGCGACTATAAAACTTGGTGATTTTAATCTTGACTGGTTTTCCTTCTCCTCTAACTCCCCTACCAACTTTGTCAACCTTTATGCCTTTACCCAAAATATTTCTCAACCTACATGTATAAACAATGTCTCAAACAAGCATTCTGTACTCAATTGGATCTTAACTAATAAATCCAATTACAACTATGACACAGACTGCGTCCCTGATTCTCTAAGTGACCACCACCCCACTTACCTTATCAGAAAACATACTCAGAATCTAAACAATATTATTTATTGATATGTACGCAATAAAAAAAACAGTTCTCCCCCTCCCTATTTAACAGCCTATTACAGGAATATGACTGGCCACCCCTAAAAACCCTCAACTTGGATCAACCAGTTCAGTACTTTAATAATGCATTCCTGCAAATCTTAAATAATCTTGCTCCTTTTAGGAAAAGACATCCCAAGTCCAAACAACTTCCTTACTTAACCAGACTATCCTCCTGCTAAAACAGTTGGACAAAGCCTGTTCCCACTATCACAAAAACAAAAATAGTAATAATTATGCAACCTACCAACAGCTCAGAAATCAGGCCAAAAACCAAATTAGACAGGACAAAAAGACTTACTTCCAATTATGTCAACAAAAATTCCAAAACAACCCTCAAAAATTCTGGCAATCTATCAACCTCCTCCTAAACCCAGGAAGACCTACCACTCCACCCCCAACAACTAACGGCACCAGTGAATGTATAGCTACACAATTCAATACCCACTTCACCACCTCATTACTAAATAACAATGTCAATTCCCCACTTTTCTTACCACCTCCACCCTCTGACCTCAATACTCCTTTCTCTCTTAAACTAGTCCCAACTAATGTTATACAAAACTTCCTAATCAAAATAAAACAATGTACTCCTGCTGTAGATCAGTTACCTGGAGAATTTCTTAAACTCGCTGCTCAATCTGTCTCTTATCCTATATCTATTCTTATTAACTGCTCTGTCACTGAACAGTATGTCCCCCTGCTTTGGAAAATATCTCATGTTGTACCCCTTCAGAAAAGGAAACCCCTCTACTGACCTTTCTAATTATAAGCACATAGCTATATTCTTTCCACTTGCCAAAATCTTAGAAAAATCCCTACATACCACAAGAAAATCAGCCCCAGCAGGAAACAAAGCCAATCCAATAAAACACACTGGAACAGGATACTGGGTGGAAATAATTTTAATGAAAAGCAAAAGTATTAAATGCTTTCATCTCCACAAAAGCGAGACTTCATCAGAATACAGACAGATCTGAAGCGAAGGGTGGTGGTCAGAAATTTGAGAAACCTTGTATACTGCAGTATAATTACTTGTCTGGTGACATTAAAACATTATCAATAGGAACTGGAATATATTCAAGGTAAACCCACAAATTCTTGGTGTATTGGGCAACGAGCTGGTGTTTATTCACAAAACAGGTGCCAATTTTAAACAGTTGTTAGAATATAAAACTAGGACAAAAGAGGAAGATGGTAAGGAAACTAAGGCAGTGCACATACATCAACAAGGTGACCCATTTATTGTTAGGGAACATTATGAAAACCAATATTAGGCTTAAACCTGGGAACTGTGGCACTAAACAGGTGATATACCTTACTATATATGGTAAGTATGCAAGTTATTATGTGGGCAAGACAGAATGGGCAATGAGGAGTAGAATTTATGAAACTGTATAGGACATAAATAGCAAAAAAGGAGAGCAATGCCTTATACAAACACTCCTTAGTGTGTGAGGCGTTTGATAAATTTGTTTTTAGCATTTTGGATTTTGTTGCTATTGACCAGAAAGGGGGCAACTGGAAAAATGCTTTGATGAGAAAGAGATGCAGTGGCAATTGAGACAGGCTGTTAACTTTCCTCCAGGTCTGAATAAAGTTATTTCTATATGTTCTGATTTGCAGGAGAAAGCTGAGAAATGTCAGTAACAAATTAAAAAAAAAAAAAACATTTTTAATGTTTTGTAAGCATATTCCATATATATCATTTATTTTATGAATTTTAATGTGTATACGACATATTTTTTTATTTCATGTTTATTCTCTTTAAGGAATTTTTATATCATTAATAGTAAGTGATAGGTGGGCAGGTGATTTGTATTGCTAACCAATTGCATTGTTTGGCAAGATATTTAAACAAGGTCATAACTATGTATTCTAATGAAATCTCGCTTTTGTGGAGACAAAAGCGCTTAATACTTGTGTGGTTTTTATTAAAATTATTTCCATCCAGGATCCTGTTCCAGTACATGTTATTGGATTAAAATGCCTACATAAAGAGACTCTAGACCACCTTCTAACACATACCCTTCTGTCTTCTACTCATCATGGCCTCTTCCCCAAACATAGTACTAACACCTCCCTATTAAGTTTCACCAATACTGCAAGCCACCTCAAAAACAATAACCACATTGTCTCTGCCACCTTCCTCGATATGTCAAAAGCCTTTGACACTATCTCATCAAATACTCCTAAACAAACTTGCCTCTCTCAGCTTCAGCTCCAATATGCTCCAGTGGTTACACAGCTACCTCTCCAGCAGTAAACAAGGCACCTTATGGGAACATAAACTATCACCCCTTTTGCCTATCACTGTCGGCATCCCACAAAGCTCTATCTTAGGGCCACTTCCCTTTATTATCTTTACCAATGATCTCTATACTGCTACATCACCTGCCTCTATCATACAATATGTTGATGAAGCTTCCCTTATTTGTTCTGCCCCCTCCATAAATGAACTCCCAGTAAATTCTCAGATAGTCCTCAATAATACTGAAAAATACCTCTCAGACCATCAACTGATTCTAAACTCAGGCAAGACCAAACTTATAATATTTTCCAATCCCAACAAAAGCATCTCTGTATCTTCGCCTCTAATGGTACAAAGATTGAACCTGTCGAATATACTAAACTCCTTGGTGTTACCCTAGACTGTAACCTAAAATCTGACAGACACATCGCTTTAACAATCAAAAAGATCCACACAAAATTAGGTGCCCCCTACAAGGCTAAACATAAATGTCTAAATATGCTAGACTTGCTACTGCCAAAACTCACCTACTTTCCACCCTTCTCTATTGTTCACAAATCTTCAAAAACCTTTGTAAATATGATCTGAATAGCTTAGAAGCTTGCTATAATAAAATCGCCAAATTTGCCACAAACCTTCCTCATACAGCTCAGCACTGTATAGCCCTCCAAAATCTAAACTGGCTTGAACTCCCAAACTTACTAGCCCTAAACCAACTAATACTAGGTCACCCCATTATTCATAACCCTGACTATTGCCCAGTCTTATCTAACCTCGTACAACCCTACTCCAACCTTATCTCCCTCAGGTCTGCTGATAAAAACTTACTCAAAGTCATCAAATTCCACAATACTTATGGTGATTCTTTATACAGCTACTCCACAGCAAAAACCTGGAATTCCCTTCTCCAGCATTTGCTATCTATACCAAATACCCATAGCTTCAAACAGCTACTTACAAATTATTTTTAAAATCACTGGCTATGTCCTTGTACTACCCTTGGCTAAGCAAACACACTTCCCACCTACTGTGTTTTTTCTATCTATGTAACTAAATATTGTTTGTTTTCTGTTGTTGTTGCTGATATACTTGACTTTTCTGGTTTGATGTGTGACTTTTCATCTTGTATTAACTTGTTCTTATTTTATTATTATGTAAACTGTCACAGTAATCTTTTTGCTACTGTAACTAGCATATCTTAGTATAAATATTGTAAACGTATTTCTTTGGGAGCTTTTCTCCCTGGGTCTCCGCTGAAAACGGGCTTTTGTTATAGCCCAGTTAGACACTACCCGGTTAACAAATGTAAATAAATTAAATAAAATAAATAAATACATGAAAGAAAGTAGAGTAAGAAAAAGCAAAGAAACATAATTCAGCACCAGCAGCAAACTGGCCAAAACCAATAATTATGAGTAAGATGTGTTCGGTCTGGAACACATTAGTGAAATGTGAAATCTGACAAGCAGTAACTCAGGTAAACAGGCTTACTTGATCTAGACTGTCAAAAAGATTAAGGAAAAAAATCTGTGGTAAAATGTGGAAAGTCCAGTCAACAAGAGACATCATTTACCAAGTTAAGTGTAATGATTTTTGCAGCTAGGGAAATTGTGAAGAAGTGTTTTCAGGTGGCTAAAGGAAATATGTGAGGGAATTGCCATCGATAGCAAGTCATCTTTTGTCTTCCTGCTAAGCCTTGAGTTCACCTTCTCCTTCAATGCTGTTTAAGCTCGCATAGTGCTGCAAAATGTTTTGCTGAGAAAGTCCATCTACCACTAACCTGTAGTTCCTACTGTACTGCTCCAGTCTCTGGACAGGTGGACAGTAGGACATATAAATATACACATATTTAAAAAAAAAATTATATATATATATATATATAGATATATATATATATATATATATATATATATATATATATATATATATATATATATACACACACACACACACACACACACACACACACACACACACACACACACACACACACACACACACACACACACACACACACACACACACACACACACACAAATTTCACAGTATCGAAAAAGAAAAGTAAAACCCCACTTCTGCGAAAGTGCACTACATTGAAAAGTGCACTTTCGCAAAAGCAGATTCAGTGAATCGGAAAAAAAAAATAAAAAACTACTGTAAACACTGCACCCCCCCACACACACACTTAAATATACTAACTAGTTAGTTTGAAATTTTATGTATTTTATAAGCAGTGTATGTGAATTTGTATTTTTTTATATGGTCTAAAGAAGTGCTCAGGAGAGCATGAAAGCCCTTACCATTCATTAAACTGGTTTTTATCACATCTGCCTTGGTTTACCTTGTGGATTTTTGGAAGTTTTTTTGAATAGTTCTACGTATTTTACTACTGCATTCTAATATCAAGTTGCAAGTGTATTAATAAATGACTGAAGGTAAAAAAAGTGCTGAAGGGGTTAAAAGATGTACTTTGGTTTTACAGAGTCTGAAATGCGCAAAAAGAAAAAAGTAAAATATTTTGTTTTATGCGAGCTCAAATCTTTCCAGGCTGGAATGGGTAGTTACAAGGAATGTTGTATGAGAACTAAAATTTACAAGGTAAAAATGCAAATAAACAGTACTGCAAAAGGGATTAAAATAAAAGTACAAGGAAAAACATATTGGTCTGTGTTAATAATTCAGTAATTATTAAAAGACAACAATGCTTTTTTATTGTCATTAAGTAATTAGGGTATTATAAACATGTATGGTAGTAAGACAAACCAAAAATACATTTTAATGTTTCAAGTAATATAATTAGCAGGCTTCAGTTTAATACTAAGTTTGTAAACTGGACTGAGTGCACATTACAGCCAATGTATGTACAAATGCAAAAAACATTCTAAACAAGCAAGCGTATGCTGTACAGTAAATTGTTTAATATGTAAACAGCATTCTTCAGTGTATAAACCATGTTTTCTATCTGTGTAAATCAACAGTTTTGCATTTGTTTTAAACTGTTCACAGAAATCGCTCCTCATTTCATTTGTATGTATAGTAACAAGTCAAAGGTTAATATTTGTGACATACGTGTTTTTATTCAAAAAGCAAAACTGCAATGCCTTTGCAATAAAAATTCAAACATTGCCAATGTAAAATCACTGTATAGAGCATCACTGCACAGAGTCATATTTAGCAATTCCAAACTGGTAAAACATTTTTACAAAATGGTCTTCAAAAAAAGTTGTTAAATTAAATAGTTCATCCAGTTCTAGTAGTAATAGTTATCATTGTGTTAACAATATAAAACTGTTTTTTATCAAACGAAAACTAAAGGTTTTGTTTCCTATTTTTAAATAAAACAGAGGGAATTGTTAGATATAGAAATTTATAAATGAATGTACATCTGTTTGCTAGTTAGATGCATATACACTTCTGTTGCTATAACATATGTAGGAATAATATAGTCCGTTAGATGCATGTATTTTTGTTTGCCAGCATACATATATTAAAGGGTTAAACAGTTCTTAGCTGAAAGCAAGGAAGAAATCAAATAAATAAAGCAGCATTCATTCATACAATGTAACATGACGTCTGGTACAGCTTGAGACAAGCTGAATGTTCAGTGTCTGGAACATTCTTCAAGGACTATAGATAAAAATCCAGGTGCAAGGAAGAAACCGAGTTGGAGGCAAACTAAACTGTCACATAATTTACCTTGAAACAAGAACACAAAGGAGCTTATTAACAGACTGCATGACATCATTAAAAGACTGGTTTCACACAAAAAGATTCTCAAACAGAAAAGACTCCCTAAATACCAAAGTAATGACTTTGAGAGTTCCCAAAAGACTGATTTTATAAGAATGTATGTATGTGAGATGTAATCTGATTTTTGGGAGATCTGTTAGAGCTGTTTCATGGAGAAAATCATTTATGCTGTATTAAAAAGAAACCTGAAGACATTAAACCCTGTAAGCTAAACAGTATTGTATGTCTCATCTGTTATATAGACAGTTATTTTAATAGTTATTGCGCACAGTTTAAAAGGTTAATAATCTGCAAAGTTTACGTGCAATCATTACACTTTGGTTTTCTAAAGCACGCAGCATTTAGCACAGACATCTGCATCTCACCTGCATTTATACAGTCATTCTGCACATTTAAACATCTACAATTAATTTATCAGTCATTTTGGGGATAAGAGAAAAAGGTGGGTAGGTGAATATTCTTATTTAAGGATAGCTCAATGACCACCTTGGGCATAAAGGAGGGGTTGGTCCTCTGGGTCACTCTATCCTTGTGGAAGACGAGGAAGGGGGTGTTGCCATGAGGGCCTCGAGTTCTAACACTCTTCTGGTTGAAGTCAGGGCCACAAGGAGTACAGCTTTCCACGTACAATGTTTCAGAGATGCTTTGAAAGCTGGTTCAAAGTGGGCAACAGTGAGTTTCTCTAGAACATAATTCAGATCCCATGGAGGAGGAAATACAACGAAAAAAGACCAGGATCCCAAAATACCAAATTTATTTCACTCTCTCTGATGTCTCAGCATGCACTGCCTTCTTGGAGTACATCAGGGAGGAGAAACCTGCCTCCTGGGGATCTAAGGTGCAACACTCCCTTAAGGAATAACTTTGAAGGGAGATGGGAGGCTAGAGGAGGATCAAGAGGCAGACAAGCTGAAATAGCAGCAAGGTGTGCTTTGACCGAGGAGTAAGCCAACCCTGCTTGTACAAGTTCACACAGATAGGACAGCACTAGGGGGACCTCACTTTGCTAGAGGTCTAGCTGTCGTTGTTGACACCACATGGAAAACCTCTTCCATTTAGACAAATAAGATCTCCTAGTATTAGGTTGCCTGGCCTCCTGCAGGACTGCTAGCACATTCTCAGTGTATAGGTGTCTAGTAGGGATCAGAATTCTACCACCCACAGGATTAGCTTCAGAGATTCTAGGTGGGGATGGATCAGGGATCCCTTTTCTTGTGTGAGAAAGGTCCACTCTTTGAGGTAACTTGTGATTGCCACTGGCTAAATGCAAAAGGATGGGGGAACCAATGCTGTTTTGGCCAAAAGGGAGTCACTAGAAAGATTTTTTTGTTTGTCCTGCTGGATCTTCAGCAGGACTTTCTGAAGTAATGGGAAGGGGGGGGGATGCATAAGGAAACATCCCATTCCATGGGACAGAGAAGGCATCCGTTGTCCTTGCTAAAGGACTGGGTAGCCTGGTGCAAAAACAGTGGTAGTTGTCTGCTCATTGGTGAGGGAACCAGATCTATTTCAGGTGTACCCACCTGTGGACAATGTCCAGAAACACATTCCTCTGAAGCATCTTTTCGTGGCACTGTGACATGGACCTGCTGCTTAAGGTGGCTGACTGAATATTTTGAGCTGAAGGGATATAAACTGCCTTCAGTGAGATTGCATGTTGGGCTGCCAGGTCCCATGCCTGGAGGGCAAGTCTGGAAAGCAAATAGGATTTGGTTCCTACCTGTTTGTTCACATACCAATGAACTGTTGTATTGTCTGTGAACAACTTCAGGGGCACTTGTTTTAGGGCATAAAGAAAGGTCATCAGGGCAAATATGACTGCTGTCATTTTCCTGATGTAGATGTGTTCCCACCTGAAGGTGTGGGATCAAATACCCTACACTTTCAGGCTGCCCAGAGTAGCCCCCCCAGCCCAGGTCTGCGGCATCTGTGTACATCTCCTGGGGAGGGGGAAGGGGTTGCAGTGGAAATCCTAGGTTGAGCATAACTTAATTTAACCACCACTGAATCACCTTCATCAGACAAGGGAGGAAGGGGATTATGAAGTCCAATGGGTGTGAGTGTTGGATCCATATGGACTTCAGGTAACATTGCAATTTTCTCATGTGGAGTATCGACAGAGGTAGCATGGGAACAGTGGAGGTCATGTAACCCAGTAGCTTGAGGTACTATCTGGCTGTCAAAGCAGTGGCTTTGAGGACGGTGGTCAGGTATTGGGTTAGAGTTTCCACTTTCTGGGCCAGGAAGAAAGCTCTCATAACATCTGTCCTTATTTTGCACCCCAGGAAAATCAGGTCCTGGCAAGGGCTCAGGCTGGACAGGAAAGTTTATGTTGAATCCCAGAGCCTGCAGAAGGAAGATGACTCTGTGGAGTTGACTGCAGAGATCTGGGGCATTCTGCCTGGATCAGGAGGTCATCCAGGTATGAAAAAATTTGGATGCCTTGGACTCTGCAGTAGGCCACCACAGGAGCCAGACATTTGGTGAAGACCCTTGGAGCAGTAGAGAGTCCAAAGGGCAAATCCAAGATAGCCGGGCCTTATAGGTATATGGAAGTAGGTGTCCTTTATGTCCAAGGTGGCTATTAATCCCTGAGTTATCAGCAAAGGCAAAAGTGTTTGAAGAGTAAGCATGTGAAACGTGAGGACCTGCAAGAACAGGTTGAGATGAGAGAGATCTAGGATAGGTCTCCAGGGTCCATCCTTCCTGGGCACCACAAAAGTCTTGTATAGAATCCCTTTCCTTTTTCCACCAGAGAGACCATTTGCTTGGTTCATTGAGAAAGAAGGCTGTCAATGACTGGCTGAAGAGGTGGACTTGGTCTTTGGGTGGCTGGGGTATCTCTTTGGGTGGCTGGGGTATCTCTCTGGGAGAAGGGGGAATGATACAGGACATAAAATAGTCTTTTTTCTATGATGGAGAGGACCCACCTGTCTGAGGTAATGGATTGCCAAAGGGGCAGACAGTGAGAGAGCCTTACAGACAGGGGAATAGTGTCTGTGGGGGTTGGTGCAGGAAGGTAGTCACAGGCTACCTGCCCTATCCTAAAAGGAAGTTTTCTGGGCAGGAGTTTGGCCAGACTTAGAAGGGGTCTTCTGTTTCCTTGGGCCTTTTCTGCCTCTAGTATTGGATGCTGGAGCAGAGTGTTTCCTAATGAACTGTGTCTTTGATGGATAGTTCCTTTGAAATTTGGGAATAGGTGAGACAAACAGGTGTTTAAGGTCTTGCAACTCCTTCCCTTTCTGATGAAGGGGCCTTAAACAACTCAGCCACATTAGATCTAAAAAGAGCAGAGTTATCTAGGGGTGCATCCATTAGTTTTGCATTAAATGTCATTGGGTAAGGGCTGAAGCCTTAACCAGGAATATCATCTTAGGACTGAAGCTGAGGCAGCTGATCTTGGAGAGGCTTCTACAGCATCATAACTGCAATGAATAGAGTGCCTAGTGACTTGTGATGAAAAGTTAATGAGGCTAGAAATTTGAGCCTTTGAAGGTGAGTCTGGAAGGTCAGCTAAGAGGTTGGTGACCTGGGTTAAAAGTGCCAGGGCATACTTGGACATGTGTGTTTGATAATTAACTGCACTGAAGGCCAGGGTAGAGGAAGTATAGACTTTCTTGCCAAGGTACTCTATGGCCTTACTGTCGTTGTCAGAGGGGAGGACTAAGGTAGAGGGCAATAATTTATATGGCTTGTCTGCAGAGACTGAGACAGCGGCAGGGTCAGCTACAGGGCATTTGATCAGAAATTTTGCCCCTTCAGGGACCTTGTAGAACCTGTCTGGCCACCTGCGAGCAGGTGGTTGGGAGTCAGGGTTAAATGAGGCTGCACTGAAAGCATCCAAAAAAGCTGGTAATACTGGGGGGTTTGCAGAAGGAGCAGGGGTGTCCATTTGCAGGAGCTCATAATATCTTTTTTGTACCTCAGACATTTCTGAGGAATCCCAGTTGAAAAATTCCCTCATTTTGGAGATTGTCTCCCCTAAGGTGAGGTCCTCTGTTGGGGAATCAGTCTCAACAGACTCATCCTTGGAGAAGCATATTCAAGATGAGAAGACATCTGGGAGACAGAGGAGAGGGAGTCCTCAGAAGAGGAGTCTGAGGAATCCTCAGCTTCAGGCAAGATGACATCCTCAACCACTGATAGGAGGAGGGTTGGCCTGTGAGAATCCAGGCACAACAGGCCTCAGAGCCATGAAGGCATTGAACAGGCTTTGTGAGGAAAACCTGCCAATCTGGTTGGCTTTCAAGAGAGGGGGAGAGATGCTAGAATTTGGATTTCTTTTTCAGTGATGGCCTAGGAAGTGTAGGCCTTAAGGTAGGCCTAATGTTTGAAGACGGCCTAGGATTAGTAGAATAAAAAGCAGAGGTAAGGCCTGCTTGGCAGCTGTAGGAACCTGTGGTTCCTCCTTGGTGTCACAAGGCGATGTCTGTGAACACTTCCCAGACATGCCTTCTGCGGCATCTGGAGGGGTATCTGCTATACCTGCAACAGCAGATTCCAAATGCTCCTCCAGGTGAATGTTGGCCACAGGAGGGACACTGGATGGAGGAGGGTTCCATGGGCTGACCAGATGACCCTTTCACCCCTAATGCTAAGCGTTTAAGACATTGATTTTCTAAATATATATTCAAGGCATGCAGGCAGCTGCATAGGGTTTTCTGCACAAAGGCCTGACAAATCACGCAAGAAAGATGGTTTTGAGCAGGCCCTAGACAAAAAAAGGCAAAGCTTGTGGGCAGACTTATGGGGAATCTGATGACTACACTTGCACTTTCCCTTCTTGGGTGACATGTAACCCTAACAGGCATGCAGTGACAAAAAGAATAAAAAAAATGTTTCCAACAGGGTATTTATCTTTTAGAATTCGGAGACCTAAAGGGTCTGAAGAGACCAAGGTTGAACTTTTTGGCCACAATTCCAAAAGGCACGTTTGGTGCAAAAACAACACTTTGCAGCACCAAAAGAACACCATCCCCACTGTGAAGCATGGTGGTAGCAGTATCATGCTTTGGAGTTGCTTTTCCTCAGCTGGAACTGGGGCTTTAGTCAAGGTGGAAGGAATTATGAACAGTTCCAAATACCAGTCACTTTTGCCCCAAAACCTTCAGGCGTCTGCTAGAAAGCTGAAGATGAAGAGGAATTTCACCTTTCAACACAACAATGACCCCAAGCATACATTCAAATCAATAAAAGAATGGTTTCACCAGAAGAAAATTTTAATTTTGGAATGGCCCAGCCAGAGCTCAGACCTAAATCCAATAGAAAATCTGTGGTGTGACCTGAAGAGAGCTACGCACAAGAGATGCCCTCACAATCTGACAGATTTTGAAAAGTGGACAAATATTGCCAAGTCAAGATGTGCCATGCTGATAGACTCCTACCCAAGAAGACTGAATGCTGTAATTAAATCAAAAGGTGCTTCAACAAAGTAGTAGTTTAAGGGTGTGAACACATGCTACTAGCTTATTGTATGTTTTTTATTTTTTATATTTTTCCCCTAACAGACTTGTTTGTTTTCACTTGACCACTTCTCCAGTCAAAAGGTGGTTAAAGTATTTGCTTAAGGGTGTGCACACTTATGCAACCAGCTTATTGTACATTTTTTATTTTTTATATTTTTTCCCCTAACAGATTTGTTTGTTTTCAATTGACCACTTTTCCATATATACCGCTATATATAATGGATATATATGGTTGCAACTTGCAACATCGAACGTTCAAAAGAGCATTCTTTCTTTTTGGTTTTGCTGGTTGTCAGCAGCTGTGCGTGCGAGACTGCAGTACATCAGGAACTGGTAATCTGCCCTCTCCCCACTACTGTGCAGTCTTAGATTGGTACATATAAGGCGTTGTGGGGGATGCAGGGGGACTTCCCCTCCCCCTGCATAAAATAGTGTCAGAACTTCATCCATCTATGCCATGAGGCTGACACAACTGCAAAACTTAACACACTCACTGCTCTCCACTACAAGCCAAAAGAATGGCTGGAATGGAAGTACCATGTCTGTCTTTCCATACAGGGACAAAAACTTACAAATGGGTAATGCAGTTCATTTGTTCCATTTATGCAGTTGGTGTTGGGGTAAATGAGCCAGACAGTAGTTTGAAATCTTTTTCTGTTTGAAAGGGCAATAAATTGAATTTTAATAACTATATCTGGCCAAAAACAGAATGTAAAAACAAATGGACATGCTTTTGTTAAGGACTGCAAAGACTCAATGAAAAGTGTTGGATTTTACAAGGTTTTAGATCACTGCGACTCTTACAAGGAGTCAAAATAAAAATACCATGAGCACCCTCTGACAAGTGTGTTGGGTGAAGAGCTCTGTTGCAAGTGCCAGCTAATGCCTGACCTCACAGTGCCAACAAACACACAGAAACACCTGTTGTCAGAAGAGGATGTTGCACAAGTTAACATGTAATGCAGGCTATGGGAAGAATGAAAAAGGTTTTATAAGTTCCCGCAAGAAAACACATTGTTTAGGGTAGGTAAAGAAACAGATGAAAATGCAAGAAAATGCAAAAGATGTGGGAGAAATGCAACACAAAAATAGGAACGTTATGGTATACTGTACCTTTAAATTCACATACAACAAAATGTCCTTAAACTGGGAAAAAGTGTGCCACAATGAATTAGTGAATGAAATTACTACTGAGTATGCAGAATAAGCTACGTATTCCTGGATTTGGAGAAATTAATCATATTTTCATAAAACAAAGTACTTCCCAAACTATTCTTCATACTTATTGAAATGATACTAACATACACTAAAAGGCCACCTTACAGGAACCTTTTTTGTTAACATGTCTTTGACTCAATCAAAAATAAACTCACTCACATACTCAGATTTCAAATTTCCACAGTTCCCAACTGTATCTAAAACAGAATTATTTTTTCTGGCAAATGCAACAGAGCCTCTTCACAACCCCAAAACAATCATTGTAGATGTTCCACAAGGATCAGTAGTTGCACCTACCCTTTTCAGCCTATTCATTACCAACCGACCTTAAACTAAACAACATAATCATATATGCTAATGACACTGACTTAGGTGATAATGTTATCAACCACAATACAAAAGAAAGACTGCAGCATGCTCTCCGCAATCTGTGACTATGGCTGCTTAACAAGCAACATACAACATACCCTAAATACTAAAAAGGTCAAACTTTTATCCTTTTACACACTACAAAAACTAAACAAATTACCAGACCTACATACCCACTATCATATAAAAAAATTTATACAGTGCACTATTTGTCAAATATATAGGGATCACCCTTGATCCCAACTTTAACGTGTCTCTGCATATCAGCAATTAATGGACAACAACCTATTCTGCACTCTTTGGATACCATAAAATGTCACATTGTCTCACCTCCGGATGCAAGGATGGTATGTAGCAAATGCATCCTATTCCTACCACCAGAACTAAAAAGGATGGTATGTAGCAAATGCATCCTATTCCTACCACCAGAACTAAATAATGCTTTTACCACTGACTTCCAATGTCTCTGTGAAAAACCTCAAAGATCTCCAAACTGCCTCAGTTTGGATTTATAGATTCATACATCTTCCATCTAAACACGAAGATCACTGTCTAACTCTTCACTGGGCAAACTGGCTCCATATAAAAGGTGTTTTACACCTATTTATTCTTTGTCATGTATATAAAAACCGTTATATGACTCCAACCCTTCCTTAACTCACAGACTGACCATCAAGTATATTCCATATCAGCTTCACTCCCATGTCAGCAATGGTCCAATAATTACAAGACCTAAACTCACTATTGCCTACAATGGCATTAAGATTGTGGGACTCTCTACAGAAACCCATAACATACCCATTTCCAACAAATTCAGAGAAGGACTGACAACTCTCTAAGAAAAACAGCAATCTGCACCTGCTTCAGACATCCACCTATAACAAACTCATCTAACTAACTCTTCTCAGTGTGTACACTCTCCACCTCCTGCTGTTTAATAACACTGGTTTGTAGACTCAGTGTCATTACCGTCTTGCTTATCCTACAACCTGTCAACAGGTGGCTTATGTACACATATACTGTCCCCATGACAACGTATATGAAATCACTTACCAGTGATCATGTCACCCACAAGTTAATCACCTTCTAAGTATACTTCAGAGAATGTAATGTGAGGAAAGTGAAAGAATAATTTATTTATTTATTTCATTTATTTATTGCATTTGTTGACTGGGAAGGTCCACTGGGCCAAAAAGTGCCCATTTTCAGTGGAGGCCCGGGGAGACAAGCTCCACTGAGATACAAATACAAACAATTTGATAGAGTGTAGTAACAAAACAATGCTTACAATGTGATAAAAGACAAGATAACAAATATGTCAGATAAACGGCTAAAGCATAAAGTATACAATACATTCAATGTGATAACAAAACAAGATAGCAAATATGTCACATTAAACTGCTAAAGTTTAGGTAATAATGCAATATACACAATTTGATAAGAATACATACAATAGTTGTTCCAGAGTAGACTGACAATCCTGTATAGTAGTTGGCACTGAGATAGGCACAGTAGCGGTGTCAAAAAAATATAACAGAACAGTACATTAGTAAAGGGATATAGAATAGGTTTATCTGTTCAGGAGATAATGGTGATGGTACTGGAGATGGGGAGGGGAGGAGGAGAGGAAGGGAAGAGACAGAAGCCAGGTTATGAGTTGTGAAGAGTTAGCGCAGGGACATTGCCAGTGGGAGGAGAGATGATGTTTCAAGGATTTTTTAAAGGTAAATGTATTGCTAGTAGATCTAAGAGAGCGTGGGAGAGAGCTCCATAGTTTAGCAGTGGAAAAAGAGTGGAGCCATTGTCCTGCGGTGAAGTTGAGTTTATCTACTTGTAGGAGGAGCATTTGGTTTTCTGAGCAGAGATGCCTATTAGGGTGGTATGGAGTAAGTAGGTTAGAAAGGGCTGGGCACCTGGGTGGGTTGTGTATTAGTTTATGGGCAGTAATTAGTTGAATATATGTGAGGTGGTGAGGAATTTCTAGCCAGCTCAGTAGTTTAAGAGAGGTGCAGTGGTGAGATAAGGGCTCTCCTTGGTTGTAGATGAGGGTGTGTATTGGATAGACACAAATTGTAAAGAGGTAAGATGTAGCAGGAGGATGTCAGGTTATATTTAAGTGGCATTTTGGAGAGGATGCGAACAGTTGGAGTCTAGATAGTAGTAGTAGCTAGAAAAGGAGGTACTAGTAATGTAAGGTAGCAGGTGCAGGCAGTATGGGGTGTTCACTGATAAGGTTTGGTAAGGGGGAGGAGATAAAGGAGGAGTGTGAGTGTTAGAGGGTAGGAAGTGTACAGTAATTACTGAGGTAGTGGGACGTTCTGCGATTGGGTGGGAGTTAATGAGGGAAGGCGCTGAGGTGAGAATAAATGTAACTGAAGTGTGGTGGATGGGAATGGGGGTAGGGTAGGGGAGCAGAGTGAGCCTCAGTGGAACGAAGTTGAATAGATCGGGATTGCCCATGACACAGACCAGTCAGCAAGAAAAAACAATCAGGTAAGATTTCCTCTGGCAGCAAAACAAGGCTACATAGGTTCAAAATGGGTTTCCTGATTAGCTGAGTACAATGAGGAGATTAGGGACAGAAGCCAGGAGTGTTAAACTTTAAAAGGAATACTGTATGGAGAATCTGTAACTAGCAAATTAGAGGGGTGTATAAGTGGAATGGATGGCAGGTAGCATTTAGTAGTGTGTACTCCTCTTACCTTTACAATAAAAAGATTAGTAGTACAATTTACTTAAACAGCTATTTATTCCTCCTACTGCTGCCATTCGCAAATGGAAGTCAGATAGTGTCTTGGTGAATTCTTGGGTGAGCTGTGGGGCAGCTTCAGGACAGCTGAAATCTCAGCGAGGGAGCATCTACTGTTAGGGGAGAGGTGTACACACTACTGCCAAAGTGTCCGAGGTGATGCTGGACCCTGGAGACTTAATAATAATAATAATAATAATAAGGTCTATATTATGTCCTTGAAGAGGCATTCCAAACGCTTCTTCATCGACCCTTAAAACGCAAACAGTCATAACAGCGAATGGCCACATCAGTGATTTCTTTCCCTGGGAAAGAAATCACCTGGCCATCCATGTTAGTTTGTCATTTTCCCCACTGTAGTGCAATCTCAGAGTTGGTAGATTTAGTTGGGGGGTGTGGGGGCACAGTTCCACACATTGGGGGTGTGGGGGCAAAGCCCCCCCCACTTTGTAATGTTTGTAGTGATGTGTTCTTGTTTTTAGGGCAAGTGATTTCTTTTCCAGGGAAAGAAACTGCTGAAATGGCCATTCGCTGTTATGACAGTTCACATTTTAAGGGTTGATGAAGAGGCATTTGATGGAATGCTTCTTCGAGGATATAATATATACCCATAATAATAACCACAATAATGAATTTTGACCTCATTTATTCCTCTGTGGCTGTCTATGCCTTTATGACATTAAATTGAGAAGAAAGTGAAAGAAAAAAAATGGCCACAGGAATGCATATATTTGAAAGCATTACTCGGTGTATTTTTTGCTCATGTTGTCGTCATTCAACAATACCTTGCTGAGCACATCAATAAGTCATGGTCATTGAAGCTGTTGGTTTACACTTACAGATTCCAACCTTTGGTAGATAATGTAGTCCACATTTTGCAACATTTGTGGATAACAGATAATGGTGGGGGACTTGATGTTATACTTACTTTATACTTTGGCCCTTCAGTGTACAGAGTGTGGAATGGGGTAGGTCTCAGGTTTGTGTTTTGTTTGTTACATAACTGCATACCATAACTGTGAATACCCCACTAAGGATGCCAGTTTAAGAAACACATTCCGATATTTCTTCTGCCATTATTTTCTGAATAAGTGTTGGCCCACTACAATTTACAAGGTTAAACATAAAATGGATGTCAAGATTCACCCTTGATCTTCAGTCTCAAGGTGAATTTTTTGGCATCTATTTCTTGAACAGCTAAGACAGGAGACTAAATCATAATCTTCTACATTGTCCATTTAATATTGTAGCTTTCTATGCGTATACAACATTGCACTTTATAATTTTGTGACTCTCTACTATGCAAACTTTGTAACCTTTGACATGCTGTGTTCATAGGAGTATGGAAGCATTTTGTTTAATACTTTGTATTTCTATGGTCTTTTACACTCGTGTCCAAAATATTTACCCACTTTTAGAAACTGCTTAATAACGTTTTGTAAACTTTTCATATATTGTAAGCCTGGGAGGGGCTGAAATGGATTCTTTTGGATAAATCTACCAGACCAGTCAACAAACAAAAAATAAATGAGGCAGTGGTATTTGCTCTCATGTCATCTACAGCACTTAGCTTTCTACCTCCAGCTTTTCTACACTTAAGTGTGGCATGTTGTCAGACTATATCACCCAATTCCCACTCAAAAACACATTCTATATGGCCTACTTTGCCCTGATATGCCACTCTAGAAAAATTGGTGGTGTATATGGCTAGAGAATTTGGAAATGAGATGAGCCAGATTAATAGCTATCCAATTATGATTAAAAGATAAGGCATTACCAACAAGATTGCTTAGCTCCATTAACACAGTATCTGACTGGATGGATGTGGCACCTACATGGTATGATGTAGAAATGTTTAGTTTAGTAAAATTAACTATGCTATGTTGTTCCCATTTAAGACCGCTGCCCTTATGTCTTACCATAACGTTCTATCTGTGGTGTTCATTTTCACCAATCCTTGACATTGGTTTGGTTCTGAATCCTCGAAACCGACTTGGCCGTTATTTTCCAGCTCATGCTCTCCAAACTCTCAAGCCTGGGACTACCCATAATACTCACAGAGATTACCTCAGTTTGAGTTTACCAGGTGGCAGAAAATAGCCAAAATTTTACAGTATGAGAAATATGTGTATGTGTGTGTATATATATATATATATATATATATATATATATATATATATATATATATATATATGTACATATACATATACATACACACATACAGGTAAAGATATATACAAAAGAAGATGAGGCCATCTATAGATTCCTTATGAGAAAAAACTGATTAGAATTGGTGAGGCCTACTAGCAACAAATTTTTTGGATGGGGGATGGTGGGAGGGTATGTCAAGGACTGGTGAAGATGAACAACACAGATGGAACGTTATGATAAGACATAGCTTCTTTATCTGATGTTGTTAATCTTCACCTAATCGTTGACGGTGGGACAGAGTCCCCAGCAACTTATGTACCTTGGGAGGTCTTATGGAAGAATATTCCGAAGCACCATAGAGCCAAATGATGTTCGACCCCTTGAGATTTGGTCTAGTTTGTAATGTGTAATGAAGGTGTGATGAGAGAACCAAGTAGCTGCAGCACAAATGTCATCTAGAGAGGCTCTTACATGAAAAACTGCTGATGTGGAAATAGACCTCGTAGAATGAGCTTTAACAGTTTTGTGAATTTGAAGACCTTGAGATTGGTAGGAGAAAGAAATATGGTCTCTCAACAGTTTAGCCAAGGTAACTTTTGAGACTGCACAACCAATTTTTAAGGCAGAGAAGGCCACAAATAATTGGTCAGATTTACAGGATTCCATAGTTCTGTTGAGATAAAAATGCAACTGTCTATGAACATCTAGGAAATGCAGAAGATATTCATCTTGATTGGTAAAATAAGGGTAAAAGGTCAGCAAATGTATGGACTGGTTGATATTGGATTCAGTAACCACTTTTGGAAGAAAGGATGGATTTGTTCTTAATTGAACTTTGTATGAAAAATCAAACAGGGAGATTTGCATGATAGAGCCTGTAACTCGAGACACTCCTAGCAGAGGTGATGGCTACTAGAAACAGTCTTCTAAGACAAAAAATTTTAATTGACAAAACTCAGCTGATTCAAAGGGGCTTTGTGTTAACACTTGTAGAACTGTAGTCAAGTCCCATGGAGGAACGGGATCTTTAAAAGGGGGTCTTAGTAAAGACAATCCTTTCAGGAAGGCTATGGAAAGCTTATGGGACATTATTGAAGCGTTATTGTGACCAGTATGAAAATCAGAGATTGCAGCCAACTGAACATTTACAGTGGAAACAGAGGAACCAGACTCAGAGAGTATTCAACAAGTCTAATATGGATTCAATAGGGGCAGTGAAGGAATCAAGTCTCTTACTTAAAGCCCATATGGTAAATATTTTCCATTTGCTCAAGTAAAGTTTTCTAGTTGTAGGTTTGTGATATGCAATAACAAAATGGTGGACGGGTGAAGACAGAGGAGCTGGCCTGGCAATCATGGGAATTGGAGGAACCACACCATCAGTTTGAGGTGCTGCAAGTTTGGGTGAACCATGGCTTCTGGGTGAGTTAGCAGGTCTGAAGTCAGATCCAGAGTCCATGGTTCCTGTGGCAGATGAGGCCAAAGGAAGGGAATCCAGACTTGTCGAGGCCAGAATGGTTCAAAGAGAATTATGGTATTCATCATTTTTGCTTTCTTCAGAAACAGAGAGAATAACGGAATCGGTGGAAAGGCATATAACAGACCGGGAGGCCAACTGTGTAGAAGAGTGTCCCTGGGTGACTCCCCCGATGAAGGGATTAGGACAAAGTAATTTGTTGTTTAGGTGAGAAGCAAAAAGGTCACACCAAGGTTGGCCCAATCGACGGAAAGTCTTGTCCGCCACTACTGGGTTCAGGGACCACTTGTGAGGCATGAGAATAGTCCTGCTCAATTTGTCTACCATCACATTTGAACTTCCCAGAATGTGCATTGCTATGAGAAAGTGGTTGGAAGAAATTGCCCATTTCCACACTCTGAGTGCCTCTTTACATAATGGGTATGACTTGGTTCCCCCTTGTTTGTTGATGTACCAGACCACTGCCATGTTGTCTGTTTGAATAGCTACTGTTCCTAGAGGAAGGGAATCCTAAAATGCTTGCAACATTAATAGCACTGCCCTCATTTCTAGAACACTGATGTGCTTGAACTGTCTTCCCCAGATAATGCCCCCCACCCTATCTGGGAAGCATCCGTGGTCACTATGGCTTGGGGTTGAGGTAGAGTGAAGGACTGGCCCAGGAGAATCTGATCTGAATTAAGCCACCATTTGAGGTCCTGTTAGCAGAGATTGGTTACAAGAATTTGGTAAGACATTGGTTGATGAGCTAGAGACCACTGCCTTCCTAGTAACCATTATAGTATTCACATGTGGAATCTCGCAAAGGGAACCAGAGTGTTTGTGGCAGCCATTGAACCCAAGGTTTGAAGAATTAATCTTGCTGGGAGTCTGTCATTTTGCATAATCTGTCTCACCAGAGCCCTGATGCTTAGAAGTCTTTCTGGAGGGAGACAAGCTATTCTTGAGACAGTGTTCAGTTGTGCCCCTATGAAATCCAGATATTGTGTGGGTTGCATCCTGGAATTTGGTTTGATGGCCTGATTTGTTGAATCTGCTGAGATCCAAAATCAGTCTCCAGTCTTCTGTTTTTTGGGCACTAAAAGAATCTTGAGTAAACCCCAGATCCTATCTGGTCTGGTGGGACTTTTTGGATGACTCTCATCTAGCAGCTTTTGCATTTCTAAAGCTGCTACTTCCCTTTGATTGGGTGGAACATCTGGGAGGTTTCCTGAGGTTTGGGGTTCACAAACAAGGGGATTTGGTAGCCTCTGGATATAATTCTGAGCATCCATTTATCCAAGGTTATTAATTGCCAGGCAGGTAGGTGCAGGGATAATCACCCCCCCCCCAACCCAACTACCTCCAGAGGAAGACAATTGGGCACCCCTTCAGGAATGCTGATAGGGAGTACCAGAGAAAGATTCCCTGGACCCCTGATTTTGTGGTGCATTCCGGTCCCTTGGGCAGCATCTTCCATTGTTTTCCCTGCTGCCCCAGGGAAAATCTTTAACACGCGAGTCAAAGAAAGGCCTGTTGGATTTCTTGAACCATAATCTCCCACTCCTCAGATTCCTTGAGTAGGGTCGCTGAGGAATAGAGAAATGTATGCCCATGGCAGATAGGGTCTTGCCATTTTTCTCACTTCTGGTCAGAGTTTCTTTAACTTTTGGGCCAAAAAGAGTAGATCCGTCAAAAGGTGTATATATGAATAATGCTTTGAATGGCTCCACGAAGTCACATAAGCGCATCCAGGAATGCCGTTTGACTTCTTTGAGAATGTCACCAAAGCCCTGTATGAAGGCAAAACAGTACATAGAGCCTATCCTGACTTAGCCAAGGCTTTTGACATAATGCTCTCACTCTGGCATCATTGAGAAACTCACCCAGCTGGGAATTAACCCATATTTCACTAGATGGGTAGCCAAATGGCTCACTGACAGAACGCATACAGTCAAAGCTGGGGATTCCTCCTCAACAGCAGACCAGTTACCAGTGGTGTACCACAAGAATCTGTGCTGGGCCCCCTACTGTTTGGAATATATTTCTCAGAAGTCCAGGTGAGAATACATGGCCTTACTAAGTTCACAGATGACTGAAAACTGGGTTCCTTAATCAAGTCTCTTTGTAACCAGGTAAAATGTGCCATGTAGTTCAACAACCTTAACACAAAGGTCGCTGAAGCATAAACACGCTTCCCGAATCTATCCAGGGTAGTAGACTCCTTGTTAGGAGGACGGATAGTTTGACTCTCTTCTGCAAGTTCTTTTTTTATGGCTGCTGCTACCACCATGGCATCAACAGGGATTCCTTTGGACCAATGTGGTTCTTCCTTTTGTGCACACAAAATACTGTCAGGCCTTTTGGGAATAGGCTCTATGCCATCGGGTATTTTCCAAGCCTGCTGAGCTGTCAATTTAACAAGTTCATCAGCGGGTGGAGAAATCCAAGAAATGGAGGGTTGGATGTGAAAAACTTCCAGGTATACTGACTACTTTGTTGAAGGTTGTGTGGACGACCAGTTACCCCTCAGTTTTAGTATTTCAGTATTTCAAGGATGTCCCCGAAGGAAACATCTTCAGTGGTGACTTTGGGGAACCTTCACCTTCATCAAAGTCAGTATCCTTGGTGTAAGACTCCTACAGGGAGTCGAGGTGCTTCCTCTTGCACTTCCTCTTCACAGGGACTTCTTTGGGGGGAAGTTCCAGAGAAATATCTGAAGAGGTAACCACCAGGGTGGAAGTTACCTGTGGCTTTTGCACCCTCTGTCTGGGGAATGAGGTCAATAGCAGCTCCAGCCTAGAGGAAGGGGAAGATATTTGCCCTGACAGGGAAGGTAATGACTGAGAATCTCCAAGGGATAATGCCTTCTCCATGATACGGAGGAGCTTGGAACCAAAGAAGGCCTCTTTTTTGAACTGTGAGAAGAAGTTCCCGCTTCCACAGTTTTCTCTTTTAATCCAGAAATGGCCTCATTAAAAGGAGATTTTAATAGGCCTTTCTACAAAACCTTAGTTTTCCTTTCCATTAAGGTACGGGAGGAAAAAAACATGACAAATAGCACAATTCTCTTGTAAATGAATTATGCCCAAGCAATACACACACAAGGCATGGCCATCTGAATTTAGCATTTTTCCTTCACACGTGTTACATCTTTTGAAACCTGAAAAGCCCTTAGGTTTCATGGGAGATAGTCTCTTGTCAGACATATTCAAAGAGAAAGAGAGATTTTTTTTAAAGAAAGAAATATACCAACAAAAGTAAAAGCGATACCCAAAGGGTAAAGAGAAGATGTTACCGACAATGATAAACAGAAGAAAATACCTCACAGTAAGAAAAGAAAACAGTAAAAGGAGTGGGTAGCGTAAAGAAGTAGATAAAATTAACTACTAAAAAGATAAATATTATAAAATAGTTTTATAACTCACAAAATTCACCAAGGCTCGAGAGATAATGAAGGCACATCTGGTCTGTGACGCGGCTAATGAAATCTGGAGATAATCTCTGTGAGGAGCATTATGGGTAGTCCCAGGCTTGAGAGTTGGGAGAGCACAAGCTGGAAAATAACTGCAGAGTTGGTTCCGAGGATTTGGAACTGAACCACCATCAAGGATTAGGTGAAGATTAATATCAGATCAATTGTTAATGTAGTTTGTCCATTCCCTGACATTGTGCAGCCTCAAAGACAGAATATATGAACATATAATTAGAAGAGGGCATGTGTGTGTGTGTGTGTGTGTGTGTGTGCGGGGGTGGGCTTACCAAACTACAAAAAACATTGTTTTATTGTTGCATGATCTGAGGTTAGGTCTCACAACTTGTGCAGTTAAGTGTGGTTTATTATTTTTTCTCTTATTTGTTTTGACACTGGCAACATTGGCATTTGGGTGTTTACACTATTTTAAGTATACACACACACACACACACACACACACACACACACATATCTCAACACACATATCTCAACACACATATCTCAACACACATATCTCAACACACACACACTGTGTGTGCGTTCACACACACACACACACACACACACCTCAACACACATATCTCAACACACATATCTCAACACACACACACTGTGTGTGCGTGCGTGTGTGTGTGTATATATATATATATATATATATATATATATATATGCATGAATGCGTGTGTGTGTGTGTATATATATATATATATATATATATATATATATATATACATATATATATATATGGGTTTACTATTGAAATTGCGAACATCACTCGATTAGACAGTCATTGTAATGGTCGAGCATAAGGTCGGAAACACAGATGTTGAAGACATTATAATCAATCGAGCGGTTTTAACATGGGTGAGGTAGGAAGATGGTTGTAGTAGGGAATAATACTGTACACCTACCTACCCATGTTAAAACCGTTCCTCGATGATTATAAAGTCTTCGACATCTGTGTTCGACTCTTATACGACCATCGACCAGTGATGTTCACTAATAGTAAACTCATATATATATATATATATATATATATATATACACACACACACACACACACACACACACACACACACACACACACACACACGCGCGTGCACGCGCACACACACAAACACAAAAATTCAAACTCCAAAACCAAGTTCCAGCAGTTATTGCAGTGTTGCAGTCAATGCTTTTTTTATGCCATGTTCCAATTTATATGGTCAAATGGCTATATTTGAATTTATTTGGTGAATTCTGGACAGGTTACTGATTTATATTAGCTCCGTAGGAGGACTAACCACTAGATGGTGTAAAATATGGCTCTAGGTAATTAGGTCTTATTGACTAATGTCACCAAATGGGTATTTGCTGGTGATAAGTGGGTTGAGGACCCTGCCTACTCGGACTTCTACCAGGGACCACGTGCTAATGGTAGGAAGGCCCCACTGACCATTGTGTACCTGCCATAAAGCCCAGCAGCCCTGGGTCAATATGCTACTGGCCAGCCAGTGTTCGGTTGTCCAGCTTAGGTTACCTGGGATAGCTCTGTTGAACAAAAGCTGGACATAAAACCATTCAACCTGTCAAACATGAACTAAGAATTGCCATACTCACTGTAGGTTCACTGACAAAATGAGGGTTGGAAGTGGACAACATGATGGTAGGGAGGAAGTTGGATGTCCAATGTATCTAGGAGATAAGACAGAAGAGCACTGCAGCAAAGCCACTTGGCTTGGGATCCAGAATCCTCTACTTAGGAAGAGGACAGGCTAGAAATGGTGTGGAAACTGTGGTGATGGAGAAGCTTCAGAGGACAGTGAGGGATGACATCAGAATTTATGACATACTCATGGCAATTAGACACAAGTGTAATGATAGGGCAGTGCTCATAATCTCAGCCTGTGCCCCAAAGCAGGGTTGTGATAGTGAGGAAACGAGTCCATTCATACAGTAATTGCAAGACCTGCTAAATCCACTAGAGACAAACTCAAGATTATGCTGCTTAATGCCAGGAATCTAAATCGGAAACTGCAGTCACTGGAAGCACTCTTACCTTGGAAGATCCCAATATCTGTGCAGTCACAGAGACATGGTTCAAGGCAGCAGACAGCACCTCAGCCATGCAAGGCTACAATACCTTCCACATGTCCAAACCTCAAAATGAGCATGAAAGAACCAAGGGCAGAGGTGTATTCATCTTTATTAAAGACAAATACACCTCAGGACTGGTCAAACAGTGCAACTGCTAAGACTCCAAGTCCAACTAACTGTAGGTAAAACCCCTTCCATATCATTGCAAGCTATAGATCCCCCACCATGAATCTCGAGAACCACTCTGCCTACCTGGACCTACTTGAGTCACTCACTATATAGCCAAACACATTAGTCATGGGTGATTTCAACTATCCTTCCATCAACTGGGAGTCATATAAGAATAGAAAACATGATTTCCCTAAGGTTCTTGGACTTTGTTAATGCAAATGCTCTGGAACAGATAGTCTGCACCCCCCCCCCCCACAATAGGCTTGAGTGTCCCAGACTTAGTAGTCACCAATACAGGTGGTCTCTGCATTACTCTCATGTGTTACCCTCCCTGGTAAGGTCTGATCATAATTGTTTGAAGTAACAATCATACCTGACCCACCCCCCTACCCCCAAGTGCAAAAAGGATGAAAAATTTCTCCAAAGCAAATTACAGCCTCCTAAGTAACGACATACATAGTTTCAAACTGCTGCTACCACGGTCAAAAATGATTCCTATTGTTCACAAATGCCCTGTATAAACACTTGTACAAATGTATAGCCTTGGCTGTACCTGAACAGATCAGAACAAGGAGCTCACCAAAAACCATGCCGCCCTAGTGGACATCAAGCATAAATAGGTTATACAACAAGAGGAAGACACTAATGTCTAACAACAAGAGGGAACTGACTCAGCAGAGAAAGGACACCCTCCACATATTGAACAAACAAATTAGATATCTTATAAAGTCCTCTAAAGCCAGTTACAAAGCTAAACAAGCATTGCTAGCTAAGGATAATCACAAGGCATTCTTTAGCTACTTCAGTAATCCAAAAAGAAAGGTCCAGGCCCAAGAACAGCTTTTTTGGTTAACCTGTTGGAATTCTGTCTAACCCACAATTATTTTTCCTTTGAGAAATAATTTTTCTTGCAGTTGAAGAGTACAGCTATGGAGGCTTCTTATACGCCCTCATATGCTATAATATATATGGGATATTTTGAAAGTAAGTTTATATATTCCACTTCCTTTTATAAAGATAAAGTTGCGCTTTATAAGCGCTTTATTGATGACCTTATCTTTATTTGTAAGAGAGATATCTGTGATTTTTTGGATTTTTTGAGACCCTAAATTGCAATTAACATGGTTTGGCTTTCTCTTATGAGTTTAGTAGAGGAACCATTAACTTTTTGGATATGACATTGTATGGGGATGGTGAAGCTATTGGCTTTAAACTATATAGGAAATTAACCTCAGTGAATATGTTCCTATATGTAACCAGCATAGATCCAGAACATTTATTAAACTCCTTACCTAGCGCTGAATTTAAAATAATTTTTGATCATACTAGTGATAAGAGTCAGAAAGTGGTGGAGTTGGATAATGTAGAGAGGAGATTAAAGGAGAGATGTTATGATGAGGAAAGATTATCGAGATGCAAGCATGTAATGTTAGGGGATGTTATGCAAAAATCGCAAGGCATTTAACTAGAAAATGTGAGAATTTTGGAGAGAATAATTCTTCTGTTAACAGAGATGTGAATGTTACGAAATTTTCTCCCTGTTCTGATATGCTGGTTAAGATTATAAAAAGATTTTGGTACATTATTTCTGAGGATCAAAATATTGGTCACTTATTCCCCAAGCACGTCACATTTTCATTTAGCAAAGAAAAAAAATTTGAGGGAATTATTAAATTATAATTTAATTGTGGGGCCTAACATGAATTTACCTATGGGTACCTTCCCCATATGGTCATTGCAGTATTTGTAATAGGGCTAAAAATTTGTCAAGAACTTTAATTAATGGGAAATTATTTGGTTCTAGGTATTATTTTAACTGCGGATCAACAGGGGTGGTATATATTCTGGGATGTTCATGCTCTGATATAAAATGGTATATAGGCCAGACAAAACATATGGTTAAAATTCGAGTTTTGGAACATCTTAGAGATATAAGTAATAAAAATGAATTGAGTCCTATAGCTAACCATTTTCATGAAATGCATGAGGGTTCAGATAGTGGTTTAACTTTTTCTGTACTCTCAAAACCTTTCTTGCCTAGAGGGGGTGATTTTGTTGGTAAACTATTGGAGTTAGAAACTAGAATGATATTTAAATTTCAAACTTTAAGGCCCAATGGTTTAAATCAAGAAGTAGGTATTTAAAATACTTAATAGGGTCATGTTAGTTAAGTAAAATGTATTTATAATAATTGGATGATTTATACATGGTGATTTGTGTGGATTTATGTATATGAATTTTGTATTTTTTATATAATTTTTTGTGAATTTTGATACATATTTTTTATATATTATGTATTATATGTTTAAAAAATGAAAAGTTAAACAAAATTGCATTAACCACTACTTATTTAATTAATTGGATCTTGTTAAGTGGCTGTTTGGATTTGAATATTTAAGCCAGATGAAATTGTACTACTGTGATCCTTGAAGGCGAACTGCCGAGGTGCCAGATCACTGTTGCTGTATTAAAAAGAGTTGAGTTGCTGGTGTAATTTGTGCTGGTGTATTTTGTGTTCTCCTTTATCTGGTTCTCGTTTTATGATGGTACCACTCATACTGACCCTGAGGACATCACCAGCCTACTAGCAGGAATATTTGGTGCAAACTTTACCCCCCTGTCCACACCAGACATACCCCAAAGCATACCCATCATCAGTTCTCTACCTAGTATCTGCAAAGAGCAACTCATGACTCTTCATGGCCAAAAACACAGCCTCTATGGGACCAGAAAACATCCCAGGCTGCCTACTAAATGGTCTAAAACAGGACCCATCAGAACCACTTGGCACTCTCTTCAACCACAGCCTAAGTACTGGCTTTGTTCCAGCACAGTAGAAAACAGCAACAGTGATTCCCTTGCACAAAAGGGGTTCATCAACTGACTCTGGGAACTATAAACCCATGAGCCTAACCAGCCTTATCTGCAAGGCCATGGACAGAATCATCATGGGCCTTATCAACAAAGACATAGATGATCTTCAAACTCTTGACTCAACCCAATTTGGCTTTGTTAAGGGAAGATCATGCTTATTAAACATAGTAGACGTCTTTGAGAATGTCACCAAAGCCCTGTATGAAGGCAAAACAGTACATAGAGCCTATCCTGACTTAGCCAAGGCTTTTGACACAATGCTCCCACTCAGGCATCATTGAGAAACTCACCCAGCTGGGAATTAACCCATATGTCACTAGATGGGTAGCCAACTGGCTCACTGACAGAACGCATACAGTCAAAACTGGGGATTCCACCTCTACCAGCAGACCAGTTACCAGTTGTATACCACAAGAATCTGTGCTAGGCCCCCTACTGTTTGAAATATATTTCTCAGTAGTCCAGGTAAGAATACATGGCCTTACCAAGTTTGCAGATGACTGAAAACTGGGTGCAATCACTGAGTCCCCCAGTGATGCTGACATACTACAAAAAGGGCTTACACAGACAAATGATTGGTGCCAAAGCCATGGACTTAAACTAAACACATAAAAAAGGGAAGTCCCTGCAAATTACAATAGTAACAGTAACCCCCTTAGCTCAAACCCTGTGGTGAAAGATTTGGGAACACAGGTTGATAGCAATCTTAAGTTTGATCACCATGTGTCCCCAGTGGTAAGGAAGGCCTTCTATGTTGCACATCTCATACGTAAGGGCATCACATCCAGAGTTAAGGATGATAAAACTCCCTTCTATTCATCCCTCATCAGACCACTAATAGAGTACAATGCTGTCTTCTGTATATACCTCAACAGACACCTGCAGCAGCTGGAGAGACCCCAGAGGTTTCTCACCAAGAAAATTCAGGGCCTTCAACACATATGGACAGACTAAAGGCCTGGTTACTGTATTCTGTATCTTATAGGCTGCTGAGAGGCGACTTCTTGGACCCTGCCATAATGGAAATGTTGCACATTTGCAAGTCAAATGGGACAAGATTCACTCACTCTAGGGATCTTAACCTAGCCTGCGACATTAACAGAACATGCTGGAGAGACAGATATGTCTCCCAGAGACTGCCACTCCTCAGTAACAAACTCCCAGTTCACGTAAAACAGGTCACCTCAATGACCCTATTTAAGTGTAACTTACACAACTAGATGGAAGACAGTAAACTTACACTGGGGTGTCACCTATGTCCCTCATGGATAAGGGCAGTCTGTGTTGATCATAGACTAGCACTGCAAATACAGACCATCCAACTTGGTCAATAAGGGAACAAGGGTATAACATGGCTAGGCTTATAAAGGCCCTAGGACCAATAGCCTAGCAACCTTCTATGAGCCTATGAACCTAGATGAAGCAGGACAACATGAACTTGTGTTGATAATGGGTGACATAAATGCACATATTAGGACAGACAGAATAGGACATGCAGACTGCCTCGGTCCACATGGGTGGGGCAACAGGAATAAAGAAGGATAGGCTATTACAGACTTCTGTCTGGCTAATGGCTTGATAGTAACCAAAACATGGCTCAAAAAGACAGACAGTCGCAAGATAATACTCAAGAGTGGCCAACTTGCAACTCAGATAGATTTCCTCCAAGTAAGGAAAGGTCACTGGGGTAGAATCAGCAATTGCAAAGTCATCCCCGTGAAACAGTTGGCCCACAGCATAAACCACTGGTTTCCACCATCTGCTGCAAGGAGTGGTCAGAGAAGGCTCTAAGGTCAACAGAGACCAGGCTGAAGACTTAGAAGTTGACTGGAGAGAAAGTGCAACAGTTCAAGGAATTATTCAGGGCTCTAACTCCTCAGGAAGAAGAGGAAATAGGTGGAGTTGATGATGAATGGAAGCACCTCAAAACAGCACTGTGTGAGGACTACAGAACAGATATGCAACCAAGCCAAGTATGGAAATAAGGCACAAAAGGAAAGCTGGTGGTAGAATGCAGAAGTCCAGGAAGTTATCAAAAGAAAGGAGGAGTGCAGGGAAAAGTGGGAGATAGAAAAGACTGGCCAGGCTAGGAAGGACTACTAGTTGTCTAACAAAGAAGCTAAAAGAGTTGCAATAGCAAAAAACAAGGATCAGAGGCACTCTACTAGCTTCTAGAAAGTAAGTCAATAGATGGCACAAAGAAACCATATCACAGAAACATAAAGAAGATAGTCAGACACCCTTCATAAGAGATGCCGGCAACAATCCACTCACCAGTCCAGAGGACATTAAAGGCAGATGGGAGGAGTACTTCCAGCAGCTTCTGAATGAAGAAAACCCTACAGAATCTGTACAAACACAGCCTATGATGAGAGAAGCAGAGGACACCACCACGGAAGAAGTAAGAACAGCACTAAGGAAAACAAAGTCAGGGAAAGCAGCAGGCTCAGATGAGGTCACAGCAGATATGATAAAGGTGCTGGAAGAGATAGGGGAGAAATGGCTCCTGAGGGTACTAATAGCAGTGTAGAAAGAAAAGCATATCCCTGATGATTGGAAAATAAGAATACTAGTGGCAGTGTTCAAGAACAAAAGGGACATCCACAACTGTGGGCAGTACAGAGGTATCAAACTCCTGTCACACTGTATGAAAGTTCTGGAGAAGATGATTGATAAAAACACAGAGTTGTAGAAAGTAAGATGGGAGCTGAGCAGTTTGGATTTAGATCAGGATGCAGCAAAACTGACCCAAAGTTGGCAGTCAGACAGACAGTTGAGAATAAGCTGGAGATGAGGAAAGAGTCCAAATGGGTATTCCCAGACTTGGAGAAAGCATATAATGTCCCAAGAAAGCTGATTTGAGCAGTCTTATGGTGGTTCAAAGTCCTGTAAACATTGGTAGAATTAGTGCAAGCTATGTGCAAGGACCCAATGACTCAGTACGAACAGTGTTTGACTTCAAGGAGGGGTTCCCATTGGGAGTGGATGCACACCAGGGCTCAGCTCTGAGCCCACTGCTGTTCTACTGGTGATGGACTACATTTGCAAACAGGTCATAGTGGACACATCAACAAAGTTGCTGTATGCAGACAATGTGGCATTACAGGCAGACTGAGCAAGAACTTCAGCAAAGGATATGGGAATGGACTCCAAAACTGAACATACATGGGACAAACTGAGTACAGATAAAACAGCTGTACGGCAGCAAATGACAGTTCAGAAGAAGCTAAGATCTAATACAGAAGGGAAAAGAAAGGTACAGATTAACAGCTTCAAGTATCTGGGAGGGGTGGTTGAGGTGATGGAAAGTCTGAATGAGGAGGTCAAAATTAGAATCAGAGGGACTGCAGCCAAATGGCACAGAGTGTCAGGTGTAGTATATTACAGAAGAATGCCAAAGAAGCTGAAATGTAAGGTGTACAAAATAGTGGTGTAACCAACACTACTTTATCACATGGAAACGTGGGCAGTAAAGGCAGAGCAGTTGAGGAAGCTAGAGGTTATGGAGATGAAGTGCCTGAGATGGGTGGTAGGATGAATACTGTGGGACAGATGAAGAAATAAGGACATAAGAGCAGAAGACAAAGTAGCTCCAATTGCAGATAAGGTCAAAGAGAACAATTATGGTGGTTTGGACACTTGCACAAAAGTAGAAGACTATCTGGTAAAGAAGATTTGGGACAGACAGGAAGAAGGCAAGAGAAAACGAAAGCATCCAGCAAAGAGGTGGATGGATTGCATGAGAAACAACCTGTGACAGTCAGGCATGAGTGCTGAAGAAGGCAGGAGAGCGGAAATGAACAGAGAGAGATGGCAACAGATGACAACACTCTGACTCCATGTAGAAAATGGAAAAAAAAAAGGGGGGGGGGGGTTGATGATGACTTTGACATTTTGAAGTTTAGGTTTTCTATTTTTATTTTATATTGATACAGTTTGTAACAGGATTGGTGATACATTTTAAGCCTATTTATCTGCAGAAATATTATGTAAATATTTGTGTTAGCTATTAATTTCCTGACTTATTTTTTTGTTTGTTTTTGTTTTTAGATTTGCATTGATAAAGCCTTTTGAGGGGAGACCATGATCTCTGAAAATATTGTGAAGAAATAAAGGCAAATACTTAAATACTTACACACACATACACACACACACACACACACACACACACACACACACACACACACACACACACATACACACACACACACACAGTTTACAATTAAATACACAAAGTCACTGCTGTCAACCAGCATGAAGTCGAAAGGCAGTTTTCCAATGGGCAGAATGCTGACTTAAAATACATCAACTACACCACAGTGAATGGGTAGTGTAATTCAAGTACCTGAGTTCGGCATTGTGCACTGAGATCTCAGTTCAGTGAGGAACAGGGAATTAGCCCATTTCCTCACTGTAGTGCAGTCTTGCAGTTGGTATATATAAGTTGTGGGGGTCACAGCCCCTTCCATGGGTGGTGCAGGGGGGGCTTGCCACCCCCCCATAAAATACATTTACTGCTGACTATGGAATGTCATGGTACTTGAAGGTATACAGCACCTCCTGCTATGTTGAATATATTGAACTATGGGCGTCAATGTATTCAGTTTTGAGCTAGCCAGGGTTTCGGTGTTCCGGATTCAGGATTTCAGGTCGACCATGTGACTGGTCGACCCATGAAGTTTCCAGCTTTCAATAGTAAACCCATACACACACACACACACACACACACATATATATATATATATATATATATATATGTGTGTGTGTGTGTGTGTGTGTGTGTGTGTGTGTACACACACACACACACACACACACACACATCATGCATGACATCTGTATACATGCATAATGGAGTATGAATGTGTGGATATGCTGCATTAAGACAACTGGATCTGCCTGTATACGTGTACGTACACTGACTATATGAGGAACTGCGTTAGCTTGTGTAAAATAGATCTGAACAGCTGGCTATCCCCTTTACCTCTGTCTAAACACTACCGCTTCTAGTGATTATTGCTTAAATTTTCAAGACAGGTTCTACTGATGTACACTTAAGTTTATACTTTCAGTCCTGGAGTGTTCGGTGACTTTCACACTTGTTTGCATTGTGCTTGCAAATTAAATGATTTATAGATTTGCATTAATTAGACTCAAGCCTTCTTTAAGAAGCAATCCAAAACATTTCACAAGTTACCCCCACCTTATTTTTTTTCTTCTCTTTCTCTTCTCTGATTCCATACCATCTTTTTCTATCATTTATCCCTTTAATTGCTTTAAGTTTTGTACAGAAGGCTTTTTTTTACAAGAGTAACTAATTGTACAAAACGTTTGGTTGGCTAAAAGATTATTATACTCCTTCAAGTACTATCAAACCTACTGCACATATTAAGTATCATTTATTTATTTATTTATTTATTGCTTCTTGATCCTGAAAAGGCAACATTAGGAACAGTGCTCTTCTCTATAAACCAAAATACAATGCAGAGAGATTAAGTAAACACAATAAGCTTTAATTCTACACTGTGTAACAAAATAAATTAGCAAATAAAACCACTACAATGTAGAAAGGTTAAAGAAACATAACAAGGTTTCACTTTACCCTATATAACAAAATAAATACGTAAATAAAATCAGAATAATATAGGATGGTTAAAGAAACATGGTTCCCTATTAGAAGGCTGAAGACACATTCTTTCGAATGCGTCATGGTCAAGCTCAAAAGCCTGAAACGGCAAAATATCGAAGCGGCACAAAAACATAATTTACTTATTTGTTTTTCATGTTAACATGATAAGCAAACTAACCCATCATGAAGACTTTTTAAACTTTATCCAGGCTACAAGGCTATGGATAAATACAGTTTATATCAGCTTAGCCAGTTAGTCAACCAATTAAGGGGTAACAGGTGAAAGGGGTTCAAGTGGTTAAGGTGATATTTTTTGTAGGAGATGTGGGAATATGTTTAAGTCCTGAAACCAGAAACTGCAAAACCACCCCCTCCCACTTTCCCCTCATAACTTCCAGACTTACCTTTCTTAAACTTGGTTACTGAATTTGAACGAGGTGTGGTGGCTCCATTCCCTCCTCATAGCTGCTGCACTTCACCCAAATAAGTATTTTGGTCAAGTGATAGCTACACAACATGAGTCCTTGGCTTTGACACAGTGGCGTTTGAGCACCTAGTATGTGGGTGCTCACAGTAGACCTTAATACAAGCTACTAATTAATATGAGGATGCAAGTTAAATATCTTGAGAAAATGGATGATTTGCAAATAAGTTTATTTAAGGAAGACTACGTATGCTAGCTCATATAACTTGTATTGGAGCTACATACTTGTAAGAACTTTTGGTAAACAATAAACCAAACCGTCAGAAAAAGGGACAAAAATACTGAAATTAATATTTGGAAGAAGAAGAGAAAAGAAATATGGTGAGATAAGGAAAAACAGACAGGATACTTTTTGTCAGATGTACCCACAATACCTGTGTAACAATAATGAAGAAATAATATATTCCAAAATAAAGGATAGCTGTATAGAGGTTAAATAGGAAACTAGTGCCCCGTGGGTCTTGATATTACATGCCTAATTGACTTTTAAAGGGTTTAACATCTAAAACCTATAACATCTAATTTCATAACACTGAGACCAGAACATCTAAAACCCAAAACATCTAAAACCCATAATATCGAATTTCAAGAAAAGTCCCAAACTTTTTTACAAAAAAGTAAATCAGTTGACATAGTCCAGAAACAAATGGACAGGAAATGGGGATGAAGTAATGAAGTGATTTGTACCACTGCTAAACAGGGGAAAAAGGCATTCATAATCTTCACAGCTAACATTTTCTGTATTAATATGCATTTTCTGTCAAGATTTTACATATTTTATCATCAATATGTCAAAGCTAAGCAAGGCATGTTAGAAATACAAATTAAGGAAATAATTGTGTACTTAGAATTAAGAAAACAAAACTGAAATTGCTTACAAATATAGAAACTTGAGGAGTGTTCCTAATAATTTAATAACTTCATAAATTATAATTAAGGATTGTATTTTACTTATTTTTATGATATTGCAATTATAACTATATATGTAAAATCTGCAAATACATATATATGTTTTGTGTGTTTGTATTTTACAAGAAAGGTTATTTCAATCACACTATTCTGAAGGGGGAGGCCTTGCTGAAGTCAAACATGGTAAATCCAAACCAACTCTGTTGGCACATAGAGATAAAACTCTAATTAGGACCCCAGTATCCTATTTTAACAACTTGGGCTCCTGTTGGATCTGGTATGGGAGAAGACAGAAATGACAAGGCTTATACCTGCTTGCCTCTCTTTGGGAGGAGGAGCATGTGCTCATAACAGACCATCCATGGTAGAACCCCTAGTGGAGACTGGGGATCATGTGACAGTGTTGCAAGGAGGGCATGGCAAACTATTCACATCACACAGATATGTGACATGCATTGTAAAGGCCCACTGCACACTGACCCCTTGTTTATGAATGAGTATGGAGAGGAGTTACAGTTAGCATAAAAATCTGAACCATCCATAATGGATGCTGGTCCCGCTCATTCAACTCTCACCCAGGTGATGGCAAATTAAATGGTCAGGGGAATGAGACAGGGTCTGATGGTTAGCAGGCAGTGGGGGCAGAACATAGCAAAAATAAATAAAAAAAGACATGGTAAAGTCCAGCAGCTGAATGTAGGGTAATACAAAATGGGTGCTCTGAATCGGACATCGTAAAGTTTGAACAAA
Organism: Protopterus annectens; assembly: GCF_019279795.1. Classification (NCBI taxonomy): domain Eukaryota; kingdom Metazoa; phylum Chordata; order Ceratodontiformes; family Protopteridae; genus Protopterus; species Protopterus annectens. The sequence goes on along the minus strand of NC_056749.1, from coordinate 535,798,057 downwards.
AAAGTTAATGAAATGTTGCCTGATGAGTGCATGGGTATCATTTTTTGCTCTCTCTCTCAGACTCTCTTAGAAGAGACAGTTAACAGAAAAGCCTTTATTCGAGGTAACTGACATATAAAATACACTAGGCAACACAGGCAAACAAGAAGTAACAAATCAGGTAAAAAAATCAGGACTGGCATGGGCCCAAAAACTGCTATCAGAGGAGACTGGTGGTAATAGGCAGCTAATGGAATTTAAATTAAGGGAAAGCACTGTCCAGCAAAAATAAGGATTAGGCCACAGAGCAAACCCGACTATGACAAACGTAATCTTAATAAGTAATCTTAATAAAAGGCAGAAAACTAAACAGAGGTGGCTGTCAAATAGATATTAAGCAAAACTGTTCAAATCTTCAACAAGCCTGTACCGAGGAGGTATATTACGAAAATGGACTATATAGAACTTAGCAGACCCTGTACCCAGTGGATATTGTTTCACAGCATTTTTTGTTGAACAGCAGATGTGCTTTTTCAGACAAATCATGTTGTTACAATGATGAACTTTAGAATTACTGCACACTTTGTGTTTGTCAAAACTCCCACAGAGAGCTGCTCTGTTCAGAAAGAGCTTACCCTATTTAATACCTGGTGTATGGCAAATGAATTTTGAATGCTAAACATGCAGTTTTGTTTCCTTTGAAAAAGAAATTCTCCACAACATGCAGTATAGAAAGCACACCCGTACTAAAGGAAAATGTGGTCAGGAACCTGACACTTGGATCGACTGTTCTCTCTCCTTTGATTTTTATGTGACAAATATAGTCAGGAAACCCTCCTACATAGCACAACTAATAGCCAATGGTATTTCATGCAGATCCAAAGAGGTTATTGTTACTCTTTATTCAGCACTGATCAGAGTCATTATTAAATATAATGCTCTATTTCATATGCATCTCACTTGACATATCAACAAACTTGAAAAGCCCCAGAGATTCATAACAAAAAAGCTCTCTGATCTTAGAACTTTAGTTACCAGCAGAGACTGGAAGTCCTGTGCCTGTGCGCTGTGTCTAATAGAGGGGATATGTTCCTTCCTTACTGCATCATAAGAGATCAGGTGGTCCTTGACCTCCTACACCTCAATAACTAAAACAGCTCAGCTAATACTCGGACCAGAAATCTAAGCCTTCATCAACTGCCCCCCTCCCCCAAATAAGCTTCATCTGTAGGTTAGACAATGTGATTTAATATCTTCCCTAAACCTAGATGACTAGACAGGTGCTCTCAAGTTTACCCCAGGGCTAACTGTTCTCTCCCTCCTTAAGAAAGGAGGTAAAGTCTGAGGGTGGCACTTTCAAGGGGTACAGTCTCTTTGGAATAAATGGCCTTGAAATTCTTATGAATTGTATGACAATTATGATGTAAGTTTTAGTACAATAAAAAGCCTGAAAACATTTTATATGGTATATGTAAATATTATAACAAAGTGTAAAGTGTCATGTGATGTTATACAATAATTTGCAAACATATTTAAAACTGTATTAGTGTAATATTTAAAAGAAAAGATTCAATGCTGAAATGCATTTGACAGGCTCCAGCTCTCCTGTGATCCTGCAGTGGATTAAGCAGGTAAAGGAATGAATGAATGAACAGAAGATTAAATTGCAAAATTACATTTTCAGTTCCCTCTAAGTAGCCAGGTTCTGAGTGACCAATCACCACCAATCATTAAACCATTTTCACCTTTTTACATGGGATTGGGGTATCACATCACCTACTACTACTTCTCCTGATAAAGAGCATTTCCCCTCCTTCTTTGACAGTTATGCCCATCTGTTGCAGGTCTTCTCATGCATTTCATCCATCTCTTGAATCGATGTCCTCATCTCCACTTGTTTTCTCCCAGTCTCTCTTAAATCTGCTTTAGCAAATTGTCTTCTGCTTTCCTGCACATGAGATCAAGCCTCCTTAATCTGGTTTCCTTGACCTTCTCTGTAACTGGAACTATGTTGGCTTTGGCTTTTTCTGTGATATCCCCATTTCTTTTGTATGTCCTAGGAGTAACCTATTGCCTCTCTCAGGTACTTCATCTCCATCCCCTTAAGACCTTAAGTTTCTTCAGCTGCTCTGACGTCACTGTTCAGGTGGCGGTGCCTTACAGAAGCACTGGTTACCCCACTGTTTTGAACCTCTCACTTTTCATCTTCTTCAGCATTCTTCTCTCAGACACTATCCTTGACATTCTGTGCCAGAAGGGTGCACTGCTGCTGTTTCTGACATTGACCTCCTCATTCAAATTTCAATACTCCTCACCACAATTCCCAGACAGATGAAGCTGTTGACTTGCTCCATTATTTTCCATTTACCCCATTTTTCACTTTCTTTAGATTTCCCATATTTGCTGTCATCTTCAATGTCTCATACATAATCAGATTCATTCCATGTGCCTTTAGTTTTGCACTCCAGTCCATTATCATTTGCTGAAGTTCCAGTTTAGAGTCTGCTTACAGTGATATACATATCCTTTTCTGAGAGGGTCACCAAAGAATTGGATGAAGGTATGACTGTACACACAGCTTACCTTAACCTGGCCAAGATATTTGATTCAGTACCCCATTCAAGCATTACAGACAAGCTCACTAATATAGGTATAAATCCTTTTATCATCCACTGGATGGCCAACTGGCTCACTTATAGGACCCAGGAGGTCAAAATAAGTGAGGTCACCTCCACCAAGAGGCCAGTCAACAGCAGAGTCCCCCAGGGCTCGGTACTGAGCCTGCTCCTTTTGGGAGCTATTTTTCTGAAATGGAAGCAAATGCTGAAGGTTTATGGCTGGCTACATTTGCAGATGATTGCAAGGTGAGGGTTATCATCGACTCCCATGCAGACACTAGCATTCTTCAAGAAGGTCTACCTCTGACTAAAAAATGGTTTCAAAGACATGGTCTTAAACTCAGTGGTAAGAAATGCATAACTGTAGCCTTTTGCTAGGCAGCCATCCTGGCTAATTGCCATGCTGATAATATGCCCCTAAGAGTCAACCCAGTGGTCCAAGATCTGGGTGTACATGTACACAGTAGCCTTACTTTTAATCACCATGTGGCCACAGTGGTGAGGAAATCCTTTTTTGTCTCACAACGTATAAGTAAGGGTATGGTATCTACTCCAAACAGATCATTATCCCATTGTATTCTGCCCTTATCAGACCAATCATAGAATACAATGCTCCCTTTGGTATGTACCTGACCAGGCATATGCAGCAACTAGAGCAAACTCAGAGGTTCCTTACAAAAAGGATACAAGGCATAACAAACCTGTCTTATGCAGAGTGCCTTAAATCCCTTTCCCTCTACTCATTCTCCTGTACATTGCTGAAGGGTGCTCTATGCTAGGCTTACAAGGCATCCGCAAACGCCACACTTATGAATCTCCTATGTATTCTTAAGTCAAACAGTACTAGAAATACAGGGTCTAGGAACTGAATTTTGCCTGTGACTTAAACAGAACATGCTGGAAAAACAGATATGTGTCCCAGAGACTGACCCTCCTATGGAACAAGTTTTCCATCCATGTGAAGCTAAGTTTGTCTATTACCCAGTTTAAGAGCAACCTGGACCAGTGGATGGGGAATAGGAAATTTACATCGGGCCTGGAACCCATGTCCCTTATGAACAGATGTAGCTTATAAATGCATGGCCCTTAATGTCCTATTTGGATGCAGGACCTCATTATTTTTTCATGATACCCATATAACAAACTGGACTTATGATATGAAGAACTCTTGGCTTGTTGGATAAAAATCTTTCCCACTGTTTACACTTTTGATAAAGGATTTAAGAGTTTGCTCACACACAGTTACTTCTGTATATGTTTTGCCCCAGTTCATTTTCTTCAATTAATCTCAAATGTCGGTTGTTCTGCATTTATTCTTTAGTAAGTAAGCAAACAGATAAATGTTGAAAACAGTATAAAACCAGGAAGCCTCTTAGGACTAACTACTTAACATTTTTTACAATTAAATTTGAAGATCTGATTGCAGCAATACAGTAGGACAGAAAATAAAGTGATAATCGGGAACTTTATTTACAAAATATTTTTCGCACATATACAATCTGTTGCTGGCAAAAAAGTGAAAAAAAAAAGATAAACAAAGAGGACATGTAAAAGACTGTAAAATACTAGGAACAGACACTGGCATATAGAAAGAACCAGAGTTTAGCACCAGTAATAGCAAATGGGAGAATAACACATCTTAACAAAATTAGTGTGGCATACGTAACAGAAACAAATGGGAAAATAAACAGTGGTAAAAAAATTAGTGTGGAAAAAACAAAATGTCAGAATCTAAGGTAATATGAACAGCTAAAATGGAAGCAGCAGAGAATAAAAAAGTACAGTAGAAATAAATAAATATATATCCTTTGAAGGAAGACAGCACTCATATTGAAAGGCCTGGTAAGTGCAGCTTTTATCACTTTTATTTGTGGTCCCTCAAGTTAGAAGAGTAGAACTTTGTAAAGGTTCAAGGCATAGAACTTGTTCTCAATATATCTAATCCAACATAACAGCATATTTATACACACAAATGCAATATACAAGGGTAACATATATTTAAAAGTCAAGACTGCTTCACAAAGAAGGGCTATAATAGAGAAGTCTGGGAAGCAGAAAAGTAGAAATGGTAAACAAGGCATAACAGAATCCAAGCAGCAGCTGAAACAAATAAATAAGAAGTCCAATGCAGATAATTCAGACTCAAGGAAGAAATCACAGAATTCTACATTACCAACAGAAAAGAAAATTTATACAGAGAAAATTATCTAGTTCACAATTCAGGTGGTAATAAAATTCAAAAATGTTTTTGGGCTATCTCATATGCATCTTACAGTTTAAAAACTGGGTATGAATGGGACTATAAAGTATAAAAAGTTAAATAAAAGAGACTCAGCAGGATTCAATAAGCTCTATGTGGAGTATGTGTGTTTGCACAGTGAGCAGCAGCACTAATTATATATTCATGCCATGCACTGCGTTTAAATGTAAACAAGCATGGTTTCATGGCAGGCAAAAGTGTTGGCGGCCAGGAAACTGTGTAGTGCAACACAGATAGCAAACCTTTTTTCCTTAAAGCAATCTAGGTTAGTGGGATTGCGCGGAATGCCACGATGATTACCAGGATTTATCAAACAGTAATGTAAATATTTCCAAACACAGTACAGGACAGTGTATATAGTGCAGAGTAGTATGAAAACCCATTCAAGCCATTGTATACAAAAGTTTAGCAAATGATCTGCAAGGGTCCAATGACTGCGTACGTGGACTGCCATGTAAAATAAACATTCAGGAGAAGTGTTTGTATTGCATAGTGACATGTAGATGAATTGTAGGCATGAACATAGGGAAAGATGACAGGTGAAACACTGTAATGTATAGCAGATGAGGGCATGTAAATGGAAGACAGTTGTACCATGAACACTAATCACATATCAACATGGTATGTGGCTGTCAGATGAGATGACATTACAATGGACAAGATATGTCTTCGTGAGATAAGCATCCTGGCATGAACAAGGTAGAGCACGTTTATCAGGTAGGTAATATACAAGTGGGCTTGGGTGCATATTGTGAAGCTGTGCAAACAGATATCCCTGAATATGAGTGCAATGTCAGCAGAGGTCTCTAAAAAGTGGGATACAGTTAGAGGCTCATGGACAACAGTAAAATAACCATGCACAATCATGGACAATATCAGAATAATACCATCAGTAATACCATGTTTCTGACACAACATATGCGATTCTGAGTGATCACAGATAGTTCTGTATGAACACATTTGTAGAACTATTATAACAGTATACTTTAAGAGACAGCTTTACAAACTATATGCAAACAGATGTCCATGTTACTATGAGTATTTGAAAATCTGAATGTGTATTGTCACTCTAAACTTGTGTATGGTATATCACACAACATTTCAATTTATGTAGTATAGTTGATATATTTGTGAACAAGTACTGAGTGACCAGGGTTGCAGTGCATGGGGGAGGTAACACATGGCTACATTATAAATATGCGACATATTCTTAGATAGGGCCTTCATTTTTTTACGTTTCCACATGTAGTTTCATGGCATGAAGACTAAATGGATAGTAAACAGAACTAATATATGCTATTATTTACTTTGCACAGTGCAACAGTGAGCAGCAGATTTGTGTGATGACTGGAAAAGTGTTTGCTCATGCAAGGCAAACATTTCTACTACTTTCCCTGTTTGTGCATAGATAAGCAGTGTACAAACGCGAGGCTCATTGCTAAAATTATGAGAGTTAGTACTGAGTGTATGAAACACTCTTGCTGCTTATCTGACTCTGTGTCAGCAGGTGTAAATGTGTCAACACATTCCTTTTTCATCCCAGATGATAGAGGATTCAAATCCAGGTGTATGCAATACTTTTAAATAAGTACTGATAATGCAGTAAAATTTTACTTTATTCTACCTTCACCATGTGTTAGTGTACTGTGCAGTGTGTTTAAGTGGCACTACATCAAGGTAACCATACCACAGAATAGATGCTCACTGCCATTTGGCATTGGTGTACAATATCAAACCCTGTGCAAACATAGACGCCAAAAAGTGAGGGGCTCCACTGACTTTTTTGGTCCTTATGTGTGTTGTGTGTGATTCTAATTTTTGACCAGATTATAGGTTTTAAAATGGGGTAGCTAGGAAAGTGGTGAAATGGGGGGCAAACAGGGGGAAGAACAAAGGGAAAGCAATATAGGAACGTGCAGGAGACAAGTAGTTAAGAACCATAGCTATCCATTTCTTTAATAGTATAAAATGAAAATGTGTATATAATATTAGATGAATTTGGACTGTCAACCACACAAAGAGGAGTGACAACAATGCAATCATGTTGTATAGCCAATTGTACCAAATCAAGTGTGTCAAGAAGACATGTATGTGAAATGGGGAGCTATGTATGGGACAATATTGTTTTGTGGGACAGGTGCCCACTTTTGTTTTTTTACTTCAGTAAAACAGGAATGCTGGGTAAGGGCCATTGGTATTTCTGGGTCAGGTAAGTTGGGTAGGAGAGGAAGGAAATGAAAACAAACAGGACAAACAAGACCAAGACACAGAAAAAAGGTTGGGGACACCATGATTGGGGTAAGGGAGGGGATAATGCAAGTTCATGCCCATCAAACTTAGAGACTGTGAAAATCTATTCCTCAACCGCAAGACTGTCATCACTGTCCTCTTACTCAAGTGGCTGCTGGAGTGCTTGAGGTCTTCGCCTCCTGTAGGCCATGAGGGAGAGCAGTCTCTCTATCTGGTATAGGCATACACAAATGGTGAGATGCACGACCCTACATACCAACAGTGGCATCTCCTGGTAGGTGATGAATTCCCCACCTCCACCAGTACTCTTGGAGGATACCACAGCACCAGCTGCCAGGGTAGTGTTATCTGAGGGCACAGGTAGTGCAGGGACAGCAGATGCAGGACTGCCAGATTGGGTCCCAGATATGTGGGCCATCAGTGCTGGAGCCGGTGGAGCAGGGCCAGGCTGATCTACTGGGGTCAGACTACCTCACTGTGCTATGAAGCATTAATGATTTGTTACAGAAGGGTGACATGGAGACATTTTGATGAAACATAATAGAAAATAAAAAAAAGAGATAAGGGTTGGGGACAGAGAAAAAAAAGAGATAAAATTACCATCATATTTATTTGAAGTATTATATTTAATTATATGTCCTAACAGCTACAAACTATAATTACAGACTGATCAAAGTACTCCTGGCCCAATCATATAGATTACACTTAACAGCAGGGCCGTTATGACACTTGTATAAAGTTTAATGTATGTAATATTATTAAATAAATGCTGTATTGTATAATGGTTAGTCATGGTATCTGAACCTACAACCTCTGAGTACAGTCTTACACTTGACTCCTACACTTGGTTTGTGCTACAGACTAAAGCATGCATACTTGCTTTTACAGATAAGATATGCATGCTCAATTTGCTACTACTGTATAGAAAAGAAAAAAATCTATCTAACTTTTAAAGCTACAATAATACTTCTCTTTTGCTGCATACATACCACTTACATGGGCCTGCCAATTCAACTCAATATCATGATTAGCTGTGAAAAGTAAAGAAGAGACTAGAAGAGCATTATGCAGACCAGTCTTGTGTATATTTAGCTTTCTATGTATTATAAATTCCCTTTATTAGCATACTTACACAACTGTGGGATGTTGTTGGTTTGAAACTCATTCAATCACTCATTCAAGTGTATCCCTCTAGAGCCGTTTTAGGTAATTGAAATGGTGCTTACACTGTTCTCCGGTGTGTGGGATGCTAGTTGCATTGGATACAGCTTTGGCCACACTATTCCAATTCTCAGACTTCTGGTAGCCAGAATAGTCCTCCTGTAGAAGCATTTGGCTGTAGTACATTACCAAGAGTCCAATAAATAGCCTGGACTCCTGAACACTCCGCCTCTGTGCCCTAAATTGGCACCTTCCCCTCTAATGCCAGACATGTCTAATCCCTAAAGTACAGCATTGGCAAATGATGGTTTCCCACCAAATCCTGTTATCGTCTTTACTGGTAGCGTTCAAACCCGAGAAATGATGCCAACCGAGTTTGCACAATATTAACAGGAGAGCAACAGTGCCAAACAGGGAGAAAAGCAAATTATGAAACTGGAAGGTTAATCTTACACGACTCTAGTTTGAGGGGTGTATGCTGATGTAACTATTAGTTGATTTAACTTTGAAATCATGCTCTGGGGCCATATATTTCATGACCTGACATATTTTTGGTTTGGCTTTATACACTGATAAAACTTTTTACAGTATGGGATTGAAACCTTTTCATAAGGGACAAAAATTTTCTTCTACAGAGGTGACTTTCCATATTTGCCAAAAAAGAAGTGCTTCTCATAGTCATGAATCATTAATAAATACAGATGACAGTTTAAGGTGTTAACTATGTGTGTTGATCTGACAAGGTCGTTATATATAGAGTCATTTGTGTATGTATCTTATTTAAGTGTGAAGGCCATGTGAAGGCCATCCAACTCCAGATAGAATTCTTCTTCTTTCGGCTTTTCTTCTTTCGGCTTTTCCCAGTTAGGGGTCGCCACGGCAGATCACCTGTCTGATCATGATTGGCAGTGGAGTTTTACAGTGTCGAGCTGCCAGCCCGGCACCCAACCTTCCACAGAAGGCACACACATGTATGCACGCACTCACACCTAGGGCCAATTTAGAATGTCCAATCCGCCTACAACATGTCTTTGGGATGTGGGAGGAAACCGGAGCACCCGGAGGAAACCCACGCAACCACAGCGAGGACATGCAGACTCCGCACAGAAGGCACCCCAGCCAAGGATGAAAGTGGAGAACCTCTTGCTGTGAGGTGGCAATGCTAATCACTGCACCACTGTGGCCACCCCCAACTCCAGATAGAATTATACTTCTATAAAGGTAGCAGGCAGTATACCCTCAGTCATACATTTGGAAACACAATAAGGGTGTCTTATCCCTCATACATTTAATTCAATAAGCTCCATTATCTAAAGTGTTGTAAGCGAGATTGAATATAATGTGAAATGGAACAGTAAAATGTCTGGAATGTCTTGTATTAGAACCCAGGACCATCTGTATGGCAGTCCTACACTTACACTTACACCTGTTGCCACAAGAATGTTGAAATAACACTTGTATATTTTTGATCATTACTATAAAGTGGACTGTCACAACAGTAAAAATATGTTGCACTTCCTGTACTAGAACCCAGGACCATTTGTATTACAGCCCTACACTTACACTTGCTGCCATATGAATAGTTAAATGGCAGTTGCCTAATTCCACATTCATTCTTAAGTTCTGTGTGTTAACCACCGCATAACGCTAGTTAGTGTGTTTACGTGGTGCCAAACAGAATTAATAGAATGTATCTGTTTTAAATTGTTGACTTTCTGCATCCTGTCTGCATCCTGTCTGCAGGTGTTCGATGGCTGCAGGTGTTGGGAAAGCTTGCTAACCGCACTGCAACCTCATTTAGCGGCACTGTGCAATGGAAAGAAAAAACTGCAACAATGTATCCTTTTTGCCATTTAGACTGTTTACACCCTGTCTGCAGGTGTTCTGCCTGCCTCCTGTGTGGGCCACTAGTCCAGGTTTGTGCACTACTAAGTGTTGTGCAAATGAGATAAACACAGCTAAATCTGACATTCATTGTGTTTCTCTGTTTCCCTTGTTTGCGCTAAGCAATGCACTGAGCAAACACTAGCATTTTTAAAAATAAATAAAAAAAGGAAATTAGTTAAAATGTAGAAATCTATGAACTAAACACTACAAAATATCTGTCGGTACACATGAAATATCTTTACACAGGTCTGGTTTGAACTCTCACTTCAATAAACCTTCAAAACACAGTAAGGATGTCTTATCCTTTGCCACACAAACAGCTTTGCAGCAGAGAACTGAAATCATTGTGTGTACAACCAACTGCAACATCATCTACAGTACTAACAAAACATATGACATCTGTTTGTACATGTATTAATTTATTAATTTCAGATGTAGTGCACAGAGTGATCACACAACCATTTATGACTACTGCTTGCAAAAATGCATCTCTGTTTTATCTCTCTGTGTTTGTTGCTCATTCTTGTGTTTGTTGCTCATTCTTGTCTTATCTGAGAAGCAACTTGAGACATGCAGTCTGCAAGGCATTCTGTATCACTGTCCTTAAAATGTGTGAGGATATTAAATGGCAATAATATACAGTTGTCAACAAATGAAGGGGAGGCTGGATGTTACTGAACAGAAACTGTGAAATGTGTGCTGCTTACTTATATTTAAAACCTTGATACAATTACACGTCTACACTTTGTAAGTCTAACCTGGCTGACACACCCACTGGAGGTACAGCAATCTGAATTACTGTTGTATTTTCCTTCTCCCTACCAGTAATCCCTCACAGTTTCAATCCATTATCAACAAGCACTGAGGGAAGGCCTGCACTATGTTTTCATCTCATACACGGAGCCAAGTAATTGGGATTCAGCAATTCTAATGAGTTAACACCTCATTTACAACTTCACTGTGCTCACAGCCCTGAATCTACACCATAAAAAGGTAACTATGTAGCTAGGGAACAGACTTGTTTATGCTGATAACACAGAAGTGGATATTACTTTGGGTTATATCTACACAAAATACTACTAACCTTGATAAGACATACTTGCATTTTTCAGCTATATACTGCATATGCTGAAATGTCAGTAAGAGAAATATATATATATATATATATATATATATATATATATATATATATATATTATATGCATTAGCAAATGCTACTTATCTGTATGCATTTCTTAGAAGTATACTGATGGCATGGGCATGTTTGTTTTCAGATGCACAGCCTTATTAAATGTTATTACAAGTGCTAATGTTAAAACTGTTTTTCTCTGTACACTCTACTATTGTTATTTCCATGAAATGTAAATGTCCTATATTGTCAATGACACAGGGGTATCAGCCTTTTAAGATGGACCATAATGGACCATACACACCTCTAGGAGACTGCTGGCCACAGGTAGACATGACTGGCAATAGCCTAAAATGGAATGTTAAATCTGTGCCCATGTTTCAGGGACAGTTTATTTGACAGCACATTTGGCATTTCACTGATGGTTTGTTAGCAGAATGTGTCATTTGCCTGTTCTTTTGGGGTGAGGGAGCAAAGCTGCATTTCTGTTTTGGCACATAGAAGATTTTTGCTACTGTTACTCTCCTTGTTTTGGATTCAGGCTTGCTTTGTGTGTGATTGTAATATGTTACAACCACACAATTCCTTTTTTATATTTGAATATCTTGACTGCTTTATGTTTCTCTAGTAGGTAATAGTGAAATGCTACCTTTTATGTGCTGTATCGAAACAGGACTTTTAGTCATGTGATACTTGTGTATTATCCTTCGGTTGCGTTTTAGGTCCTCTAGGACTGTGGCACCCAGGTGTCCCAATCCCTGACCCCCCCCCTTCGGTGACCCTTAGAAAGAGGTAATTGTGGAAGCTTTTTGGCGACATGGTGCTTTTCTGCCTGAGAGGGGACATGGAGATATGTCAGGCAGAATGCAAATTTGGCAGCAGATATTTGTTGATGTGAACATAGTAGGCAGTCACAGCAGGGCATAAGATCAGGAGCACCATAGGGTCACTGACATGATCTCATCTGCACGGAGAAGAGCAGCTGCAGTTGCCTACGATCGGATGGGTACCAGGTGTGTGACTGTTGCATAATCACTACTAACAGCAAATGAAGAGTTCCTCCTGTCTACTGTTAGGGATCCAGACAACTCACTGGAAAGTGCACAGCAGCATATCATTAACCCTGGCACTACTGTTTCAGGGAAAACAAGTATGTCCCAGGACGAGCTTCCAGGTAGGCTTATCTATCTCAGCTGTTAAACACTTCTTGTATAGTAAAATATTGGCAGCAATATTTAAGTTCTGTTTAACATTAAATTCATTTGGGGGATAGTTGTAGACCGATACAATTAGCAACACATTATGATTGATTACACATCAGCTTAGGGTGAACTTGTCATCTACGTTCTTGTTAAAAGTATCATTAATGGACATATAAAGGGCAAAAAGTTTTAAACCCCTGTGTTACTGTTAATGGTGATGATGGTGTCCTTGCCTTTTGCTTAACTTCTTCCAGGACCATCATCCATAGGAAGCATGGCATCATCTGCACATGGTTAGCCAAATATTTTTTGTCAGTAGTGATGAGCAGTTCAAAGAAATATTTATTTTATCCATATGTGTGATGTGGGTGTCAGGACTGCCATGTATTGCTATAGTGTCTGTAGTTGAGTGTCAGGACCATTGTGTGTATTGCTATACTGTCTGTGTTCTATACTGTCTGTGGTAGTGGCACCACTATTAGTTAGCATACAGTTGACTATAGTACTGAAGATATTAATTTCTTTCCTATGTTTGTTGCTTATTATCACAGGTGATCCTGATAGTGGAAGTGTAGGACACATACCACCTATGTCAGAGTATTGGCAGACTCTGATGATGGTGGCCAAACAGAGGCACAGTTGGGGGGGGGGGTGCAGAGGTCGAATCCAACACTAAACTTAATTCAGCCATCCCCCTGTAATTCCATCACACACAGCCAGTAGGCCTGTGCTAACCCATTCCAGTAAGCCCTCAGATATTGGACAGATAGAGGGCTAGACTCTCAATCAGGCAAGTGTGGTTACTGCAGCTTCAGTGCCTGTTGACTCTGGTCCTAACCAAAGTGTTGGTGAGGTGCCATGCAAGAGGGTTATTAGGGATATTTGGAAAGGCTTGCTATCTATCCCCCACCTGATCCAGGTGTGTCTTCCTGAGCCAATTGACATATGTTTAGGGCCACCAGGGAGGCACACACACATTTCTACAGGTCCTACAGACAAATGCTTAGTGTTGTAGATGTGGCAAAGACTAACATGCTTGACTGTCTCCACCATGTTGCTGATTCAGGACTTGATGAATGACATATTGGAATGGACAATTTCTGATGGAATGTCTGCTGGAAGGGGGACAGCATCCTCATTGGCATAGATCAGCTACATCATCTGCTGTTAGCTGACGTGGCCATGCTAAATCGCACTCCTACTTCCACTGCTCCATCAGTGGTTGAGGTGTCCACATGCAGCAGGCCATAGGGTCATGGTCCTTGGCGTCCTCATGAGGGAAGCTTGTCCAGCAGACATGGGTGTGGACATGCCAGTGCAATGCCTGGCAGAGCCAGTTCTTGGGGTCAGGTACGACAATGATGAACTACCACCTCTACCATGCACGCCTCACACATGTCCAACATACCAAGACATAGAGCTAGCACAGAGCTTGGCTGTGTTCCTGTAGACACTCACACACCAATTTCACTTGGAGAACCCATACACACACACAGACACACACAGACACACACAGACACACACAGACACACACAGACACACACAGACACACACAGACACACACAGACACACACAGACACACACAGACACACACAGACACACACAGACACACACAGACACACACCAGTTACATGGTACAGCCGTGAAGCTGCTGGTCTCTGAAACGTTCCTGTAGCTAAAATTCTAAGTGTTACATGTACCTTTGTCTCCACTGCCACAGACTTCAACCTCTAGCACATACTCATAAATTAAAGCAACAACAGCCCCCAACATTCTTTCTGTGTCGACTCCTTTCTGTGGCTGTATTCCAATAGGTTTTGGAATTTGCAGGGAAAACCAGCACTGAGAATATATTGGATTGGTGGATTAGCACACAGTTCAGCTGCTTATGCTGTAATTAGCATGCCACAGTGTTTACCATGGTTGCGCAACTCTACAGACCTTGTAGAGCTGGTTACTGAATACAAAACACTGTGCTACCGTGACATGCACATGGTGTTAGTGGAAAGTGTAGAGTTTATTGAATCTGCCCGACTATGTAAGAGTGACAGGTGATGGAATAACTAGGAATAGAAGTATCTACCTATAAATGTGCACATTAATAATATAAGCCCTTAGCATATGGGAAACTGCAGAATATCTCTAATGAAGCTTGGATACATTGGTAAATGTTGTATAAATATTTAGAACCCAGATAAGTGAAATATGGTGAAAATATATATCAGTCTTTAAGCATCACATATGAAGCTTTGTGTGATTGTTTTTTATGTTTAGATCATAAACAGTATAGCACAGAATACAAAACAATGTAAAAAAAAAAAGGAAAACAAAACTACTTCAATTAAAAATGTAACCATGAAAAATAACGAATAGACGTGAAGATGAGATGACTTAACATAATATATTAAGATATGGAAAACTATTGAAGTAAAACTTTTTTGTTTTTTGTTGCACTGTGTCATTTTTGTAAGACCACTTCTGTGTTTTCTTCTTCTTATTATTATTATTTAAACTCATGGGTTGTTAAACATTACTGCTATTGCTCTTTTACTTTACAAATGATATATCTTTTGTTGTCGTTTTGATGTAAAACAAAATCCTTTCTCTTTTTAACTAGTGCCATCAGACCTTTAACATTCACTGAAATCTTCACCAGAACAGGAATAAGGGACCTTTATTTAATAGTTTATTTAAAGGACAGTACCTTAGGAGTGCATCACCCCACATCATCAATGTTACTACTGAAGCATAAATCAAAAGTACCTGATGTGGGAACAGAACGTTCATTCACCATGGAATGCCGATGTGCAGTCTGCAGAGCCACTGCTACCAATTATGTTTGTCAACACATTCTTATCAGTGAAGCTGGTAGAAAACAAAAGGTCATAAGAAATTCACAGAATGCATAAATTACTTTACAAATAACTTCTTTACTCTGTCTTGCAGCACCCGGTTCCATCAGTCTGCTGTGGAACAGGGTTATGATTACCTTTGCCACAAGAAATAGCTGGTGTTCCCATTAGGTAAGCCATAAAGGGCAAAAGGCTGGGCGTAATCAGGGAAATAGCCTGCCCAAGGGTACTATGAGGTTTGTTGCTGCAATCAGGGAGCCTTTCCAATGTTTGAAGAGCTATTATTTCCCACACTGGAAGGCATTACTGATCTAAGATAGTGGGCTATCTTATTTATTTTTTTAAGCATGTACTTTTTTATTATTGCTTGATGTGAAATCTTTTCAATGCCTAATGTTTCAAATTTGCTGTAGCATAAGTAATTGCTATTGGAGGAAGCATTTTTACAACCAAAATCTAAGTTGTGTAAGTATTTAATGTCCACATGACACACAAGCTTCCACTATGAGTGGATGAATTAAAATATTCAAATTTGCCGAGTGGATGAATTAAAATATTCAAATTTGCTGAGGATCATAATTTCCGAACTGCATTCCCTGACAAAACTGGAAAAAAAATTAATAAAACACTTTGTTTGCCCCTTCCACTCCCCCCCGTGTGTGTTGGGGGGAAAGCCCTCCACACCATCCAGACTTACCAACTCAAAAAAGAGGGAAAATTACCCTTGAAAAAGACTTCACTGCCAGCACAACTCACCAACAGTGATTTCATGTGACGGTGCTCTGATCCTAGACAGGGTGAACTTTGGGCAAATGATTCCAAAGAGTTCAGTCTTTGTCTACCAATTACTACTTTCTTGATTGGGCACACTTCAGATATATAATGTAATAAAATGAATGAAAAAATGATATAGTGTAAGACATTGAAATCCCTCTCCCCCTGGTTCTCAATGGACTCTAATTTTACTCTGTCCCTCAAAAATGTTTGATTTTCTTGTAAATCACTGAAGATTACCATTGCTCAGTCAAGCCAGACATTATAGGTTCATACTTCTTATTGTTCAGAAAAGGCAGCCGCTACATTTAAAGATCATGATTTTATGTTTTTACCCCATAGCACTGGCTTTATTCAGGATTATGGAGGAAAGAGCTTCAGAGATATGCGCCATTACTTTCTCTCTCTCTCCCCCCCATCTTTCTCTTATCACTTGCTTTGTTTTTCCTCTCTGTCTCGATGAGTCTCTTATATAAACTCTCACACACAGAAACATACTTTTTTTTGTTTACTTATTTTTACAATTGCTAAACAACAAAGCTGCATTTACTGAGCATAAAAATGGCAGAAATTTGTTTTTTTCAGTCAGTGCTTCATGCAAGCAAGAATGCCTGACAGGGTGTGTGTTAATGTGTAATTAATGCCTGCCCAGGGGGGTGTTATGACACCCCTGGAAGGGTGTTAATTACACATTTACACACACCCTGGTGGGCATTATTGCTCTTAGAGAATGGCCTCTCTGTACAATTGTTGTGTTTTACTTACTTTTTTAAGTACTATATTATATTTTTTTATATATTTTTGATGTAAAATAGCTCCTCCACCTAATGTTTCAAACTTTCAGACTTGCTGTAGTATACGTTAAAGGTAGCATTTTACATCACAAATATATAAAACACATATTTTGAGGTAAGAGATGAAGAGCATACCTCTCAACCTCTTAGAGCAAGAAATCTGGACAAAGCCATAAATAATGGAGGAACAAAGGCCCAAAAATAGGGGCAATTTTTAAATATTGCTTTTACAAACACAGAAAGTTGTTAGAATAAGAATTTTTGCATTAGCATGCATTTTCTAAAGGGAATGAAGTCTAAAATTCAAATGTCAGTCATTATTTTTTGACTTCAGTTTTCAATGCTTTGCCAGCGATTTACCAGAAAAACAAAAATTTATGAGAACCATACCAAAAATATGAGGCAAAAATCTGGACATTCTACAAAAATCAGTAGAGTTGAGAGGTATGTAGCAGACTTCTTAACAATGCTGCTGCCAGGGATCGCTCTCACTCCTCTCTCTCTCTCTCTCTATCTCTCTCTCTGTCGCCCTCCCTCTCTCACACAGTCTCTTCTGCTTTCAGACATGCATACACTCTCACTCACAGAGACACACACACTAAGTTTTTTACTTTATACTCGCTAAACAGCAAAAGCGCTACTTAGCGAGTGTAAAATAATGGCTGAATCGATCTCACTGTTCACGCTCTTTCTCTTTCTCTCTCTCTCATACACAGTCTCTTCTGCCTTCCCGCACAGCGTATACAAATCCATTCTGTTCTGCTTTCATGCATGCATTCACTCAACACACGCAGACAGAAAGATACACACTCATACAGATACACACACACACACACTTTTTTTAATTTTCTTTTTTTTTTTTTTAATATTTTACACTCACTAAACAGCAGAAGCATTGTTTAGCAAGTGTAAAATAATTGCAGGTGTAGTTTTTTTTTCTCTCCGAGCTCCACAACAGCTTGATATGCCGCCATGAAGTAGTGGACTCATTTTTCAACTGCATTATTTATATAGCAATACCCTGCTGGATAATGTTCATTCTCCAATCAGGATGCATATGTAAAGTTTCCTCATTCTCTAAAGCATATTATTACACTGTTGTGAAGTGGCAGACTTGTTTTTTATTGCAAGGCATCTGTACACTAACACCCTGTTTGGGAACACACCTTCGACAACAGGATATAAATGTACATTCAGCCCATTATCTAAAGGAATATAATGGGTCAAGCTTTATTCCTACTGTGTTAAATCAATTCTGTAAATGAATATACTGTGTAGGTTGTATGGATGAATGCTCCAAATAATAACTATTGTGATCCGTTTTCCCGATTGGGAGGGTGGCCTAATGGTTAAGGTGTTTGCCTTACAAACACAAGGTGCAGGGCTTGAGTCTCACAAGGGATAATTGGCTAGGCTTAAAAAAAAATCAGCACAAGGGCAAAGCTAACTTAGAAAAGACACTATAAAGGTAATATATTCTTTCATATTGCATGACAAAGCACATAATTTCTAACTGCAGCCTGGAAAGAAATACATGGAATAAAACATACACAATGACATAATACTTAAAGAACCAGCACTAATATTTAACAATACCCAAAAAAGGAGTATTACTAGCAGAAATACTTCAGTTTTAATGAAGACATTCACAACCATGGAAACCTTGGAATAGCAACATCACAAAGGTGAGCAAAGCTGTCAAAAATGTTCCACAATATTCATTAACTATTGATCACACTGAGTTAAGGGCCAAGGTAAAAATGCTCTGTTAAAGCACTGCAGTATTTTGCAATTTCTATACACATTAGCCACAATGAGGAAAGACCTCATTACCAGCTAATTTGCATGTTTATGAATCACAGTTAACTATCACAGAGCACTTCCTTATTCACATCCCCCCCCACACACACACTACACACACTCACGTGCACATCACAGACTCCATACCTGAATGTCCCTAAAGTCTCCTTTTCTTGCCATTGTAAAATACAAAAGATTTCAGTCACTCGTTAATGGCATACATTAGGCATGCACACATGATATCCTTTAGTACGACCAAGGTATCCCTGGTGTCTACTGGGTCCCCTAAACCCTGTTAAGTGCCATTATGGCATGGGAAGTAGATATAATCTCTGTTGTGGCATCTAGTGTTTCCTCCCCAATCTCTGTGATATTTAAGTGCCATTAAGGTACAATCTAAACAAGTAACTTCCTGATGCTTATTGACCCCGACACCCCATCCATATCTTATATAAGTGCCATAAAGGCACAATAGTGAAGAATTCTCCCTGGGGTCTAGCGTTCTCAATGGCCCACATTATGTGTAACTGCCACTCAGGCATTAGTATAGAGTTATTCCTAGTGTCTAGTGGCTCCCTCCACTACACTGATCTCATATTGTTGAACTGCCACTCAGGCATGAGTATAGAGTTATCTTTGGCCACGTTTTTGAAGTTATCCTTGGTGGCTTGATTGATACCTGGCGAGTGATCTGCATTCCTTTTTCTCCAATTTAGTATTTAAGTCACCCCTTCTCACTGATTTAATCAAAAAATCAATAACCCTAAATTTAAAACTATGTGTGGGATTCTCAGATATATATTTAGCTAGTGAGTTAGTCAAAATTCCCCGTCTAATATCTGAGTTATCAAACAGTTTCTATTAAGCCTGTTCTTAAATTGAAACGAGCAAATGCATAGGAATGCACTGTTAAATATGTGGACTATTTGTTCTTTAAATATATATATATATTTTTTGTATTGTCATAACTTTAAATGGCAATTATTGAATGCTTCTTTTTATTGGCTGTGTAATTACTTTTGAATATATATATAAGGAATGGAGGATAAACCTTATGTTATTAGCACTGAAGAAGGGTACTGGATACCTGAAAGCTTTGCTGCTTATTTTATTTCCTTGCTATTACATTGTTATACTGTTTCACGTTGGTGTCAGCAGTTTCGTTTGGATTTTACTACTCCTTTTACTACTGCACCTTTACTCTGGTGGCTGTTTTTGAACTCAAAAAGGTTACCTCAATGTGTACACATTGTGTACACCTTGCAGTAACCTTTATGAATTTAGTTTTTAATGCTATTTTAGGCATCTTTATTGCACTGTTTTTGCAATTTACTCAGATGACATCAACATTGTTGCTGTAGCAACGGCACATAACAGTGTAGAAATGTAACCAATAATGAAAAGTCGAAGCAGTCTCTGAATCAGTCCTATAGCACAAATCAAATTTGTGTAAGGACTGCAGAACGCACAAGGAAAGCTAAGTATTATTAGTTGGGAAGAGCCAGGACAATACCATCTATAATGCAACAGAGGCTCTCTCTACATCATGCCTAATCATCAATTTCAACACTGGGCACCTAGACATTAAAGGAAAACATGGCTATGAATAGACATGACACCAACAAGAAATGAGCATGATTGTTACATAGTACAGTCAAAGAGCAAAACAGAAAATAATTCAGTTAGCAACATCACTACAAAAGAGCCACAGTGGTTGTGACATATACAAGTGTAAATTTATATATACAGAACTGCAGAGCTACTCCTTGTGCAAAGTTCTACACAAAATAAAGACCTAGTAGGATTTTCCTGACATTTATTCATTTGCCTGCTACAGCAAAAACCATGGTTTGCAGAGAGCTTAGAAAGCATCAAAGGGATCTCATTGTTGAAAGGTATCAGTCAGGAGAAGGGTACAAAAACTTTCCACAGCATTGGATATACCATGGAACACAGTGAAGACAGTTATCAAAAAGTGGAGAAAATATGGGACAACAGTGACGATGCAAAGAACTGGACATACCTTCAAAATTGATGAAAAGATAGGATGAAAACTGGTCAGGGAGGCTGCCAAGAGACCTACAGCAACACTGAAGGAGCTGCAAGAATTTTTGGCAAGTACTGGTTGTGTACTACACGTGACAACAGTCTCTCAAATTCTCCATATGTCTGGGCTATGGGGTAGAGTTGCAAGATGGAAGCCTTTTCTTACATAGAAAAACATCCAGGCCCAGCTAAAATTTGCAAAACAATATAGTCTTCCAAAAGCATGTGGGAAAATGTGTTATAGTCTGATGAGACCAAAAGTTGAACTTTTTGGCCACAATTCTAAAAGGTAAGTTTGGCGCAAAAACAACAGTTTGCATCACCAAAAGAACACCATCCCCACGGTGAAGTATGGTGGTGGCAGTATCATGCTTCAGGGTTGCTTTTTTTCAGCTGGAACTGGGGCTTTAGTTAAGGTGGAGGGAATTATGAACCGTTCCAAATGCCAGTCACTTTTTGCCCAAAACCTTCAGGCATCTGCTAGAAAGATGAAGATGAAAAGGAATTTCACCTTTCAACACGACAGTGACTCCAAGCATACATCCAAATCAACAAAAGAATGGCTTTACCAGAAGAAAATTAAAGTTTTGGAAAGCCCAGCCAGAGCCCAGACCCAAATCCAATAGAAAATCTGTGGGGTGACCTGAAGAGGGCTGTGCACAAGAGATGTCTTAGAAACCTGACAGATTTGCAAGGAAGAGTGGGCAAATATTGCCAAGTCAAGATGTGCCATGCTGATAGACTCCTACCCAAGAAGGCTGAATGCTGTAATTAAATCAAAAGGTGCTTCAACAAAATATTATTTAAGGGTGTGCACACTTATGCTACCAGCTTATTGTACGTTTTTTATTTTTTATATTTTTTCCCCCTAACAGATTTGTTTGTTTTCAATTGAATTGCACAAGTTATAGGTCACATTCAAGGTGGAAAAAGTTTTGAAACGATTTATTGTAGTGTCATTTTTTTATATCACAAAAATCTGGCATTGTAACAGGGGTGTATAAACTTTTTATATCCACTGTATGTGTAAAGAGGGATTATAGCAAAATGGCAGAGAAAATGATGCTGGAAACTGCAAGATACAAAATGTTATTGCCAAGTATCCACTATAATCTAAAAAAAGTAGGTGCGGTTCAACTCTCATTCATTTGGCACAAGAAGCGGTATGTTGCAAATAGCTTAAGGGCAGAGCTGGAGGGGTTTGTTTATGACAAGTCATTGAGCAAAGAGGGAGACAAAGAAGTGTAATGGCAGAAAAGAACTGTTTCTGTGCAGAGGAAGATGATGGTGACTGGTATAGTTTGGTGTGGTAGTAAGTGGGCTGATGTTAACAGCTACAAGAAGCAGCACAGTAACTGCATTAGCCAATGCCTGGGACAATGTCATTACTTTATTAGAGACATTACCACAGACACTGCACCGTTACTTCCTCCCAGTGTGTTTATGTTTCCAAGTAGACATGATTTGCTCCATTTTGAGGCAGTGTTGTAACACAGCACCTCCTCAAAAAAGTAGCTGCAGCAGCTATTAATACAAAAGCTAACATACTTGTCTATTTTTATGCACTTTCTGTGTTGCATAAAATCTGACTTTTTACTTCGAAACAAATTTTGATGACAAAAAAGGTGCATTCTACACTGCCAGTGTGTTCAGATAAAGAGGTGTTTCAAAAGCAAATCCAGTATCCAGTATACAGACTCAGAAGCATACAAAGCACAACAGCTACAAGTTGTCCAAGATCAGCAGTCTTTTCTTACTTTTGTTTTTAATCATCCGCACACCAGTGAAAGCTACAAAAAATGCAACTTCTGTTTGTGATCTCTGATAGTAACAGCACCACTTAAATATACTACACAATGAATGCCATGATAGAAATGTAAGGAAAGAATACATCAATGCAGTAGTGTGGTCCCACCCATGAACACTGTTTAGGTTATTTGGCATTCTGCAGTCAGTTCTAAACTGGAAGAACAACTTGAGGTTTATACCTACAACTTTGTTCTGTTTGCAGTGAAATGGAAAATGCTACTATTGTTCTAGGTCTATGACAGTTTCAGCAGCATTTTAATACACCACATAAAAGGCAGATTCAGTGATAAAAGATGAATCACTGCAGTGATGTGGTCCCGCCCATGAGCACTGTTTAAGTTATTTGGCATTCTGCTGTCAATACCCAATACTTCTCAACTGTACAGATTTTCGCAGAATGTCCAGATTTTTGACTCGTATTGTTGGTCTGTTTTGCATAAAATTGAGGTTTTCTGCAAAATTATTGGCAAATTATTAAAGATTGAAGTTAGAAAATAATGACAGATATTTGAGTTTCAGACTTCATACTCTCTAGAAATTTCAAGCTAATGTAAAACATGTTATTCTATCTACTTTCTAAGTTTGTAAAACAATATTTAAAAATGGTCCCTATTTTTTAGCATCTGTCCCACTTTTATTTATGGCTTTGCCCAGATATCTTTCTCTAAGAGGTTGAGAGGTATGTATGACCCAATCAGTTCTGAACTGGAAAAAACAATTTGAGGTTTATACCTGCAACTTTGTGCTGTTTCCAGCGAAATAGAAACTGCTACTATCGTTCTAGGTCTATGACAGTTTCAGCAGCATTTTAAAACACCTCATAATGAAATTTAAGGCAGATTCAGTGATAAAAGATGAATCACTGCAGTGGTGTGGTTCCACCCATGAACACTGTTTAGGTTATCTGGCATTCTGCTGTCAATACCCAATCAGTTCTGAACTACAAGAACAATGCGTGCTTTAAACCTGTAACTTTTTATCATTTGCAGTGAGGACATCCTAGCACTTAGGCTAGTCACTAGTAGTGAACAGAAATGTTGCATTCAGCAATCTAGTATGTGAAGCAAAGTTCTCACCTTTGTTGTGCTTCCTTACCCCATTCCCATCTCTCTCTCTGATATTAAATAGATTCCAGTCTAAGGGATATTCTTATAATACAGAGGAAAGAAAATGACCTGTACTCAACCCACCAAGCCCAAATCATGTTCCAATTCCCCACAGCAGAAATAAGCACACTTTTGTTGAAAAATAAATCAGCTTTGTCTTCAGCTTGTCAACAAACAGTACCCATTCTTTCAGCATGAGAATGACTGTAATTTCCAGCCTAAATCCATCATTCTGGTGCCACCATCCATCTAGTCTTGTAGTCAATCAGGAGATAGAGATGGTGACCAATTAGAAATTGTAAAGATAGAAACACCAAAGGCCGCTTCATCTCTGACTTGCCTCACCATTCTACCAGATATTCTTGGGGAAAGAACTGCAATTGTGAACAATATAAGCCAGAATTCAGCCTTATTTTTGACTGTAATCAGTGCAAAGCATGTACTATTAGATTTAAGCAAAGGCTGCCAATGTAACTATCATTGCCCTATTTGGCTAGACAAGAGCGAAACAAAGGCAGGCCTGAATCCCATACTGCAGGCTCCCTAACTAGGAATATATCCTGGATTTAAGCTACTTGTATTACAAATAGAAACTCAACCACTGTATTATCATTGCAGGTAGAATAATAAACCCACCATCACCACCAGTCCTAAACATAAACTACATCTACCTCAAACATAAGAGAGTAGCTGTGTACTAAAACAGCACACACACACACACACACACACACACACACACACACACACACACACACACACACACACACACACACACACACACACACACACAAAGCTGTTATGTACAAGGCTAACGTTTTATTTTAATCTGTGTTTTGCAGTTCATTGCAGAACCCGTAATTGTGCTCCCCCAAATGAAAATGCATTGTGGCTGTAAAACTTTAAATTAAGAATATAAGAATGAAATGAGTTTCATATCGGCTTTAAAGAAGGGAACTGTAGCTATTCATAGATTTAGAAAATGTTCAGCTTTAAAGGCCATATTCTACTAGTGCCACCACTATTAATGTGGGCTGCACTTGAAACAAGCAAAATAAGCAATCACAGCCTAGAATGCTGTCATTCTTAAAATGTACCAAGAGATTTACCTCATACAAAATGGTGGTCTTATTTCACAATAAAATGGCAGACTTACAGTTAATAGATGAAAGAGAAGCAGAGAAAAACAATGAAGATGGAAATGCAGAAAACAAATACATATTTGAACCATGAGTAGCACATTTTAAAAGAGTTATGCATAGGTTTTTATTTTCTTGTTTTATACTTTCTAGAACTTCAGCACATTAGCATGGCACTTCCAGCTTTAGATTATTTTCTCTCTCTCTTCCTTGACTTGTTTTTATGCATATGCTGATGTGATCATGTCTATTATTGCTTTGTTTTTGGTAACATAGTATGTGACTGCATGCCTGTTTTGAGAATTATTAGTAATGTTCCCTTTTTCAGTTCTCCATTGGTGTCACTGTAGGCTCTCAAATAAAATTAATAATACATACGTTCCACATATAATTGGCATCATGACAATGTACTCTTTGATCTGTTCTCATTATTACATACATGAAACACCAGAAATGACACAGTTAAAATATTAAGGAAAATATCAATATAATGCCACCACTGAAACCTGATAACAGTATATACATTCAGTATGATACTGTTCAAAGTCTGTAAGAATATTGATTGAGCTCAAAGCAATACTGCTTTATCAGCTTAAAAAAACACAGTCATGACAAAGGACTGCTTAATGAAATAACTGACTTTTTATTGTGTAGCTGATAATGGGCAATAAAATATAACTACTTTTCAGTACAGTTCACAAATATGATTTGTAGTAATAATCTACCTTTTCTCCTTATTTTACATTCTGCAGTGTAAAGAACTGGATTGTCACTTGTTATAACTACTACTTACAGGTGCTACCATATGAGGTGAGTTGGTTTTCAAACTACAGTCATAAGCAGGAAAGCAAATATAAGCCAGATTCTTAATAAGTGTATTAATGTATTAACATTATGACACTGCCCAACAGAATTCATTCTACCACAACCAGATGAAAGTGTTTCAAGCATATAGTGTCCTCCTACATCCTTGCAAAGCCTTACAAATGCTTAGATCCATGTTACACATATGGCAGGGGAGTGTCCTTCTTCTTTCGGCTTTTCTCAGTTAGGGGTCACCACAGCAGATCACCTGTCCGCTCATGATTGGCAGTGGAGTTTTTTATGGTGTTGAGTTGCCAGCCCGGCGCCCAACTTTCCCACAGAAGGCACACACACGCACACACCTAGGACCAATTTAGAGTGTTCAATCCACTTACAGCATGTCTTTGGGATGTGGGAGGAAACTGGAGCACCTGGAGGAAACCCATGCGACCACAGGGAGGACATGCAAACTCCGCACAGAAGGCACCCCAGACGAGAATCGAACCAGAGAACAACTTGCTTGTGAGGCAGCAACGCTAACCGCTGAACCACCGTGGAGTGTATATGTTATAATATCATGCTGATGCTTTGCTGATGGGAACGTTTTATGTCCAAGGTTTTACTATTCACTCTCTCTCTCTCTCTAAGAACATTTCAATAACACTGCAAACAGGATACAGCACAGAGATGCATTTCTTATAGATACACTGCTCACACTCATGGAATAAGTAGGTTCTCAAATAAATCCCAAAGGTGCATATAAAATCAATCCAGGGATTCAGAAACAGCACCAAGTAAAAGGTGAACGTATTCAATGAGCGCTGGTACACAGGGTGAGAGTGATTCATTAACAAAAAAACAGCACAATTACACCAGGCCACAAAGTATCATGGCTGCTACAGCATGCAAATGAGTATATAATGAAATGAAAATGAGCAACATTACCATAACGAGGATGATGGCAAAAACGAACGAGGGTAAATACTATGGCACAGTAATTAAAAAATGTATAAAATTACAAGATAAGACATACTCACCAGTATAACTGTATGCAATAACATGCTGTTGAACAGAGACAGAGGCCGCAAAGGAATGTTAGGGTTAGCAGCAGGGTTACTAGAAATGTGCATGTGCAAGGCTGTCCTCTCTGCTAGTAGCCATGAAGGTTTGAGTAATCATCCTCTGTGTTACAGAAGGATATAAATGTGCCTAATACTTCATCCCCTCCATGACACACATAGAGTGGACTGTTACTTCGCAGATGGAGACACCATGCAGGTACTGGCACAAACGTGGGATGCATGGAATACACATTCTTGTTGACACCAAATTATGAGCAACATTAGCAATCCTAACTAAAGGGCTCTTCCAGTGACTAGCTGAGGACATAGTGGGCATATCACAGGCATTTGCTTCACAGATACAATTCCAGATTCCCAATACCATGCTATAGCATATGGAGGAATATATGCGGTCCCAAGGGGATAGAAACAACTCCATTCAGGTGATTTTTGAAACAGCTCATTTCCCTATGGTATTGGGTGCCATCACTGAGACATTATATATATATTATACCCTGTGTACTGCAGACCATGCATCAGTTGATGGAGTGGATTCCCCTACGATTGATATACCACTGCTCCTGTATCCCATGTGGGACACCCACATTGCTATCATGGTCCCACATGAAATACAGGAGCAGTGGCATATCAATCATAAGGGATTTCACTCCATCAACTGATAGATGGTCTACAATACACAGGGTATAATATATATACATAATGTCTCAGTGAACCGCCCCAAGTAGTGCCCTCAATTCCTGCATTTGGCATACATACAACATACATCAGCAACTTGTGTGAGGTGACTTCCCCTGGGCCATCTTCTTGATGATAATGGATACGTCCAGGAACCAGGGCTCATACTATCAATGCAAAACACACAAAGATTGACAGAGAATGCATAAAGTACCATGACTTGACCGATCCAAAACATGGGCAAACGTGTGTTAAGACTTATTAAGGCCACATCTGCTGTTTAGATGTTTGTGGTGATGCCCATCAGCATGTTAATGTAAAAAGGTACAGCAAGATATCTGTCATGAGTGCAATGTTATGCAATATGCTGGTATGCAGATAGATACAGCAGCATGCTGGCATCAGCAGACAGGATGTGCCACAATCAGCAGTAGGTTTGTGGAGCTCCATGCTGCAGTGGATGACCATGAGATACACAGACTGGTACTGTAAACCATGGCCCTGGCTAAAAGTTAGCTTCTAGTTTGCAACTATGGGCCAGATTAAACATAAAGTACAGTTCATAGGTTCATACTAGGCTATCTGCCCTAGGGCATTTATAAGCCTAGCCAGAGTGTGTTTGGCTTTCGCCACCCATTTTAAAATAATTTTGCTATGCCCTTTTTCAAGGTTAGTATACTGTGCCTCTGTCTAACAGTGACACAGAAGTGATACCCGGGGTAAACCTACGATCTCCCATCCACTCATCAAGATTCCTCTTGAAGAGAGTCAATGAGGGACTCTGCCTAACCTGGACTGGGATTTTATTCCAGAGTGAAGGGAGCCTCTGGGTTATGAATCTGTCCCTCCAGCATGTCCTATTTATTTCAGTGCTGAGGTTTAAGTCTCTCGAGCGCGTAGCTCGATGGTATTTGGATTTTCTGAGGTGCAGCATGTTCATTAATTCTGGGTTGGACATGGCTTTATACGTCAGACACAGATCGCCTCTGAGCAGGTGGTATGCCACTGAGTAGCGTTGGAGTTTCTTTAACCGGGCAGCATATGGCATCTGTTTGAGCCCTTTGATCCTCTTGGTGAGGTACTTTTGGGGTCTTTCCAGTTGCTGCAGGTGTCTGGTAAGGTACATCCCAAAAGGGGCATTGTACTCAATTATGGGCCTGATGAGGGATGAGTAAAGAGGCACGATGACCTCCCCTGATCTAGATGTGAATCCCATCACGATTAGGTGGGCTATATAAAATGTTTTTCTAACCACTTTGGCCACGTGGCTGTCAAATGAGAGATTGCTATCAACTTGGGTCCCCAGGTCCCTAATTACTTCTTCTACACTTAATGGATTACCACCTATGTGGTAATTTGTGGGCACTTTGTTTTTGCCAAAGGGGATGACTATACACTTTTTGGCATTTAGCTTGAGGCCATGGCTCTAGCACCAATTGTCTGTTTCTATGAGGCCCTTTTGGAGGATGCTTGTGTCGGCTGGAGTGTCGATTATGGCACCCAGTTTGCAGTCATCTGCAAACTTGGTCAGCCACAGTCCTTCCGTGTTGGCCTGTACCTTCGAGAAATATATACTGAACAAGAGAGGTCCCAGGACTGAGCCTTGTGGGATGCCACTTGTAACTGGTTTGGAGTCTGACATGGCTCCAGCAATTCTAACCATGTGGGTTCTGTCCCTGAGCCAGTTTGCAACCCATCTAGTAACATAGGGGTTTATATTTAAGCTGGTGAGCTTATCTATAATGCCCGAGTGGGGTATTGTATTGAAGGCTTTTGCGAGGTCCAGGTAGACTGTGTGGACCACCTTCCCCTCGTCAATGGCCTTAGTGACTGTTTCAAAGAAATCAACCAGTTTTAAGAGGCAGGATCTGCCCTTAACAAAGCCAAACTGGGTAGGATCCAGTGTCTGTAGGTCCCCAATATCTTTATTTATGAGGTCCATGATGATCCTTTCCATAGCTTTGCAGACCAAGCTAGTCAGGCTTATGGGGCGATAGTTTCCAGGATCCGTTGAGGCACCACCTTTGTGGAGAGGGACCACTGTTGCTGTACGCCACTCTTTGGGTACATATCCTGTAGTAAGGCTGAGATTGGACAGTAGTTTTATATTTAAGTTTAGTTCTTCTTGGAGTTCATGTAGGACACAGGCCGGGACACCGTCTGGTCCCATTGATGCTGTGTGTTTTGCTTTGGAGAGGGCAGCTCTTACCTGAGCATCTGAGATGTCAGGGGGGCAGCACTCTGCTGGGATAGATATTTGCCCTTTTGGTGGTGGGGGGGAGAAGTTTGCGCTGAACCTGTCAGCTAGGATGTTGGCAATGTCTGTGGGTTTGGTGTATTTTTTGTCATTTTGGACTAATTCTGAGCATATCTGGGAATTCCCACCCAGGTTCCCAACATAACTAAAGAAAGCCTTGTGATTATCCTTAGTGTCCTGTGCAATTTTTCTCTCGAAGCTGGCCTTAGACGATTTTATGAGTGCCCGTAGTTTTTTGCTAATACTGATCAGAGATGCCTTCCCTTTTTGGGATTTTGCTCTATCATGTAGTAGCTTCCTCCTTCTATTGTATAGTTTGTTTATGGCTGGGGTCCACCAGACAGGATGTCTGCCTTTGGAGGATTGGGACTTGGTTTTATTTGGGATTGCATGATCCATGCATTCCTGAAGGTGTTCATATAATGTGTTTATAAAGGATTCTGCGGTCTGGGCCGTATTTTCCACAGGCCCGGGGGCTTTGAAGGATTCCACCTCGGTTTTGAGGAGTGTGAAATTTTCATTAGAGAAGTTTTTCACTGTGGTTTTCAGGGCAGGGGGTGGAGTCGGGATGTGAATATCCAGTGAGATTAGTTTATGGTCTGATCTTACCAATGAGGGATATACTTCTGGTCTGCAGCATAGAGTCCCCATGTTGGTGATGATCAGGTCCAGTATGTTTTCCCCTCTTGTGGGAGTGGTGACAAGTTGTTCCATAGCATTTGAGTTTATGAATTCTAGGAACCTTTGGGCTAGAGTGTTGGAGCTAGAGTAATGCTCCCAGTCTATGTTTGGGTAGTTGAAGTCACCCAATATAATGGTGTTTGGAGAGACCTTCATATTTTCCAGTGTTCTCAGGAAGGCTGAGTGGGGTTCCTGGGTTTGGGAGGGTGGTCTGTGGCAGGCTATACACTGGAAGGCAGTTTTACCCACTGTTAGTTGCACATGGATAGTCTCTGATGCTTCATGCTGTGCCACCAACCTGGATGTGTGGGCATCTTTGATGAATATTGATACTCCCCCTCCTTTTGTGGTTCGGTCCAAGTTTTGGGGCCAAAAAGCATGGTATGAGGTATAACCCGGTAGTGCTGGGGTGTTCTCTGGAAGCCTTGAACCAGGTTTCTGTTACTGCACAGATATCGATGTTCTCCATGCTAAGGAGAGTTTCGAGTGCATGAATCGTGAGGTTTAGACTTCTGGCGTTGAGTAGCATTACTCTTAGCTTCTTATCCCTTGTGATACCTATGGAGGTGGGTTTGTCTTTTGAGCCTTGCCTAAAAAAGGCACTATGGGGGTAGCAAGAGCCTTTGCCAATATCCGAATGCCCAGGGGTGACAAGTGCAAGCCGTCCCTAGCGAAGCATCGTGGCTTGTCGGGCATGTCATCCCAGGCTGACAGGCATTGGATCCCCTTTGAATGACACCAATACTTAAGCCAATTGTTGAAATTGATCATCTTGTCTTCATATTGTGGCATCATTCTTGGTGAGGGTAAGATGCTACTCAAGGTCAGGGTCATACTGGCCTGGGCTACATGCTCAGAGAGCTCCTCTATGTCTCTTTTCATGTAGTCCAGGGAGGTATGTCTCAGGTCATTCACACCAGCATGGACAATGACTGAGTCATATTTGTACTTGCCTTGGATTGACCTGAGTGCTTGTGTTATGTGGCGGATCCTAGCGCCCAATAGGCATCTCACCGTGACCTTCTCCTTGTTCAGCCTGGTGAGCGGGATGTCAGTGCGCCTGACGATAGAGTCACCTATTACAAGTGTATCAGGTGTGTTGTTTAGCCTTAAGGGCTGTGACTGTTCGGCACACTGGCTTTGTGAGCTATGTGTTGTACGTGTTTTGTTTTGGGGTAGCGGTTGCTTGGGTGAATGCTTTGGAGGTCTTTGCTGCTTAGGCAGATTTTTATTTAGAGCCTCAGAGTATGTTTTTCTGTGTTTATGTGTTTGGTTTGCTGTCGTGGTAGGTCTATGTAAGACTGGAATTGTAGTGAGTGTGGTTTCCTTCTCCTCCTGACTGGTTACGCCAGTACTGAGTTGAGAGAGCTTAGCCTCCAGTATGGCTATATGGTTGCATCTCTCACATGTGTTGGAATTTGTTGGGAGGAGGAGAGGGTTGTCTGTGTACATGAGGCAGTTGTAACATTGCCTCAAGATTCCCAGATTCACCAGCTGGACCGGAGAGGAGATTGACAACTGACCTTTGGACATGCTAGAATAGTATTGGGAATTCCTTTATAATTGAAAAAAAAAGGGCTAATGGGGAACAAGGTACTCAAGGGGAGTTTGTGACGGTGTAGTGCTTTTAATTTTTTAGTGCTGACTTATATAATTGCTTTAGTGGGCAAGTGCCAGGTAACTTAAATGCAATGTGCTACAGGTAACTTAAATGCAAAAATGACAAACAGTAACTTTCTTTCAAGTGAAACAAGGAAATAAGTACAGTAAGCAATGCAGATATCACTAGGGATCCACAGAAGCACTGAAAAGCTGCGTTTTAGGTGGAACTAGCATTTCAGGGAAATAACAAGCAAACAAACAACAAGCATACAAACAAAGCTAGATTCAGCAGGCCTGGATCTAGTCTATGCTATAGCAAACAAGGTGTACCAATTTCAGTAAGAAGCAGTTCAAATATGCAGGCACTATAAGCCTTTAACCAGAAATTCCCAGCTCAGAAGGGCAGTGTCCAGCCTCTCCTCCCACAAGAGTGCAAACCACGAACCTTCTTAATGTAAAATAACTGGCCTGAAGCCCAAGTGCTTAAACCAGAACTAATATACTTTTAGAATAACAGACACTGAGCCCTCAATCAGCAGTTCCCAACTTAGAAGGATGTAGACTTAGAATGATAGCTACACTTTAATCAAGTTACTACCAAGCAGTAATAAATACAATTGAATACTTTAAAGAATGACTGGATTAGTGCTCAAGTTATGCAAACAAAGCTAAATTCAGCAGGCCTGGATCTAGTCTATGCTACAGCAAACAATGTGTACCAATTTCAGTAAGAAGCAGTTCAAATATGCAGGCATTATAAGCCTTTAACCAGAAATTCCCAGCTCAGAAGGGCAGAGTACCCTTCTAATGTAAAATAACTGGCCTGAAGCCCAAGTGCTTAAACTAGAATTAATACACTTTTAGAATAACAGACACCGAGCCCTCAATCAGCAGTTCCCAACTTAGAAGGATGTAAGCTACCTGTTCTGCCACCACAGTGCAGACCACAAACCTTCTTAATGTAAAACAACTGGTCTGAAGCCCAAGTGCTTAAACTAAAAGGCTTAGAATGAGATACACCAAGCAGTAATAAATACAATTGAGTACTTTTAAGATGACGCAAAAGCAAAATAAAGTAGGAATAAACACAAATACATACAATAAGGCAGATGAAGTGCAATTTTTTTTTTCAGAAAAGTAGTAAAAACAATTCACATGC
This sequence comes from Protopterus annectens, assembly GCF_019279795.1. Taxonomy (NCBI): domain Eukaryota; kingdom Metazoa; phylum Chordata; order Ceratodontiformes; family Protopteridae; genus Protopterus; species Protopterus annectens. Next base: position 535,764,994 of record NC_056749.1, on the reverse strand, counting down.
AGTGTAAGCTGGTACACTTGAGTATGTAGCAATATTAGTCTACACACAGTTTGAAAAAATGTAATTAAATTAAAAAGGACTAAAAGCAAGTGCAGAAAGGGTTTATTAGGTAGAATGTGGTAAAGAGATGGGACTGGGGGAGTGTCCTAGATCAAATGTATAGTGGGGCGGGCACTGCAAAAGCCACCAAATTTAAACTACAACCAAGAACAGGGAGAGGGGAGTGGGGAAACCAATTTCAACAGAGATGTGAGGAATCAGAGTGCAAATTATAAAACCAAAAAAATATATACTGATCTCTGTATATTTGCAGAACAGTAACACAGCAGATATCTAAGCAACAATTAAGCTCTATAATACAGAATAATACAGAAAAATATACTCAGCTCTATATATTTGCAGATAGTCTTGTAAGGCTGTCTCTCAACACACAGGCTCCACTTTAAAATGTTAAAAGAGGCAAAAGCAAAATAAGGTAATAAAGTAGGAAGAAACACAAATACAGTAAGGCAGATGAAGTGCAAAATTTTTTTTTTTTTTTTTTTGAGATGGAAGAAACAGAGCAGGTTAAGATACTATAGGGGAATGCCCTTCCCAAGTGCTCTTTCTGTACACTGCAGAGGAGATGGGACTGGTAAGAGTATCCAAAATCAAAATATGATCTCACTGTACTCAGTTGAGTGAGCGAATGAGATGGGTCCAGGATAGGGTTGCCACCTTTTCAAATGGCCAAAGTGGGACATTTTCGGGACAAACATCAAATTTTACAGGCCGACACATACCCACGGTCAACACAAAGGATAGAACTTAACTTTTTTGCCTAAATAACAGCTTATTCTTGTAGCATTTTAGTTGCTTATTCTGTTTCTTATAACATTTAGGTATTTTAGATACAGAATAACTGTTTTATGCAACTATTACATACAATATAGGACATAATTATGTCCTACAATCTCAGGACATTTGCCATTTTTAATATTTTTTGTCAGGACACAACTGCCCAAAGAGGGACTGTCCCTCGCAAAGTGGGACAGGTGGTAACCCTAGTCCAGGAGGAGTGTGCAAAAAGAGATTTACAGCAGGGGCAGGCAATTCCAAAGCCACCCAAGATTAACACCACAACAAGAAACAGGGAAGGGGGGTGGGGAACTACTGCAGAGATTCAGAGACGCACACAATATTTACTGAATGCAAGACATACAATATTTACTCGCTCACTCCTGATGAGAAGACTGCTCTGGTAGAATGAGACTTCACATGTGAAGGCAGAGATTTGCCATGTAAGAAGTAACAGGAGATAGACTTAGAAATCCAGTTGGAGATGGTCTGTTTGGAAACAGGATTGCCCAGCTTCCTCATCTGGAAGGAGACAAAAAGCTTGTCAGCTTTTATAAAAGATTTTGTCCTGCCCAAGTACAATCTTAGCTGTCTGTTCACATAGAGGGAATGAAGTCATCTTTCACCATGGTTTTCTAGGATAGGAAAGAAGGTAGGTGAATGTATGGTCTGATTGAGGAACAGTTCATTTATTACCTTTGGCATAAAAGAGGGGTTATACGTCAATTAAACCCCATCCTTATGGAAGACGAGGAAGGGAGAAATAGCCATAAGTCCCTGAAGCTCTGAAATTCTTTTTCTTAGAAGCTCTGACACTCTTATGGCAGAGGTGAGAGCAGCCAGCAGAACCATTTTCCTGGTACAGAATTTCAATGATGATTGACTGCTGGTTCATAAGGGGATAAAGTATGTTTTTCAAGATAAAGCTCAGATTCCAGGGGGCCAGTAAAGGCCTCTAAAGATGGTTCAGGTGAAGGGCACCTTTTAAAAACCGGTTGACTTCCATTCTGGAAAGCGGCAGAGGATTTAGAGGCATGCAGGTAGAAATAATAGACAGATGTGCCTTATGCTATTCCATTTTTAGGTAACTCACATACATAGGAAAAAGGAATACTTATTCTTCTTAAGACACCAGGTGGAAAATGTTTTCCACTTGGAAATATAAGATTTTTTAGTTATAGGTTTTATCACCTCCTGGAGCACCTGCTATGAAAATTATTTAAAGTCCACTTTGTGGAGTGGCGTGCAGTGATAATCCCTGGCATAGTGGAGAAGAAGTGGGGAACCAAGGCTGCCTCAATTAAAAGGAAGTTACTAGAAAGATTTATGGTTTGTCCCTTCAGATCTTTAGAAGGACATCTCAGATGGGGAGATGCATTGAGGAACTTTTCCCCCAACAGAAGTATAAGATGGATGCCTAGCACTGCCTTGTCGGGGCAGTCACTACTACAACAGGTATCATTTCCTCAGGTGAGCAATGCAGGCACCACTACAGTAACCTTAAGAGAGACACAGTCTTGACCTTCTTCACTATTATGAAGAAAAGGTTGCAGAAAGTGCTCCTGAGTTCTACAGTAAGTACACATGACAGATGCATTTCACTGAATTGTACTGTATTTCACAGGTGTATGGACCATCTCTCTCCAGATGAAGTACTAACTATGTACCTGCAGTTGTATACCAGCATATAGGCATTATGGCAAGACGTGTGCAACAGTATAATGTGGTTACTAATGGCTACACACCTACATTGTACAAGCAAGGCCACTGCGCCACACTACCAATCCAGTCTCTGTGAGCTGTCAACACTGTCTGGAAACAGATCATATGCATGTCACTGCTTCTCCTTCCAGCATGCCATATGCCATTTTTACACCTGTGGATTTGTCCTCTACATTGCTTAGTCCACTGCCATTCCTACAATGTAGACCATTCTCATTGCCTGGCATAATGCATGCACTACCCCATCAAAGCCTTACGGTGATGCCATTTTTTTAATGGAACAGATTCATAGGTTCATAGGAGATTAACAGGTTAACGCCTTAAGAGCCCTTACAAGCCTAACCGATATAACATGATTTTACCCAATTTATGGCCCCTGGGGCAAGAAGATGGCATGGATTTGTGCCTATGCCTTGAGTATCTTACAGATTGCCCTGTCCATAAGGGACATAGGCGCTACCCCAGGTGTGAATTTGTGATTCCCCATCCATTGATACAAACTGTACTTGAAGAAGGCCATGGAAAGGCTCTGCTTAATATAAACAGGAAACCTGTTCCAAAGAAGGGGCAGTCTCTGCTGTCTCTTTAGCATGTTTTATTTGAGACTCTGACTAAGTTTAGATTCCTAGATCGGTGAACCTCATGCTGTTTGACTTGTGGATATGTAGAAGCTCCATCAGGGCTGGATTTGTGAGTGCCTTATAGGTCAGGCATAGGTCACCCCTTAATAGTAGTTAGGAGGCATAGTAAAGGGATAGGTCTTTTTGTCTATTCACATAGGACATGTTGTTTGCACCCTGTATTTTCTTTGTGAAGGAACTTCTGAGGTCACTTCAACTGCTGTGAGTGCCTAGTGAAGTACATGCCAAATGGCACCTTGTTCTTGATTATTGGTCTAATGAGGACTGACTACAGTGGGATAATAATTTTTTTGGATCCAGATACCATACTTGTTCTTATAAGCTGTGCCATACAGAAGGCTTTCCTCACTAATGCGGACACATGGTGGTCAAAGTTTAGGCTACTATCTGTGTACCTAGATCTTTCACCTCTGAGTCTACTCTTAGGGGTGTGGTATTGATGTTGTAATTTGCAGGGGTATTTGACTTCTCAAAGGGTATGATAATGCATTTTTTTGCATTTAGTTTTAAGACATAGTTCTGACAGCAATTATTTGTCTGATCTAGACCCACCTGAAGGATATCTACATTGTTGGGGGATTCAATGATTGCCCCCAGCTTGCAGTCATGGGCAAACTTTGTTATCCAGAGGCCTTCCATATTAGCCTTGACTTCAGAAAAGAATATTCCGAACAGGAGTGGTCCAAGCAGTGAGTCCAGCGGCACACCATTAGTAACCGACCTTCTGCTCAATCTGGATTCACCCACTTTAACCACAAGTGTCCTGTCCATGCTCCAGTTGGCTGGATCAACAGCAACAAGATCAAAGCAGGTTAAACAGGCAAAAGTCATCATAAATGAGCAACTAAAGCTAGATCTCTACATATCACAAGCTGTAAAAATAAATAAAAAAGTTAGATCTTTGTACAGATCTAAAGCACATCTCACACAGCTAGAAAACAAAGCCACTACTTTCCTACTGTCCCCTCTCCTATAGACTGCACCCACTCTTACTACACTGCCCCCACTTTTACTAACTTTCAAGTCACACTTTTAAACAAACTAGTGCAAGGTTACAATCAAACAGCAAAATCTGCCATCAACCTCCACTTCAGAGGACACCACTATCTGGCTCTCAAAGAGCTAAACTGGTTATCACTCCCACAGTACTTAACACACACCCAGCCCACAACAGTTCACAGTCAATCCTAAAAAGTACCCATCCCTAAACACCATCATTTAACCATACTCCCCTAATAGGGCTTTAAATTCTAGAGATTAAGTGCTTCTTAATCTCACCAAAGTGTACATTAGTGCACTCTGTGTTCAACTAATTTCGTCAAAGTCTGAAACCACATCCCATTAACACTGAAACCAATCTAAGCTCTTTCAAAAACTAACTAAAATCTCATCTTCTGGAGAAACAACAACAACAGGCTTGCTCTAACTTCCATCTCTTTATTTTACTAAAGACTTGTCTTACCACTAGTTTGTCCCTGAGTATATAATCTGCAATTTACCATCCTTCTCCCACTCCCAGGTGCTCTCCACCTCTAACTCTCTCCCACTGTCACCTTCCCACTTGCACAGCTCTTACAAAACTTTGCTCACTGCTTTCCCTCTCTAGTACCACCTTTTCTGTTATCTGTATTCCCGCACACTCTTCCTACTCACTCACTTTCTACCTTCACCTCTACTGCTGTCTCTTTTACATCCATTCCTTCTCACACTCCTTTCTGCCTACATTCCCATTACTATCACAGAAATCTTATACAAGCATGTTAACAGCAGCACAGAGGCAGCTGTACCAACCAGGCAAAAGTACAGAACTAACTCAAAAAACAAGCCACACTGGTGGAATCATAACATGAATAGGATCTATAACAGAAGAACAAAATCATGGCAACATTTAGGAGATGTAGCAGGACAAAATTGCTCTCAAACTAAACAAATAACCCAGAGGACAAATAAAGTCTACCAAAGCAAAATGTGAAGTAAATCAGCTTCCCAGGACAAGCATTCTTTAGCTATGTCTGCAACCACAAAACCAATACATAAACATGTTCAGAGCTTACTGTTAATGGAGCCACCTACACTGAACCTGAAGATGTAGCAAATCTACTGGCAGCAAAATTCAGCTCTAACTTTACTCCCATTTCCCCATCAGCCTCCCCTCAGGAAAGACCATCAAATATAACTCCTGCAACTATCACTGCAAAACGGGTCCTCAGTGCTCTCTCTAAGGTCAATAACACTGCATCAATGGGCCCCAAAAAATCCCATGCTGCCATCTAAATAGCATGACCTATCAGGCCCACTGGAATCACTATTTAACCATAGCCTCCAAACAGGCTTCATGAATGGAGAATAGCAACAGTCAACCCTCTACACAAAGGCGGGCCATCTACAGACCCTGGAAGCTAAAAACCCATAAGTTTCACTGGTTGCATATACAAATCCATGTAAAGAATTATCATAGAAATAATCAGTAATGACACAGGAAACCTCCAGATTCTGGACCCTACCCAATTTGATTTCATCAAGGGCAGGTCATGCCTAGTCAACCTAATGGACTTCTTTAAGAAGGTCATCAAAGCAATGGATGAGGTCAAAATGGTTCACACTGCCTACCTTGACCTGGCCAAAGCATCTGACATGACACCCCACTTGGGAATTGTTGAAAAACTCAAGATATTACATACAAACCCTTGTGTCATCCAGTAGATAGCCAGATGGTTTACAGACAGAACTCAGAACATTATAACTGGGAGTCCTCCTCTACAAAGAAGCCAGTCCCCAGTACAGTCCCTCAGGGATCAGTCGTGGGACCTCTCCTTTTGGCAACTCCTTCTCTAAAGTCAAGGGCAATGTCAAGTGACTTTGGCTGACAAAATTTGCAGATGACTGCAAGTTTGGAGCAGTCATAGAATCAGCCACTAACATTAATGTATTAATGTCCTCAAGAAGGGCCAACACAGACAGATAACTGGTGTCAGAGCCACTGACTAAAACAAAATGTCAAGAAATGAATACTAGTATCCTTCGGCAAGTCAGCACCATTGTAACAACCATATTAACAACACACCCTTAAGAGATGACCCAGTAGCCAAGGACTTTGGGATGGACACAGACAGCAATCTAGCCATTTACCATCACTTGTCTATGGTACTGAGAAAATAATTTTATGTTTCACAACTTCTAAAAAAAAGGTATGACACCTAGGTCCAAGGTAGTCATTATTCCAGTGTATTTGGCACTCATCAGACCTATTATTGAATACAAAGCCCCCTTTGATATATACGTAACCAGACAAAGCAAACAACTGGAATGTCCACAGAGGTTTCTCACTGAAAGAATAAAGATCATAAACAGCATGTCCTATACAGACAACCTCAAAGCCCTATCCCTGTATTACGTCTCCTATAAGCTGTTGAAGAGAGATCAATGCCTGGCACATAAGACATCTTTGGAACCCACTCTGATGGGTCAGGTCTCCTTCATATCTGCAAACCAAACAGCACCAGAATTACCCATTCTAAAGACTCAAACCTTACTTGTGATATGAAAAGAACTTGCTGGACAGATGGATATTTATTCCAAAGACTATCCATTCTCTGGAACAGACTCCCCATCCATGTGAAGCAGTGTTCCTCCCTAAACTAATTCAAGTGCAACTTGGACAGCTAGATGGGGAATGACTAATTCACTTCTGGTTTGTCACCCATGTCTCTAATGAACACAGCCAGCCTGTAAATGGTTCTTCTCCCTGATCCCTGCTTGTAAATGTTTCCTATCCCAAGCCCCTGAGTACACTTACTAAGGACTTGTCAGAGATTTAGGATGCATGGCTAGGCTTAAAACAGCCCCAGAGGTCATTAGCCTAGCACACACTTATGAACCTTTTCTTAGTACATATCACTAGCTTGGTACCTTCCAACCCACTAATATACTTGCCAAGATTCTGCAACAAGACGCTATATACCTTTAATAAGCATAGTTCCTGTACTCTGCTACCTATCTCCTTTACTCCATTCTCTGTTATCTCTCTCTCTTTTTCACATATCAAACAAAACCATTACATCTCATGTATTGTCCTCACTTCTTCTATAAAGACTGCAGCTCTAAATACTAACCACCAAATTGATGCCTCTAAGAAAACGGTCATCACTTTTGTGCCTGTGACACAATGCCTGCAGTTCCACCCTATTCTCTAATCTACCACGTCAAAAATATTATCCACATTACAGGTACTTCTGTTTTATATGTGCACCCTGAACAAACTCCACACTACTTAACAACAGGAAAAATAATGCTCTTACTTAAGAGTGAACCTGCAAGCTACCCTAAAAATTATAGACCAATAACTTGTCTTCCAACGACGTATATACTATACATGGGAATTGACGCCGACAGAGTTTATAGTCATTTAGAAGAAAACTCAATTATGGCAGTAGAACAAAAGGGCAATAAAAGAAAGTCATATGGAACAAAGGATCATTTGTTGTTAAACAAAGTTATATTGGAGAACTGTAAGAAGGGGAAGAATCTAAGTGCGGCATGGATTGACTACAAAAAAGCATTTGATAGTATCCCACATTCATGGATAAAAGAATGCTTAAAAATGTATAAGATACACCCTACACCGATTGACTACATTACAGTAACCACAAAATAGTGGCAGACCACTGTGCAATTAAGCCATGATAAAGGACAGATTATTATCCCATGGATAAAATTTCAAAGGGGGATATTCCAGGGTGACTGTCACTGTTGCTATTCTGCCTTGCCATTAATCCATTAAGCTATTTACTTAAGAGCTTAGGCCATGGCTACAATTTGGTTCCTAGAAAACAACGAAGTGTAATGACTTCTCATCTTCTCTTTGTCGAAGATTTAAAACTGTATAGCTCATCAGATGTGAAAGTGAAAGCACAGCTGCAAGTTGTCAAAACTTTTTCAGATGATATTGGAATGTCATTTGGTCTTGATAAATGTGTAAAAGCAACCTTTAAAAAGGAAAACTGCAGCACCAGGAAAACATCAGTTTGGGACAAGAATGTGATATAAAAGAACTTGAGCAAAAAGGAGTGTATAAATACTTGGGAATTGATGAAGGATCAGCAATAAAACATGAACAAATGTGAATAAAGCTCAGTAAAGAGTACTTTAGAAGACCTAAATTAATCCTGAAAACAGCACTGATATCTAGGAGCAAGATCCAAGCCATAAATCAATTTGCTCTTCCTGTCCTAACTTACAGTTTTGGAGTGATTGACTGGCCCCAAAATGTGTTGGATAGATTGGATATTAAAACAAGAAGGATGTTTCATACTCACCAAATGATTTATAAAAATCAGTGTATACCAAGATTATATATTCCCCATTCCGAAGGTGGGATGGGCCTCCTTGAAATTTATTGCATGTATAGATCTGGAATCCTGGAACTCCATGCATATCTACTGACCTCACAAGATCCAAATATAGTGAAAGATTTGAAACATGAGGAGAATAAATCTAAGATGACATCTCTGCTTAATTTAGCAGAAGCATATCGACGTCAAGCAGAAATGTAAATCAAACCAGAAGTAGATAAAAACCAGGCAGCAACTGAATGTGCTAAAAAACAAAAGAATAGAAGATGAAGGACCAGTTGAGAAGGCAAGAAATGTGGAAAAACATAAATATAGTTGCAAGTATAGAAAACTTCTGGAAGAGAGTCATGTTGATCAAGAACAAATGCAGGAATGGTTAAAGAGAGGTGAATTCACATCAAGAAATGAAAAGTCAATATTGGCATATTGGCAGTCCAAGATAGTGGGCTACGTACACGCTGGTTTATAAAGTCCATTGAACATGTGGGAGAAACAGACATATGTAGGTTTTGTAAAACTGAATTGGAAACAGTCACACACCTTGTTGCTAGCTGTGAAGCATTAGTGGCAGAGGGACTGTATACTGAAAGGCATAATAATGTGGCGCAACTGTTACAATAGAGATTGTGCAAACCTTATGGTATCAAAGTGGCTGAAAAACACTAGAAACACGAGCCACAAAGAATCATAGAAAATGATGAAGTCTATATCACATGGGATCACCCAATGCCAACAGTTCAAAAGATAGATGCTAGAAAACTGGGTATAGTGGTCCAAGAAAAGAAGACAAAAGTAGCATTGATCTCGCCACACCCAGTGACTACAGTGTCTTGCGTACAGAGAGACACAAAGTCATAAAATACCTGAATCTGCAGGCAGAAAGGAGAGCCATGTGGAAGAAAGATACCCACACAGTTCCAACTGTAGTAGGAGCAACAGGTCTTATAAAAAAAAATTACAATCATATCTAGATATGTTACCAATGCATGTAACACCATACAAATTGCAGAAAGAATCATTACTGGGCCCATTGTGGGTGCTGAAAAGAGCACTTTTGGCTGACATCAAAAAGAGTGAAACACTAATATCATGAACTTTAATAATCGTACTTTGACTTAGGAATGGGGTCCATTCTTGTCATGGTATTAGAAACCCAAAAGACTTGGAGAAATTAAAAACACCAGAACAAAGACTGGTCTAACATCCAAATCAGTTCTCATACTGACTAGAAAACAAATATACAACATGCCAAACCACTTCCTGGAGCTAGCTTATTAAACTTAAATATACATATTACATATAATGTATGCATATTCTATGCTCTCTTTTTCTTTGTGTGTGTGTGTGTATATATATATATATATATATATATATATATATATATATATATATATATATATATATATATATATATACACACACACACACACACACACACACACACACACAATATATGCACACACACAATATATGAATCTGTCAGTGGAACTCAGCTATCTGCCAGTTCTCAGCCTCTATTTTCTGTTTTCATATGGCAAGACTGGTTGTAATACTTGCGTTTAATCTTCTTAAAAGTTTGACTTCTACATATTTGTCTTGTGCAAATGCCTGAGGTTCTACTTATATAGCATTCCACCTTCCTCAAAAACAGCTCGGTACCCAGTTAGTTCATCTTTAGGTTGCAGACTTCCACATGGTGTCTTTATCACTTTCTCTCCAGTTTGTAGATTTGGTACACTTCTGCAGCTTCTGTCATAATGGTAATGTGTGTCTGCTGACATTTTTACAGCATTTCCTTTATTCTGTACTGTTTTTCCAGACATCAGTAATGCAGCTGAAGTAGGTTATTTGATTTGTAACTTTCTGTCCACTCATGACTGGACTGGTAAGTTACCAAGTTCCTGCAATGAAGTATTTCCTGTATTCTGAAGCTGTGGCAATCCTTGTAGCTTTTGCTACTGCCTTTTCTAATGAGCTTTTTCACTGCACAAATGTTTGCGTACACTTTCCACTGGGCTGCAGATATTGAAGGCTGGGCATTGCAGGTCAGAATTCCCATTCATTTACAAATCTTCTTAATTTGTGACTCTTACTACAGACCACTGTCAGTTATGACAGCACCAGACAGTCCTTGTCATAACTACTGGTTAGTGTGATTAGCAATATCTGTAGTAAGGACAGTTAATTGCATTTGCACAATGAGCCACTCTGCGAACAACTACTGATCTGCATGGTAGTATCCAATAGCCTCCAGCTGCTCTACATTAGCATGTTGTTGCACCAGACATTACCTTAGCAGTTAGTAGTTGCTCTGCATAATGTATATTCAGTGATTACTTACTAGTAACTGAATCCCTGGACTAATATGGAAGGTCGGCCTACTTGTCCTCCTCCCTTAACCAGCCTCACAACATTTGCTATCCTCAAGCAGTGTAATAACTGCTGAATGTTCACAGATAATAAACCTTTATTTGTACAAGACATTCTGTTTGTGAGAGATTCAAGTACTTAACCAACATAAATGCCTCACTCTCACAAAAGGACACAGACTGAGTATCACACACTTCCACAATACTTACCAACACTAAAATGTCTTATGCTGGTGCTGTAAAAAGTCCTTGTCAAAGTCTCCTAGATCCATGAAGACTAATTCTTAGTGAAAATTTAACCCTACCCCCACCTCCTGGCACATTGCCAACAAAAAGTCACCCGGATTTAAATAATCTGGGCATCCGGAGACAGTGTAGCAACTGCCTCATGTACACGGACAACAATCTCCTACTACACCTAGGAACACAATTTGTGAGAGATGCAATTACATTAGGAAACTAGTGTCCATGCTCTCTCCCTCTCAAGCCAATATATCTGGCACTGAAAAGGCTGTCAACACAATCACTACACCTCAAACACCATCCACACCTACACAACACGTGCCCACAAATGTGGAGGTCCTCAACATAAACATACCCAAACAAAGGAGACCTCCGGGGCAAAAAAAAAAAAACGCGATCTCCACAGTCCTCCACACCACATGCCACGCATAGTCCACACATCTGTGTCTCACAGCCACTAATGCTTCACCATAAACCCAACATATTAGTCATAGGAGACTCCATTGTGAGACACACAAATGTGCTTCTCTTCAGGCTGGATAAGGAGAAAGTCATGTTTTAGTTATCTGTCGGGTGCCAGAATCTGCCATATCACATACGCACTCATGTCTCTCAACAACAGGTACTGTTATGACTGTCATAGTCCATATTGGAATGAATGACTTGAGATGTACTGCCCTGCACTATACGAAGACAGACATGATTGAGCTTGCTCATTATGTGTCCCTGGCAGGTATGTCCCTAGCATTAAGCAGCATTCTGTCATCACTCAGAATGATGCCTCAATACAAACAAAAAATGACTGACATTAACAATTGGCTTAGTTTCTGGTGTCATTTCAGGGGGATCTGATACCCGACAGCCTGGGAAGATATGATCAACACACCACAATGCTTTGCCAGAGATGGCCTGCATCTATCTCACCGGGGCTTCAGGCTGCTGGCAAAGGTTCTTGCCTCCCCCATAGTGCCTTTTTAGGAAAAGTGATGAGGTTAAAACTACCAACATAAAAATAAAAAAAAACACAAATTAAAGGTCATGCTGCTAACTACAAGGAGTCTAAACATGAAACTGCACTCAAGCATTCTTAACCCTGGAAAATGATGACATCTGTGCAGTCATAGAAACCTGGTTCAAAGTTGCGGAGAGCACCCCAGCCTTACCTGGTTACTCATCCTATCAAACATTCAGACCCCAAACTGTGGGCAGTAAAGCCAAAGGAGGTGGAGTTTTAATATATATTAATGACATACACACCTCCAGGCTGGTCAAACAGTATGACACACAGGAGACACTCCAGGTGCAGTTAACCATTGACAAGACCCTATTCAAATTATACCTAGCTACCAGCCCCCAAATCTGACTCAAGATGCCCATTCCACCTATCTGGACCTGCTCTAATCTATCGAGATTCAACCCTTTACCCTGATCCTGGGTGACTTTAACTACCCAAACATAGACTGGAAGAACTACTTATGCCAGAACACAAATGCCCAGAGATTCCTAGATTTTGTCAATGCAAACACCTTGGAAAAGTTAGTCGATACCCTCACAAGAGGTGAAAATATCCTGGACTTGGTATTAACCAACATGAGTAACCACTGTAACATCCCTACAGTATCATCCTCCCTGGTAGATCCAACCATAAAGTAGTCACTTTCAAAGTCACCATCTCTCCCAATCCCGATCTAGCTAGGGTCAAACATAAAAACTTCTCTAAAGCTGATTACAACCTCCTGAGGAATGGTATAAAAGTTTCACAGCCCCCTCACCCTCTGTAGGAACAGGCACCAATACCCAAAAACTACACGACCACTTATATAGATGTATGGAATCAGGAATACCCAAAAGGACTAAATCATCCTCTGCAAGGAAAAGTAAACCTGTCTGATGGACATCTGCAATAAATAAATGCTATAACAAAAGGAAAAAATTGCTGTCCAAGACCAAGAAGGAACAGGTGGCCAATTGGAAGCAAACTCTCCTTAGCCTGAACAAGCAAATAAGAGCACTAGTGAAATCCTCCAAAGAAAACTTTGAGTCCAAATTGGCCACATCTGCTAGAGACCATCATAAGGCCTTCTTCACATATGTCCGCAACCTCAAAAGGAAGAACCCAGATCTTTTCAGAACTGGTGGACAAGGACAACACATATACAAATGCCGTACATATAGCAAACTTGAAGCCTGACAGATTCACCCCTCTGTCTCCCCCATCAATAAATCAGGACATCCCCAGTACCTGCCCCCATCTTCTTATATCTAGGGAATAGGTTATCACTGCTCTATCAAAGGTTAAAAATACAGTCTCCATGGGACCTGATAACATCCCAGGCTGCATCCTACTATGAACTCAGGCAGGAAACTGCAGCACCATTAGGCACCCTATTCAATCAAAGCCTGAGTACTAGCTTTGTCCCAGCTGAGTGGAGGACAGCCACTATCATCTCTTTGCGCAAAGGTGGAGCGTCCACCAATCAAGGAAATTATAGACCCGTCAGCCTAACTAGCCTGATCTGCAAGGCCATGGAATGGATTATCATGGACCTCATTAACAAGGGCATTGGCAACCTCCAAACACTCGATCCCACAGTTTGATGTTGTCAAGAGGAGATCATGTCTGTTAAATTTGGTCGACTTCTTTGAGACAGTCACCAAAGCCATGGACACGACACTGGGAAGACGGTGCACACCACCTACCTTGACCTGGCCAAAGCCTTCAATACTATTCTCCACTCAGGCATAATAGATAAATGCTCTCAACTAGGCATCAATACATATGTTACCAGATGGGTAGCAAACTGGCTCACTGATAGAACTCACCTAGTTAAAATAGGGGAAGCCACCTCAAGCAGTAGACCCATAACAAGCGGTGTACCCCAGGGTTCAGTCTTGGGGCCTGTTATTTGGGATATACTTTTCTGAGGTGCAGGCCAATACCAGAGGGCTATGGCTGACCAAGTTTGCAGATGACTGCAAGCTGGGTGCAGTCATCAATTTCCCTAGTGATGTGGATATCCTCCAAGAAGGTCTCACTCAGACAAATGACTGGTGCCAGAAACATGGCCTCAAGCTGAATACCAAAAAATGCATCATCATCATCCCCTTTGGAGAGAGTGACATGCCCACAAATTATCACATTAATAACAACATCCTGAGCATGCAATCAGTTGTGACGGATTTGGGCATCCAGGTTGATAGGAACCTGACTTTTGACCACCATCTTGCTTCTGTTGTACGGAAAGCCTTCTACATGGCCCACTTCATAAGTAAGGGTATCTCATTCAGGGGCAAGGAGGTCATAATATCCCTATATTCTTCTCTTATAAGTACAATGCCACTTCTGGCATGTACCTTGCAAAGCACATGCAGCAACTGGAGAGACCACAGCGGTTCCTCACCAGGAGAATCCAGGGCCTCAAACATCTACCATACATATATAGGCTAAAAGCCCTATCCCTCTACTCAGTTTCATACAAACTCCTCAGAGGTGACCTCTGTCTGGCATACAAGGTGATCACGGATCCCTCCTTGATGGGACTGCTGCATATCCGCAAGTCAAGCTCCACTTGAGTAACCCGCATGCGCAGCCTCAAACTGGTCTGTGACATCAACAGGAATTGTTGCTGGGACAGATTTATGTCCCAGAGACCCCCCCCCCCATCTGTGGAATAGACTCCCTCTCCATGTCAAGCAGAGTATCTCTTTACCCCTTTTTAAGTACAACCTTGATAACTGGGTGGGTAATAGCAAATACACCCCTGGGATTCCGCCCATGTCCCTGCTGGACAGTGGCATCGGGTACTGACTTGTCTATACATGGGCTAAAATCAAATAGCCTCACAAATACCAGAACAACTGTGGTGAAATTCAAACACTGATCGCCAATGGACCACGGAAATGTCACTGGTAAAACACTGATTAAGATTGAATGCGGACTGCTGGCAGTAAAAACAAAAAATGTTTATTACACATAAAACAATCGTTAAGCACTTCACCCACAAATTGTGGGCTTCATCAGAACAATAGACAATGCTGTCACTTGAGTTTAAATACATTCACTTAAATTTAAATACTCATTTTGGCGCCAAACTTTTGAATATGCTTTTAAAACTATAGCGCAACATAATAAAATGTGCAGATATCTATGTATCTAACAATTTCCATACTGTACTTCAATGCTGTATATTACCTACTAAATAAATCTTAAAATACTTAAAAAACTTGAGAACTGTGTATAAGTATAAAAAATGTATAGAAAATACTAAAACTAACATTACATTAAATATGATGTAAATCACAATATATAGATATCTTAATTAATAAATACATGGCTCTTGGAGAATTTTATGCTAAATACTACATAGAAAGCTTAAAATAAGCAACACCAAAAGTATATATATAACTAAAAATAGATAGTCATATTTCAGGTTTCACTGAAATAAATTAATTCAGTCCAGGTGGTGTGGTAGCGTCAGTCAGTATTTGCCAATAACATTCCCTGAACGCTAATTTACCTTTAATATTACCACCCCTGGGGCTTGCCTTAACAATTTTCAATATACAGAATCTAAACTCATGTTCATCACCCTTATTCATAATATGTTTGGCCAATGCATTCTTCTCATCTTTTCTCCTAATGCTATATAAATGTGCATATATCCTTTTTCTAAAGTGTTGTTCTGTCTTTCCTATGTAATATGAAGAACATACCAAACATTTAGCCAAATATACAATGAATTTGGTGTTGCAATTTCCTTTTTTGGGGAATATTCTGGTTCTATTGTAATTCATTAGCACACTATCTTTTTCATCAGTAATATACCTACATTGGTTGCAAAAACCGCATTTGTTAGTATGTGTTGGATTGTGTGTATATCTTTGTTTAATTCCTTTTTCCAACATATTTTTTAAGTTCTGTCCCATTCTATATACAAAACTGGGTTTTGTTCCCAACAATTCTATCATTTCGTCATTTATTTATAAAGTGTGCCAATGCTTGATCATAATATCCTTGATCCGATTACTGTAAGGGCCATATTCTACTATACAAGATCTACTGTACCTCATGCTGTTTACTCCTCCATTAGGATCTGCATAAGTCACTGTGGTGTTACTACATTTTGTTCCTAATAAAGGAATGTACTTTTTTCCCCATTGTTGTATCACACTAGTGCTAATTTTCTCCATCATCTGTATATTGTATCCCCTATTTGTAAATAATGATGTAATAAACTCTATCTCTTTCAACATATCTGCATAATCTGATGTCATTCGAAGTGCCCTTATGCATTGTCCTTTATATATGTTTCTCTTGGTTTTGTTGGGGTGACAACTTTCATAGTCCAAATAGGAATTAGTGAAAGTTTCTTTCCTATGTGTTTTGGACTTAAACATACTATTTTCCTTACTAACTATAGTATCCAAATAGGGCACACCTATATCGTTTGTAGTGGAAGTAAATTTTAAATAATCACTGCTATCATTTAAATAAGTAAAAAAAAAAAAAAAAAATACCAGAACAAGGAATCTTAAATCTTCACCAGCCTATTAATAAAACTATTTGGACAGAGACGTTCATTACACAGTGCATTGCACACCTCGAATAAACTCCTGATGCTAATTAAGCATTGTGATACATTATCGTCCTTCAAACAGGGAATGGTTGATTAGATGGCTGTTCATAAATTTACCACAAGCTTGAATGGCCTGGCCCTACTTGAAAAAGAGGTTCAGTCTGAGGGTGGGAACTGTCAGAATGTCAATGGCTGTAAGACTCAAATGCCATGCATTTCCTCTGATCCCATGAGCAAATTTATTCCAGTCAGATCTTGTAGGTTAGTATCTTTTTTGGCACTTGCCTTGCTTTACTACAGTAGTCACCCATTCATGGGGATCTTGCTGATTTTGTTTTACCACAGTAGCCTTACAAATCACCCATTCTGTTGACTTTTGCTGCTTCTTAATGATACCACATCCTTCAATTCACTTCCTTTTCTGCTCTATTTTATTCTTGAGAGCTACAGGTACTTTTCTAGGTGTATTTATCACTGAGCTAACATGCCATTTATGGTCATGATATCTACCCAGCAAATTTTCACAGCCTGTGAATAAATCAGCATAGTCATAAAGCATACAGTATGTACACATATGCTTCAGCCATTAGGTCAAATGTGCTTTGGTTAGAACAGGCCTGCAGTTCCTTACCTATGATGTGAAAGGGGCAGAGTTTGGTCCTTCAGGCCATAGCATGCTAGAATAGGGAAAGTAAACAGGGTTATCTAGGGCACCAGTGTGGCTCAGGGATTAAGGTTTCTGACTTACACATCCAGGATTTTTGGTTCAGTTCTGAATTTCAGTTATTACTTATGGTGGTACAGATATCATTCACAGGCAATACATCTTTTATGGAATAGACCCCCTCCTTACAGGTCACGTAGCATGGTTCCATACCTTTTTAAGCATAAGCTGGATAACTGGGTGGGCAATCCTAACTACATCCCATGACTGACCCCTCTAGATCTTATGGAAAGAGGCCAAAACTAGGTCATGGTTTGGTACTTATTCTTGTCTTCGTAAATGGGTGGGATCATTGGCTAGGCTACAAATGGTCCATTGGATTACCAGCCTAATATGACCTATGAACCTGTATCATTGCTATGGCACTGTACAGTTACTCAGATGTCAATCTGTTTTATCATTCATAGCTTCTCAGAAAGTAAACAGCCCAGAATGTTGGAGAATACTTCTTGAAGGGCTACAATTAAAAAAAATAATAATCTTTAACTTGTTTTTATATCAGCAACCTTTGATCAAAGCTCTATCTGGTACCAAGCATACATTAAAAATGTGCACATAAACCTCTTTTCAGTACTTCTTGATCTACACACTTCAAATCATGTTCATACAAAATAATATACTCTGCACATGTTTAGTTTAAATTCAATATTCTTATTAATTCCAGCAACTGAACTTGTATTCTTGTCTGTCTCAATGCATCTGGGGTATTTTCAGGTTTATTTGCATCAGCTCTCTCACAGTTACCTCATACAACACATTTTCATAATTCTGGATGACAATGTGAATTTATTTATTTATTTATTCATAGGTTATTTTTAGGCTAAGCCATGCATCCCAAATCTCTGACAAGTTCTGATACCCTTGATAAGTGTAAGCAGGGACCTAGGAGATGAACCATTTACATGCTACCTGTGTCCATTAGAGACATAGGTGCCAAACCAGGGATGACTTTCTGGTTTCTCATCCAATAGTCCAAGTTGCACTTGATTTGGGTTAAGGAGGAACTCTGCTTAAAATGGATAGGGAGCCTGTTCCATAGGAGGTAGTCTCTGGAATACATACCTATCTCTCCAGCAGGTCCTATTTATATCACAGGCAAGGTTTAAGTCTTTATAATGGATAATTCTGGTGCTGTTTGTTTAGTGGATATGCAGAAGTTCCATCAGAGTGGGGTCAGACAATGCCCTGTATGTCAAGCATAGATCTCCACTCAAAAGCCTGCAGGAGACTACTTATTTATTTATTGTTAATGACAAAGTTCTGATCAAACCCATACTTACAGCTAGACCACTTTTCATAAGTTTTTTATGTTTTTACGTGTGCATATTTTTTGTGTATATATATATATATATATATATATATATATATATATATATATATATACATATATATATATATATATATATATATATATATACATATATACATATATACATATATATACATATATATATATATATATATATATATAGGTTTATACATTTATGTCTTAAACATTTATATGTATATTTGGATCTAGGACTAATTACCGATGATACGTTTCAAAGAAAATGAAATGGTCGAGCACACTTTCACGAAAGTCTGAAAAAAAGAAACAAAACACAACATTTAAAAAAAAAGATAATAGTAAACACATTTATGCAGGTGGGCAAGACCCCCTGCACCCCCCCACTACCCCATTACTTTTATATTCTCACTCCGAGCCATACTACATTGGGGAAAAGGGAATATTCCCTTATCCCCACTGTACCTCATCAACAGCATTCGGTCATGTTTTTTTTAGCTCACTTTCGCAAAAGTGTGCTTGCCCGTTTTGGTTTCGGTGAAACGGGCTTTTGTTCAACAGTCCTAGACCCATATATTTATATATTTTTTCTTGTTTTTATTTTTTGTTTCAACATATTGGGATGTTATGGGGTGTTTATTAGATTGTTTGGCACCTTTAAGTATGGGTACTTTGTGATTGGTCAGCTTTTAATTAGAGTTGGTATTTTAGGCTGATTTAGTTTGAGTTTTATTACATCTGAAGAAGAAGTCTCAACTGTGAAAGTGCTTATGTGTTGTTTTACAACAATAAAAGGAGTTTATACTGGATCATTTTGTTGTATCCGAGTCCACGTGCTTTTTTTTTTTTTTAATTACTTGCTTCATTTTGGTTTGTGGACTTGGTTACTGGAAGCTGTCGGTGGCATTTTTCTCATATTTATTTATTTTAATTGCATCTATTATTTTCTTTAATATTTCTATTATAAAAATGTCTTTTTCTAGCACATACTCTAAATAATTTTCTAAAACCAGGACAACTCTTCATCTCATGCTTACAGACACACCAACCGCATTAGACTTGACTGTTACAATAAATTATCATATAACTCGATTTTCAATAATATAACTCGATTTTCAATAGCCCTTACTCTTGTAATACATCCTAACTTTATTTCTCATTTTACTCTTTAGATGACTCATACTTTCGTTTACATACTTCCATTTTCTTAGTTGCTTCTCTTTTAGCTGTGTACTAGTAACTTTAGCATTGGATAAGACCAGGCCTGTCTCCCTAAACAGCGTATCTCTTGTTTCATTATTTCATATGCAACACACTATTCTAAAACCAAAATACGAAATAAAATGCCAAAAAGTCACAACTAATTGAAAAAGGCACCCAGGAGGGAATTCAGAACTCTATAATAAAATTTATTCACTCCAACTGTGGTATTTGTTTTGATGGTGTTTGCTTTTGTACATAGACAGTTGGAGTGAATAAATGTTATTATCGAGTTCTAAATTCCTTCCTGGGTGCCTACACACTATTCTACTGTTAATGACTCATGTAACTTATCAAATCTATACTCTTCAGCTCTTTAAAAATAAGTATCTATAGCAGCTGGTGGTCCCTTTGGCCTTGTACTGAAGAAATGGTGAATAGACTCACAATAAATCCAGAACTTTTCCCTTACTGCTCCTATCTTATCTTTCCCCTCTGCTAGAAAAGTTAAAGATTTAAATAACGTCAAGTCTTCTTTCCCACTGATGTGCAGGAATATTGTGTTCTATACTTTTCAGGTATTCTGACTAACCTGCTCACAGAAATGCAAAAATCTAATTCCTGGAATGAAAGCTTTCAGTTCACCTACATTGATTTGTACTGCAATAATCCTCAGTGGCTGCAATGGGACACTTTTTCTAATGAGAATTATAATTCCACACTTCCTAACATGTAAAATCTTAAAAGCAAATATTCTTTTTTCATTTCTGCAGATAACGTTCATCTGTTCTGTAAATACATTTTCACTTTTTATACCATGTGGTATTAGGGTCTATATCACATAGTCAAACTGCAATAAGTTCGACTACGTAAATGTCGAACCCAGAAGTTTGAAATGCAATAATTCCGAACACACAGAACAGCGATATATTTCCCAGGGAGAAAAAAAATCACTGTTCTGGTACAAAACCAAAAAACATATGTACACTATAAAATGTGGGGGGGCTGTGCCCCCCACAACCCCCTACTTAAATATACCAACTCTGAGATCGCACCACAGTGGAGGAAATAGCAAAGCCACAGAAACGGCCCACCAAATTTTTCCCCTGGGAAAAAATTTGGTGTTCTGCGGCTTTGCTATTTTGACATTTCAAACTTCCCAGTTCAATGTTCCGGCATTTGGACACCTGTGCGTTCGAACATCTAATATAGACCCTGGTATTAGGGTGGATAGTAAATAATACAGAGAAAGTGAAGATGTGGTTCATTTATAAGATTCTTTACTTAAATGAGTTCTCCAAAATCAAGAAAGTTAAGTGCACCCACAAGACGTGCAAATTACTAGGCTAGCTAGGTCATTAGATATCTGTCCCTCTATCTGTCTATCTATGTCACATATTCTACAATGCTATCTTACAGTTATCTGCAGATTGGCTTACCTTCTTTTCTTTTCTTAACTATCTAGGATGTATTGGTTCAAGGAACTTTTTATGTCATGATATTGGCACTAGATATTATATTAAAGATAGACATAAGCAATGAACACACTGCCTATGTGTAAAATTATACATAAAGTGCATACACATCAACTGCAAATATAATGACTGAACATATGCATTCCATTTAACTGTAAAGAGCATACCTCTCAAATGTCCATAATTTTCAGGGACGTCCCTGATTTTGACTCAAATATCTCCTCTGTCCCTCTGAATCCCTCCTAAAACTACTGACTTTGGGCAGAAAGTTGGTGAATTACACTTAATGAATAATGACAATAATTAAGAGTTATACACTTCTTTTACTTCAGAAAAGGTGTATTAATTCATATGCTCTGATTCTCTCAATGTTTCAACTTAATAGCACAAATATTTTAAAAGTGTCCCTGATTGTCCCTGATTTTTTCTTGACTTTTCCCTGATTCTGTTCAAATTTGTCCCTGATTGGTAAGAGTCAATCAGACGTAATCAGAATACAGGAAAGGTGAAGCTGAGGCAATGAAACAACATTGTTAGGAGGAAGCCGAGAGGTACAATAATCCATTGGAGGAAAAATGACTAATTAGAAGAGGTAAGGAAGAGAAATAACATTAAAAGCAGCAAGACAGTATTACAGATAATAAATCAGTCTAGTGCAAACACATATATATAATAATGACTAAAAAGGGTTAGACCTAAGGACGGGATCCTGTAATTACACATGAGGGCTATCCAGGGAAGGACCTGTACTTTGCAACTTCAGCAAAATGGTCAGCCAGCTTATTCTGCAAAACTTTAAAAATCCTTAAGGTCAGCATGATGACTCTTAAGACAGCTGTAATGATGTTGGCACCAAGGAAAAATATAAAGGAGACAAACTCACTTCTTCAGTATGCTTGCACAATGGAGTAATGGACACCATACACAGGACACAGTCAATCATACCAAGCTTCTGATATGGTAAACCACAATCTTCAACAGTAACAAACTGGCCTCATTTCAAGTCAACCGAAACACTGTGCATGTGTGTGTGTCTCTGTGTTAAATCAGGTCTCATTTGTATCAGCAGGGTAGCCTGTACACTGATCCCAGTACAGCTTACTACTCTCTAAGCATGGGGGGAGGGTGCACAGCAGATAATGGAACTTTTAGAAAAAGAAAGCATTCTAATACCAAACTTAGGACTGAATTGAGAAAAGAAAATCAGATGGATCCAACCTTTCTAAAGCTGTATGGATTAACAGGCAGGTGAAGGCAGCTCTAATAATGAGAATAGCAACTGCACTGGGAAATTCTTAGGAGGAGGTCTTCCCACTTCCATTATGCAACACATTTAACTTTGGCTTTAAGTTATCTGATGTTGCCTACCATGAGAATGGAGTTTTATCCACACCAAATGCTTTTAGGATGTCCCCAGAAACAGAACACTCCATGAACACAGGACTAATGTACTTTATTATAAACAGAGTCCTGAAACAGGAGAAGACGGATGGATACGAATGGCTGTGAGGTTCAGTGACAGTGAGCAAGGGGGCTTCATAGTGTACATCTAGTCCTACCTGCCCTCAAGGATTTTCCATTCTCAGTCACTCGCTACAAATATACACTTACCATTACTAATAGCTGTTTGCATCTGTTCTCTCCGTTTTCATTTAATCTGTAATTCTGGAGTATTGTTATCACGGTTTTGTTTATCTTGTAAATTACACAGACACCTCCACTGTACCTAAGTATGAGGAACTTTCCTTATTTTGAATCTCAAAAAGCCCATAGTCTAAAGGATCCAAGAGTCTGTAACACATTCAGTTTTAAGATTTTTTTAAGTAAAATCCATGAAAACAATACCGAATATTAATTTATCAAAATAACTTTAACTATGTAGTGAGCTTCCTTTTTAAGATGTTAGTGAGTGCTCAACATTTTGCTTATTTGCTCCACGTTATGAGAAGTCCACATTTTTGGAGATGGAAGGATGAGAGGTATGCAGACACACAGGTGCATACACTCATATAATATAATATAATATAATATAATATGACATAATATAATAGATGCATGTATCTATTTATCAACACACATGTATATTTGTATTGACCAACATATATCTTTACTCACACACACACACATGCATATATATATATATATGTGTGTGTGTGTGTGTGTGTGTATTAACCAACGTCATACCTCTCAACTGTCTAGATTTTTGCCTCATATTTTTAGGTCTGTCCCTCATAACATTTGTAGTTTTCTGATAAATCACTGAGGATTGACATAACTAAATCAGGGATGTAGCAAGCAAATTCCATTTTGTATGCCACAAGCTCTTAGTCCTACCCCCCTTTGACACATCTCACAAAATGCTACCCACCCCAAGCACTTAATAAATATAAATAACATTTTCAGCTATTTCCCTAAAACTATTAAAATATTGTTTTTAGATTAGCAATACTGCACCTATTGTTAAAGGTATTCATTTAGACAAGTGTAGACATTTCTTGACCTAAAAAAAAACCATGTTGATATGATGCTCAGAAAAAAACTGTACTCAGTAGAGTACAAAGACACCTGTCTAAACCCTTGTTAGGGCAATATATAAAATCTGTCCCTATTTTTGGACCTTTCTCCCCGTTATTCTAGTCCTTGTACAGATTCCCTGTGCTAAGAGGTTGTGAGTTATGGCCAATAAAGGAGCTCCTTCCTAACCCAATGTCCAAGTCTTCCTACATTATTCAACTTTTTCTTCATAAGTGACATTTTCTTTGAAAACATAAATGTGGCAAAGAAAGACTTATAAGCAACAGATATGCGGCAACTGTTTGTTTTCAATGTGTTAGGTAACGTTAATCGTTGGAACTGTCTATCATTTAATAAATAAGATGTTTTACAGAAGATACAGAGTTTTAATCTTTTTCATCAAGAATTTGGGAAATGCCAAAAATGAGGTACGAAGTCCGAAAATTGATGACAATTTTAAATATTACTTCAATTCGCTTAGAAAGTTAAACGAGCAACACATTTTACATCTAAATGCATTTTCTAAAGAATAAAACGCATGGAACTCTTAAGGTCTGCTGTTGTTATATACTGACTGTAATCCTCATTTTTTACAAGTAAATTCACAATTTTACCAAGCGCATGTCAAAATTATTAAGCAAAAGTAGGTACAGTTGTCAGCTGTGCGAGGTGGTTTAGGGACGAGGAGGCAACCCTCTGTGACTTTCGGGGAAGGACTGTCCTGACTTTGGCTTAAGACTTGTATTGTACCTTTCATGAGATTTACAGTATTTATAGCGACACATGACTTGAGCCAGACAGCAACATAACAGTACATCCTTCTCTCTCTCTTTCTCGCCCCCACCCACTTCGTAATAGAAATACTGACAAATTCTTAACTTTAAGTGCGAACACTAAGTACCTTAAAGCAGCCCTTAATTGAGGGCCTTTGTTTGATCCTAATTATTTTAATAGTGCTCTCGTTACTGAAGTGTAATGTTGCCCCCTTTTTAGTGTAGACAGCTTTCCTAAAGACATACTATTGCCGCAGCCTACTGAAAATGTAAACTAGGCTCTGAAACATTAGTTCGAGTAAATACGCACAGCTAGTTCAGAAGGGCAGTGTGTCTGCATTTCACAACATACCTCTCAACCTCTTAGTGCAAGAAATCTGAACAAAGCCAACAAAATGGGGGGACAAAGGCCCCAAAATAGGGGCATGTTTTAAATATTGCTCTTATAAACTTAGGAAGTTGCTAGAGTAACGGGTTGTTAACATACATTTTCTGAGGGATTTGAAGTCTGAAACTCAAATGTTTGCCATTATTTAGTGACTTCAGTCCTCAGATCTTCCCAGTGATTTGCCAGAAAACCACACATTTTATGAAGAACAGACCAAAAATAAGAGCCAACTGACATTCCGCGAAAATCTGGACAGCTGACAGGAATGTTTCATAGTCATCTTACCACTTCAGTTCTACTGAACTAGAAACGGAATAACAACACTTTTCTCACGGCAATAAAGCGGACTTTAAATGTAAAACTCTACTAAATAAGCACTTACCAGAGAGGGGAGTCCAATAAGTGATCCAAAACCCAAACTTCTGATTCCCAAGAAGTGCATTCCAGAACAGTGTACGACTTTTGCTACCCTTGTATTGTTTTTCATACGATAAATCCTCTGCACTTCCTCATTTTACCGTGAACTTTTGAGATCACAGACAGCAGGAACGAAATGCAGAAGAAATCGGCTCTCTCAGGAACCAATCTTTGAGCGCAGCACAACGCAGAAGAAAGTGAAACTAAAGCCACCCTTTCCAGCGTTGAGCTAAATGACCAGACAGAAAGATGGCACTACCATGGCTCATACGTTCCTCAAAAAGTCGTGTTGCAAACAATTTCATCATATACTCACAAATCCGAGCAGAACTGAACGTTTAAATAGCACGCCTGTATTTTCCCAGCCTTACGTTGTTTTGATAGGGTAGCGTAGCACGTTAGTATAAATGTCTACTAACATTATTAATCAGAGGGAGATACTGCTAAGTAACATGCACCAATCCCTACATAGCTGCATGTTCTTAGACTTAGTTTTTTTACTTTTTAAGTAGTAAATATTACTATAGAGTGCTGCATTCACTGCTGTATTCTTAACAGATTGCTGGAAAGGTTTGTTAGCCATAGATGTAGTTACTGCTTGCTAGGTTTTGCATAGTCATGTGTACTGGGCTTGGACAGCCACCTTTTCAGATAACCAAAGCTAACTCTGGGCTCCTAAAAAACAGAGGTGGCTAACTTCATGGCACCCATGCAAATGGAGAATACACCCTGACCAATGCACTGTATAAACATGTATACAAATGTATGGATCTGGCCATACCCAATAGAGCCAAGACGCTCTCCTCCAAAAAAAGGAATCCAATCTGGTGGTCCCCTGCCATAAACTAACTCTACAAAAGAAGGAGGAAATGGATGCGGAATAAGGTGAAGTCCCAAGACTGGAAAAACTCCCTTATCAGCCTGAACAAAAAGTTGAGATCCCTCATCAAATCCTCTAAAGCTAGCTATGAAAACAGAATTGCAGCAGATAGTAAAGACAACCACAAGACCTTCTGTAATTATGTAAAGAATCTCCATGGCAATACCCAGATTTGCTCTGCGCTACTGCACAATGGTACCTCCTGTTATGAGCCAACAGATATTGCCAGTATACTGGCCGACAGATTCAGTGCCAACTTTACCCCTCCCCCCAAATGACCAATCACAATACCAGTAGATTTCCAGGCACCCAGTATTACTGCTGCACAGGTTAAAACAGCACTGTCCAAGGCCAAGAATACAGCTTCCATGGGACCTGACAATATCCCTGGCTGTGTTCTACATGAACTACAGAGTGAACTGGCACCTCACCTGGGTGCCCTGTTCAATCACAGCCTCACCTCAGGCTGTCCCTACTGAATGGCACACTGCTACAGTCATTCCTCTCCACAAAGGAGGAGCGACTACAGACCTTGGGAACTATCTCCCCATTAGCCTGACGAGTCTGATATGCAAAACTATGGAACGCATCATCATGGACCTAATAAACAAGGATATAGGAAATCTCCAAACTCTGGATCCCATACAGTTTGGTTTTGTGAGGGGAAGATCATGCCTGCTCAACTTAGTCAACTTCTTTGAGTCAGTCACCAGAGCTGTGGATGAAGGCAAGGTGGTTCATACAGCCTACCTTGATCTGGCCAAGGCATTTCATATCATTCCCCATTCAGGAATCTTAAGTCCAGGCCAACACGAAGGGTCTCTGGCTGACAAAGTTTGCAGATGATTGCAAGTTGGAAGCTATTATTAACTCCTAAAGTGATGTTGACATCATACAGAAAAGCCTCACTGAGACCAACGACTGGCGTCAGAACCATGGCCTTAAGTTTATTGCCAAAAAAATGTGTCATCATCCCCTTTGAGAAAAACCCGGTTCCCATGAATTACCACATCGATGGTTGTCCACTGAACACAGAAGGTGTTATAAGAGATCTGGGAACACAGGTTGACAGCAACCTCTCTTTTGACCACCACATTACCACTGTGGTCAGAAAGTCCTTCAATGTGGCACATCTCATTACTAAGGGTTTTGCATCCAGGAAGAAAGAGGTCATTGTCTCCCTCTACTCTTCCCTCATTAGGCCAGTCGAGTACAATGCCTCATTTGGCATGTACCTCACTAGACACCTGCAACAACTGGAGAGGCCGCAAAAGTACCTCACAAAGAGGATCCTAGGCCTTAAACACTTGTCCTATATGGACAGACTAAAAAAACTCCAACTATTCTCTGTCTCATATCGCCTACTTAGAGATGATCTCTGCTTGACATGCAAAGCCATGGTCGATCCAGCTCTGTTAGAAATGCTACATCTAAATAAATCCCAATCCCTCTGCACCACACACTCCAGTGACCTCAACTTCATTACCACAATCAACAGAATGTGCTGGAGGGACAGGTTCATAACCCAGAGACTACCTTTCCTATGGAATAGACTTCCCATACATGTCAAACAGAGCACCTCACTGGCCCTCTTCAAGAGAAACCTTAATGAGTGGATGGGAAATAGAAAATTCACCCCGGGGATCGCTCCAGTGGCTCTACTCGACAGAGGTACTGGGAACTAAGGTCGGGTGGTACGATGTCAGGGTAATTCTATGGACTAGGTTTGTAAAGGCTCCAGGGCTATTAGCCTAGTACACACCTATGAACCATAGTAGCTAGCCTCTGGGCATATTCTATTCATATGCAAACTTTTGGAAGACAAACCACACCCTCACAAAATGCAAAGGACTTGCTTTTACTTTATCAAAGACTCACTGCTAAAATAGTAGCAGTTTCTATAATTTCATATTATATTGATTAGTTTCATATGCCATATCTCAGTTTTTCTGGAACAGCTAATTTATAAAACATTTTATCTCGTAAAACACAAGCAAATTTCTCAGTTTTCGTGTTTTTTTTTTCATCATTTCACAACTGCCCACAGCAGGATTATGCTGTGGACAAAAAGGACAGTTTGTATAGCAGCTTAGAGGCAGAAGTCCAAGTAGTCTTTAGATTATGGTATTTGTATGGATTCCTAGTTATCCTCTAGATCCCTCATCTATATCAATTTCTCTCTTTAGCATTGCTGCAGAGCTCATACAGCTCAACTTCTTTGCTCAAGAATTTTTGGATAAAGGCACACAATCAGGGACAAAATTTAAATCTTACTCTAATTTGCTTAAAAAGTTAATAGAACAACAATTTTTACCTCAACATGCATTTTCCGAACAATAAAAAGTATGAAACTGGAATGTCTAGCATCTCTGACACTGTAACCCTCACTGATTTATCAAAAAATCAAAAAGCTTAAAAGGAAAATGGTAAACATGAGACAGAAATCAGGGATCTTCTTCAAAATCAGGGACAGTTAAGAGGTATGGTGGAATTATATGATGTCTTCCTCCAAATAAATAGGAAGGCATAACAGACAAATGCACAAAACAGCTTTTCCCAACAAAAACATACTGCCTATCCTTCTAATGTATCTGGAAGGATCTGCTTGCCTGGTAAAGCAAGTGTCTTCCTGGTGATGGACAGCTGTAGGAAAGCCCATTCTTCCCATACTGGGGCTCTTTCAAGCCATGTACCTTTCTTCATTGTCATGATCTACAGCATCCTGGCAAAATGAAAACAAACCGTAAGCATCTCTTCCACCTATGCTGACCTGTATTGCATCGATGTGAATAAACTCAAGGGAAGGAGCAATATTTCCTGGTTTCCTCCTACATTCCAAAGACATGCAGTAGGTGGTTTGGGCATTGTAAATTGACCATAGATGTAAGTGTGCGTGTGAGTGTGTGGTGTGGAAAAACTACCATGGCAGGTCTAGCCACCCATTGGTGTAAACCTTGGTTCTAGGTGATTGTCACTGTTGAAGTGACATCTTGACCCCATGTGTAAAAATAGGAAAATGGGGTGAGGATGGATGAATGGATGTTCTGCTGCTGATTTCCAAGCCCCCATTTGGGGCACCCAATGGTACCCACTTCCAGCAAATTGTAATCGTATAAAGGGATGAAAGGTCAAACATTGGAATTTCATCTGTACCTATGGTATGACTTTCAGTAAGATCTGACTAACCCATTAAACCTCAGAACCATGCTATTTCACATAGTCATGTACTCACAGATAGGCCAGACAAAAATAGAAATCTCTGCCTTTGACACTTTGATACAATGAAATCATGCTAGAGGATTTAATATTGCTACTAAAACAATCTCTAGTGATACTTACATTCTGTCATCCTATGTGTTTCCAAATAAGTGACTTTCCTCTTCCAAAGATGACTTTTGGGACAGTTAGGACTAATTTGGTGTAAAAGTATAGCTGACTAAGAGGGCTGAGTTGCTAACAAGCTTCATCTTGTAGGTCTATGTTTCAGTCCCCACTGATTTCATCTGCATGCTGTGTGAGTGTGATCAAGTCAGTCTAGTTCTCCAGAATCACTTCTGAAGAAGAAACATATATGCCTTGTAAGCTTATCCATTTAACAAACAAATGGGCAAAAACAAATGAAACAACAAATAATCATGTCAGATGTTTCAGAAACAAAAATACCTGAACTGCAGACCCGTTTCATTTCCTAAAAGCTTGATGAGTCAGCCATCCCAGAAACTTAGCTAACATCCTGCATGCTAAATAACACGATCAAACTGGATATTTGCTGTTACATATGGCAATAACATGAGCAACTGCTATCAAAAAGCCTCACCCTGCAGCATTGTTAAAATTGGCTACTGTATGTCCACTGACAAAATAATAAACCATTCATTTGAAAATGGCATAAATACAAATCCCATTTTGCTCTGAAACCATCTACTTTACCTTGGAAATTCAGAAGCAGTATCCTACAATTGTATGAAGGAAATGTAGATAACAAATATGTATTTGCTTGAAATTCAGATTCATCAAGGGAAACTACTGGAGTTTAGGGTTTGTCCTTGCTCTGAGATGCAGTAACATCTTTGTTCATTATATTAAGTCTGGCAATTCACAATGTGCAAAAGGCTTGTTCCCCTCAGGAAAAAAAAGATGATATTTACAAAAGTGAGTCAGTCACTTTGCTTGCTACTGGCTCATTTTGATGAAATGGCTTCAATGGACTGATGTTTACCTCTCAGAAAGTATTAATACATTGCTGCTTTAAGATTTGTATACAAGGGTATAGCCAGGCTTACTCTTTGTACTCTACAGACTATATTTTTTCTTTGCCTCACTCAGAAATATTGTAACTTTTTTCAGGCTATATTATGTGTACAGTTTTCCAAAGTAAGGCCTCTAACAACAGGTACATAATTTGCTTGCAGAGAGGATTGCTAATCTAAAAATCAATATCGTTAATAGTTTTAGAGGGAACCACTGGGAAATTATGGGCACATTTATTAACTGCTAGGGGCACAGCACTTTGAAATATGTGTCCATTTTTAAAATGTCAGCTGGGATGGGGGCAGCAAAAAAAAAGAACTTGTGAGTTCAAAATGGAATTTTCTGGATACACTCCTGATTGCATATCGGTACCAGCACAGAGAAATACAGGAAGACAATTAGCAAAGACGTTGTCCTCATGCATTCCTGTTCACATCCATCACATTTGTTAAGGAAAGACTGAGTAACAATAAAACCAGATATAAAACTTTAAAGATTTATGGTTTTATTATGTATGGTCCATGTAAGTTCAACTTTTGTGAAAATGAGTAACAGCTTTATGTTGTAGATAGGGATAAGATTACTGTCTCTGTAGAGACTGCTGTCTACTAATAGTACACTGAACGAGCCTAGACTGGACTTTGGCCTCAGTATATCTGAATGGGCCCTGGACTCTCTGCATAAGCATAGACAATATAGAATCTGCACTCATAGTCATAACAGATTTTAATCTTAAAACTCACCATTCCTGAGTTTAGTTTATTCCTGAGCTGCTCTTTTCCCAGCTCACATCCACATGCACTGTCATTGTGAAAAGGTAGGGAAAGGCTGGTAATGAAACTTGTATTCAAGAAAGGAGATCCTACAAGGTTGAAGGTCAAAGATATGTACCAAATGTCTCATTTCATTTCAAAGTGCATTAGCTGACATTGATCACAGCCTTGAGAAAGGAAAGATCCCAAATGTGTGGAAAAGCAGTTAAGGAAGTTCATATTTGCAAAGCAGTGACCATGAATGAGATAAAGAACAACATACCCTTTACTGTTCTAAATCTCCTCAGTTGACGACTGGAGACAGTGGCTCATCTGCATCTTATTAAAGATGGACTCCATTACTCATTGCTTTCATAGGTTAATAGGTTTGGTGAATAAGCTGAAGGTCTATTGGCAAACAAGAAGCTTAATGCTTCAGATCTCATGTAAGAACTTAAAAAGTAGCCATGTAGTTATTCAGTTCCTTTTTAAATGTATGGGCTTATGGACTGGACTTAACCGAGACAGGAATTTTATTACGTAAGTGCAGGAATCTTTGAGATATAAAATTGTCTGATATGTCTCGTGGTATGGTTAGTATTAATTTTTATTGAGACCAACTATTCTCTTGTGTTCAGGTTTAAAGGGTTATACCAAGCAAATTACTTTAAATGGTAAGGGGTCCTTTAAGACTGTATATGTTCAGGCCTAGATCTCCTCTAAGAAGGTAATAAAATACAGTGAAAAGAGATGGGGAGGGAGAGTTGCTATGGTCTTTAGCTATAAGAAAATCATTAAAGTCCTTTGTTTCTGTTTGAGAAATCTTACTAACTTCTTCAACTACACCATGTAATGTAGAAGTAGATTACCCAACAGAGTGCAATACTGTCTAATCTGTCTGATAAGAGCTGTATATACCAACAGAGTGTGGTGCTGTCTAATCTGTCTGATAAGAGCTATATATACCAATAGAGTTTAGTGCTGTCTAATGTGTCTGATAACAGCTGTATATACCAACAGAGTGTAATACTGTGTAGTGTGTCTGATAAGAGCTGTATATACCAACAGAGTGCAGTGATGTCTAATCTGTCTGATAAGAGCTGTATATATCAACAGAGTGTAATACTGTGTAATGTGTCTGATAAGAGCTGTATATACCAACAGAATGCAGTGTTGTCTAATGTGTCTGATAAGAGCTGTATATACCAACAGAGTGCGGTACTGTCTAATGTGTCTGATAATAGCTGTATATACTAACAGAGTGCAGTGCTGTCTAATGTGTCTGATAAGAGCTGTATGTATCAACAGAGTGCAGTGCTGTCTAATGTGTCTGATAAGAGCTGTATATACCAACAAAGTGCGGTCCTGTATAATGTGTCTGATAAGAGCTGTATATACCAACAGAGTGCGGTGCTGTCTAATCTGTCTGATACGAGCTGTATATACCAATAGAGTGCAGTGCTGTCTAATGTGTCTGGTAAGAGCTGTACATACCAACAGAGTGCAGTGCTGTCTAATCTGTCTGATAAGAGCTGTATATACCAATAGAGTGCAGTGCTGTCTAATGTGCCTGATAAGAGCTGTATATATCAACAGAGTGTAGTGCTGTCTAATGAGTCTGATAAGAGCTGTATATAACAACAGAGTGCAATGCTGTCTAATGTGTCTGATAAGTGCTATACATACCAACAGAGTGCAGTGCTGTATAATGTGTCTGATAAGAGCTGTATGTATCAACAGAGTGCAGTGATGTCTAATGTGTCTGAGAAGAGCTGTATATACCAATAGAGGGCAGTGCTGTCTAATGTGTTATAAGAGCTATATATACCAATAGAGTACAGTGCTGTCTAATGTGTCTGATAAGAGCTGTATACACTAACAGAGTGTAGTGTTGTCTAATGTGTGATAAGAGCTGTATATAACAAGAGTGCAGTACTAATATGTCTGCTGTATATAACAACAAAGTGCAGTGCTGTCTAATGTGTTATAAGCTCTATATATACCAACAGAGTGCAGTGCTGTCTAATGTGTCTAAGAGCTGTATATACCAAGTGTGCAGTGCTGTCTAATATGCATGATAACAGCTGTATATACTAACAGAGTGCATTGCTGTCAAATGTGTGATAAGAGCTGTATATAACAACAGAGTGCAGTGCTGTCTAATGTGCCTGATAAGAGCTGTATATACTAACAGAGTGCAGTGCTGTCTAATGTGTGAGAAGAGCTGTATATACCAATGAGTGCAGTACTGTCTAATGTGTCTGCTGTACATACCAACAGAGTGCAGTGCTGTTTAATGTGTTATAAGCACTGTATATACCAACAGAGTGCAGTGCTGTCTAATGTGTCTGATAATAGCTATATATACTAACAGAGGGCGGTGCTGTCCAGTGTGTCTGATAAGACCTGCATATACTAACAGAGTGCAGTGCTGTCTAATGTGTGATAAGAGCTGTATATACCAACAGAGTGCACTACTGTCTAATGTGTCTGCTGTATATACCAAAAGAGTGCAGTGCTGTTGAATGTGTCTAATAACAGCTGTATATACCAACAGAGTGAAGTGTTGTCTAATGTGTGATAAGAGCTGTATATAACAACAGAGTACAGTGCTGTCTAATGTGCCTGATAAGAGCTGTATATAACAACAAAAAGCAGTGTTGTCTAATGTGTGATAAGAGCTGTATATATCAACAGAGTGCAGTGCTGTCTAATGTGTCTGATAAGAGCTGTATATTCCAACAAAAAGCAGTGCTGTCTAATATGTCTCCTAAGAGCTGTATATACCAGTGAGGTGCAGTGTTGCCTAATGTGTCTGAGAAGAGCTGTATATACCAACAGATTGCAGTGCTGCCTAATGTGTCTGATAAGAGCTGTATGTATCAACAGAGTGCAGTGTTGTTTAATGTGTCTGAGAAGAGCTGTATATACCAACAGAGTGCAGTGCTGTCTAATGTGTTATAAGAGCTGTATATACCAACAGGGTGCAGTGCTGTCTAATGTCTCTGATAAGAGTTCTATATACTAATAAAGTGCGGTACTGTCTAATGTATGATAAGCACTGTATATACCAACAGAGTGCAGTACTGTCTAATGTGTCTGCTGTATATACCAACAGTGTGGTGCTCTCTAATCTATTATATGCGCTGTATATACAGTGTTGAAATGTCAGGTCTTTGTGATATATAAAAAAAATGAGACCACAATAAATCATTTCAAAACTTTTCCCACCTTTAATGTGACCTATAACCTGTACAATTCAGTTGAAAAACAAACAAATCTGTTAGAAGAAAAAATATAAAAAATAAAAAACATACAATAACCCGGTTGCATAAGTGTGCACACCCTTAAACTAATACTTTGTTATAGAACCTTTTGATTTAATTACAACATTTATTCTTCTTGGGTAGGAGTCTATCAGCATGCCACATCTTGACTTGGCAATGTTTGCCCAGTCTTCCTTGCAAAAGTGCTCCAAATCTGTCAGATTGTGAGGGGATCTCTTGTGCACAGCACTTTTCAGGTCACTCCACAGATTTTCTATTGGATTTAGGTCTGTGCTTTGGCTGGGTCATTCCAAAACTTTAATTTTCTTCTGGTGAAGCCTTTCTTTTGTTGATTTGGATGTATGCTTGGGGGGGTCATTGTCGTGTTGAAATGTAAAATTCTTCTTCAACTTCAGCTTTTTAGTGGACGCCTGAAGGTTTTGGATCAAAAGTGACTGGTATTTGGAACTGTTCATAATTCCCTGCACCTTGACTAAAGCCCCAGTTCCAGCTGAAAAATAGCAACCCCAAAGCATGATACTGCCACCACCATGCTTCACCGTGGGGAAGGTGTTCTTTTGGTGATGCAAAGTGTTGTTTTTGCGCCAAACATACGTTTTAGAATTGTGGTCAAAAAGTTCACCCTTGGTCTCATCAGACCATAACACATTTTCCCACATGCTTTTGGGAGACTTGATGTATTGTTTTGCAAATTTTAGCCAGGCATGGATGTTTTTCTGTGTAAAAAAGGCTTCCATCTTGCAACCCTAGCCCATATCCCAAACATATGTAGAATACAGGAGATTGTTGTCACATGTATGCACAACCAATACTTGCCAGAAATTCCTGCAGCTCCTGTGTTGCTGTAGGTCTCTTGTAAGCCTAGCAGACCAGTTTTTGTCCTGTCTTTTCATCAATTTTGGGGAGACATCCAGTTCTTTGCAATGTCACTGTTGTCCAATATTTTCTCCACCTTTTTGATGACTGCCTTCACTGTGTAACGTGGTATATCCAATGCTGTGAAAATTTTTTGTACCCTTCTCCTGACTGACATCTTTCAACAATGAGATCCCTTTGATGCTTTGTAAGCTCTCTGCGAACCATGACTTTTGCTGTAGCAAGCAACTGAGTAAATGTCAGGAAAATCCTATTAGGACAGTTGAACTTTATTTGGAGTTAATCAGAGTCTCTTTAATTGATGGCAGGTGTGTACCCAAGATGACTGAATGCTGTAATTAAATCAAACATTGCTTCAACAAAGTAATAGTTTAAGGGTGTGCACACTTGCAACTAGCTTACTGTACGTTTTTAATTTTTTATATTTATTCCCCTAACAGATTTTTTTTCAATTAAATTCTGCAGGTTATAGGTCACATTAAAGCGGGAAAAGTTTTGAAATTATTTATTGTGGTCTCATTTTTTTATATATCAAAAACCTGGCATTTTAACAGGTGTGTGTACACTTTTTATATCCACTGTACCAATAGAGTGCAGTGCTGTCTAACGTGTCTAAGAACTGAATATACCAACAGAGTGCAGTACTGTCTAATGTGTCTGATAAGAGCTGTATCTACCAACAGAGTGCAGTGCTATCTAATGTGTTATATGAGCCGTATATACCAATAGAGTGGAGTGTTGTCTATTGTGCCTGATAACAGCTGTATATACCAACAGAGTGCAATGCTGTCTGATGTGTCTGATAAGAGCTGTATATATCAACAGAGTGCAGTGCTGTCTAATGTGTCTGAGAAGAGCTGTATGTATCAACAGAGTGCAGTGTTGTGTAACTTGTCTGAGAAGAGCTGTATATCCCAACAGAGTGCAGTACTGTCTAATGAGAGTCATGGCTTAGTGGTAGGTCATACAGACTAGTGTTACCAAGGTCCTGGGTTCGAGACTGACAGTGGGAATTTATTTTTTACAAGGGCGGGAGACTTAAACCTTGACACGGTTATTAATAGGACGTGCTGGAGGGACAGATTCATCACCCAGAGACTCCCTATGCTGTGGAACAAAATCCCGGTACATGTGAGGCAGAGCACCTCGCTGGCCGTGTTCAAGAGAAATCTTGACCAATGGATGGGAGATCGCAGATATACCCCAGGGATTACCTCAGTGTCACTGCTTGACAGAGGCACAGAAAAATAATGAGCATAGTTTTCTTCAAACTAAAGAGGTGGCGAAAGCCACAAAAACTCTGGGCTAGGCTTATAAATGCCCTTGGGCAGATAGCCTAGTATGAACCTATGAACCTATGTGTTATAAGTGCTGTATATACCAACAGAGTGCAGTGCTGTCTAATGTGTCTAAGAGCTATATATACCAACAGAGTGCAGTGCTGTCTAATGTGTCTGATACTAGCTGTGTTTACTAACAGAGTGCAGTGCTGTCTAATGTGTCTGATAAGAGCTCTATATACTAACAGATTTCAGTGCTGTCTAATGTGTCTGATAAGAGATGTATATGCCAAAAGAGTGCAGTGCTGTCTAATATGTCTGATAACAGCTATATATACCAATAAAATGCAGTGCTGTCTCATGTGTCTGATAAGAGCTGTATATACCAATGGGGTGCAGTGCTGTCTAATGTGTCTGATAGGAGCTGTACATACCAAGAGAATACAGTGCTGTCTAATGTGTCTGATAATAGCTGTATATACCAAGAAAATGCATTGCTGTCTAATGTGTCTACTAAGAGCTATATATACCAACACTAGGCAGTTCTGTCTAATGTGTCTGAGAAGAGCCATATATACCAATGGATTGCAATGTTATCTCATGTGTCTGATGACAGCTATATATACTAATGAAGTGCAGTGTTGTCTAATGTGTCTGATGACAGCTATATATACTAATGAAGTGCAGTGTTGTCTAATGTGTCTGATGACAGCTATATATACTAATGAAGTGCAGTGTTGTCTAATGTGTCTGATGACAGCTATATATACTAATGAAGTGCAGTGTTGTCTAATGTGTCTGATGACAGCTATATATACTAATGAAGTGCAGTGTTGTCTAATGTGTCTGATGACAGCTATATATACTAATGAAGTGCAGTGTTGTCTAATGTGTCTGATGACAGCTATATATACTAATGAAGTGCAGTGTTGTCTAATGTGTCTGATGACAGCTATATATACTAATGAAGTGCAGTGTTGTCTAATGTGTCTGATGACAGCTATATATACTAATGAAGTGCAGTGTTGTCTAATGTGTCTGATGACAGCTATATATACTAATGAAGTGCAGTGTTGTCTAATGTGTCTGATGACAGCTATATATACTAATGAAGTGCAGTGTTGTCAAATGTGTCTGATGACAGCTATATATACTAATGAAGTGCAGTGTTGTCTAATGTGTCTGATGACAGCTATATATACTAATGAAGTGCAGTGCTGTCTAATGTGTATGATAAGAGCAGTATATGCGAGGACATGCATCAAAGACATGGTGCATGACTCCATGGGTGGATCAAATGGACCACTTTATATGCTTTGCAAATGTTAATGACTATAAGGGCATCAAATGAAAGGATATACCCTACAACGATTCTGAGGTCTTTTACTATTTTGTCACCTTTCAGACAGATTGACCATCAGTAGTATATAAAGGTAATGGAGTTTTATTTTTGACCAAATGTCAGAGTATTGTAAATTTTTTTTTACATTGAAGGCAGTGTTATTGCTATTATACCAGTAAAGTCTAATGTTAAGGTCCATTTGAAGGAGGAGGAATTAGCATGTTTAGGACAATGCTCCGAGTTTTGCAATCATTTGCATCTTTGGTGAGTCAGATAGTGGAATCAGTTGTGATACGTATGCAAAAGATGACAAAAAATGTGACCTCAGGACAAGGCCTTGATGGACTTCACTAATGACAGGAAATGGTTAGTACAGGACCTCTCCTAGTTTTGTCTTTACTTTGTAGACCCAAAGTATTATAATTGCCTTTAGATCCCTGGGATTCTGTATGATTCCATCATGGGTTATATTGTGAAAGATTCTGGCCAGAGTGAGGTAGGCTGCACAGTCATACATACCTTCATCCAGGGTGAAGTTTGTAAGATATACCTTTGATAAAACCAAGCAGCATTAGCACATAGAGAAGCAGGCTTCACATACCATTTTAAGTTCCATGCTTCTTCTCTCGCTTATCTTGCACAATATGCTTATTAAGCTGATCAGTATGTCATTTTTAGGGTTTGTGAAAGGGCGCTGTAGATTGGAACTACAACAGCCTGCTTCTAAATATCGTGGACATAGACAGTTTATACTATGTATTAAAGAAGTGCATAATGAGGTATACTTGGCTCTTTTTGAGTGTACAAATTAGGTTCCCTCAAATCTCATCTGATTTCATTAAGCTGGTATTTCTGTCTTTACTAAGGGCAGAGGTGACAGTTTCATGTGCAGTTTCAGGAAGAATCGTGGAAGAAATGTGGAAGGACTTCTCCTTTGTTGTCTGAAATTTGCTCCATATCTGTGTGCTAGTGTGTTAGCTACTTCTTTTAACTCCCTTATAGGGATTTTTAACAACATTATAGGGATACAGTTTTGTTCTAGCTTACAATACTCTTCTACTTTCTCTTTCATTTCCAAGATTTGGCTGCAACAGACATTATTATTGTCATCTGTAGAAATACCAAACATTAATTCACATGAAGCTTGGTTTATTTTCATTGTTTTTAGTGATTTTTTTTGGGGGGAGGAGTCAACCATAGCTTTGCTGCATTAGTTTGGATAAAGTTTGAATGGTTATAATGCTTTAAATAGACACTCTAGTGCTCACCATTCATATGTGCAGTCACTAATGGGTGTTTCTGGGAATGTGCATTTTAGGATAAAAATTGCAGTATCATGCAGATTTCCCTTTTCCCTGAGATACATTAAGGGTATGGGAGTACAAGGTGGTCTGCTCCCCACAAAACTCTTTTGTAATGTTTTTATTTATTTTTTTTATTTTTAATGTGTTTTTTTGATTGCTGTGATCTTGTGTGACCAGTCACAAAAACTCATACTTTACTCATACAGCCCATTTCTTGACTTTGTACTTTCTCTTTACCTTTGGAGTAATAATTTGTTGAATTTGCAACTCCAGCATTCAGTCTTTTCCAAAATCTACTACTTTATGTTTGCCTCACTGTGACAGTTATCACAGTGCAGGTGTTTAATGCGAATGATTCACCAACAGTTCATAAGTGGGTTCCATTATATGGTTTCCATTAACTGACACAAGGCGATTGTTCAGGCACCATGACTGCTGTCTGAAAAATTCTTAAATATGGTGTATTTTTTAAATTTATTTTGATATGATGTAGAAGAAAATGTCATGGCATTGTGGTCAGTGCAAAAAGGAAGTGGAGAGAGGCTTAGCTTAAAACAGCTGGCAGGAATGTTTGTCAGGATGGTATTATGCATGCTTTTATGCAGCCTTTGTCAATGGTTTTGCTATCTGTTTGACATTGTTAATAATTATGAATTCTTTTACTTTTTGCATCAAATTATTGGATGAGATAAAATATTCCCAGTCAATAGAGAAAGAGCGAGAGAAAATTTGCATCAATGAGTTTCCATTATGAAAACAGTTATGTTTATCAGTTATATTATTGGAATGACATGGAGGAAGTGTGGATAAAAAATTGCAAAACTGTAGCTTGTGTTATTTATTGTAACATGGGTGTGGAATACTTCATGCCCCATATTTGTTTCTATAACTCTGCTTTTGAAAGAGTAACTTATGAAAATACATGCACCAACTCCTTGTTCAGTAGGCAGAACCAAGTGTAAAGAGGTATAACCAGATATCTGTGCAATGCAAGACAGGTCATTATATCATATCTTTGTTACAGCCCATACCTTGATTACCTCAAAGGCAAGGCAAGCCTCTAAGCAGCTTAGTTTATTTTTATTTTGGCTGTAGGCATTGGTGAGTCCTGCCTTCCCCTTGTTGTTATCTGTGGAGTTCATCTTGCAATTTCCATTAACTTGATCCTGTCTAAAAAGGTGCTAGGGGAACAAAAAAAATCAGTTGTGTACCCTAATGC
The DNA here is from genome assembly GCF_019279795.1 of Protopterus annectens. NCBI lineage: Eukaryota > Metazoa > Chordata > Ceratodontiformes > Protopteridae > Protopterus > Protopterus annectens. The sequence goes on along the minus strand of NC_056749.1, from coordinate 535,724,288 downwards.
ATTTATAAGAGATGTCCCTTGAAAAATAGGTCTGGGCTGCACGCATTTCTTGCCATGCAGAGAAGCACTGAAACTCTCCGGACTAACACTATAATCTAAGCCAATTGTTGAAGTCATTAATCCTTTTCACTTATTTAAGTGCCATCTACAATAATGAAAGGATCTCACTAGAATCAAAGAATTTATCAACCTGGATATGGGTATCCATAAAGTGAGCTATACCCCTCTGCATTATGGAAAGAGAATCATTCATTGTCACTGATTCAGGTAAAGTCTGAATCATTACAGTAATCCTGGATATGCTTAATGGCCTTAATGTCACCCTTAATCTTAGCTTCAGGAAGGCAGGACAAAGTAAGCATCTAGTCCTGCACTATTGTTACATGAATATTACATATAATAAAACAAATGATAGTGAGACTACAGCATTTCTTTGGTGAAAAAAATAAACACTCCATGATTGTTATTTGACATTATACCTAAACACTGATCAAACAACAGATTCACAGTGACTTTGTACTTGGATAAAAAGTAAAAAAACACCAGTCATAATAAAGATGCAAACTATGTGTGTACAACTGTTTCACTCGCTCTCACTGAATGTAATCCAATTAAGTTTACTTGTATTAAAGTCTTTGCTGTAATTTACATAGCTTTTTATATTAAAACTAGAAAAGTATGTATTGCTTATTACTGCTATATATAAGTTAGATCTGTTTTACTGTAATAAACAATGGTTCAAACAAGCAGTACCAGTTTGAATCTTGTTTCATTATTTTTAATAAAAATGCAAAGTGATCAATGGCATGATCTTGCATAAGAAGTTGTAAGAATTGATAATAGTTTACTAAAACCTATACTTTCTGTATATCTCTCTCCAGACAGCAGGCCTGTGTGGGTGCCATTGTAAGAATTGATAATACTGTACTGTACTGTAATTAGCTGGAAACACAGTAATGAGACTGAAAATGAAAAGTCTTTATCTGTTAATTACCCAAACTCATGCTGAACAGGTGCCAATCTCTGCTTCATGGATTAGGTCTTGTGTATTTTTTGGAATGAATTCTCCAAACACTTTTGTTCATTTAATAAGGCTTTATTAGATGTTTACAATATCCAAATATTGCCTCATTAACAGTGCTGATAAACAATTAGTGTTCAAAGTTACTGTACGTCATATTCTGATTGTCCTGAACAACGTAAACTAACATAGTCTTTACATGACCTGTCTTCTGTACTCAGGCTTGAGTGTCTGTCATCTTCTCTGAAATAACAGGTCGAATGAACTTACTAACCTTAGCTGAACTGCTGTCCTGAACACAACATATTATGTTGTTTCAGTCCAGTAATTTTCCTTATTTACTTCTCCTAACCTTGGTCTCAGGCTTTGTTTCGTATATGCAACATTCCATTAAAGAATATTTTGCAGCTAGCAAGACTGTATCTTTCCCTTGAGAAAAGAACATTCTGTCTGCAAACTTTATGCTTATCTTTCCTTTCTAATAAACATCCTCACATGCTTGACCAGCAAGGTTATTTTTCCTTCTGTTTAACTGTCTTTTATGCATAAATGAAACACAATTTATTTTACCCTTTAGCCTGTCTAATGTCTAATAACTAATTTAAAATGGAAGTCCCTAATCTAACAAAGTTTTGACAGCAGTCTATTTTATTAATTCATATGTCAATATAAATAGTAATCATTCTTGTGCAATTAGTTTTCCTTGTTTGTGTTTTGTTCTTCCTTAACAAAAGTGTTCACTATCCTTAAGTCTGGAAAACAACATTTCTTCAGTACTAGGTTACATTGTCTATATATATATATATATATATATATATATATATATATATATATATATATATATATACATACATACACACACACACACACACACACACACACACACACACACACACACACACACACACACACATACAAGTAAGTCCAAAAATACTGTTAATGGTCACTATAAAGCCACTTCATAAACTGATGAATAACACCAAAATTAAAATCAGTGTGGTTACCATGGAATAGGGCATATAATTATTTTATTTCCATGTAAAATAAATAAAACCACTTCCAAATTTTTATCAGGAAATTCAAAAATCCATTATCTAATTCCAAAGCCATCATCTAATGTGTAATTACAACCTTTGTTCTTTTGTCCAGTCAAAATACTCAAAAAATGTACAAACATATTCAAAAAATACAGTCTCTTCATCGTACTATGAAGTGTCCTCATTGATGGATAATGGATTTTTGAATTTCCAGATAAAGATTTGGAAGAGTTTTTCTGTTAATAGATCTGAACAGGGGTCACAGAGACCCTAAAGTGCTTATCTTTTATGTCGGTGGTTTCAACTTTTTATTTTAGTGGTGTTATTTATTTAAATTTTGGATTACATACAATTTTCCCCATACACCCAATGGAAATAGCAGGATGACTACACAACTGCAAGAGCAATACTCTTGAAACCCAAGTTGTGATGTGGAAACACACAAATAGTACTTGCCTCTCCCATCCCCTAAACAACAGGAAAATGACAGTTTGTAGAATCGAAGGAATAACACATAATTCATCTGTAACCAAAAAATGAGTGCTGTTGTGGAAAACACAGTCCACGAACCATGGTATAATCCTTTATTGCAAACACAAATTATTAACTCTCACAGTTCACCATACATTTTCATCTATCAAGACTTCATCAGATAACCCCTTCCTAGTTGTACACGTTGCACCCTGATCCTTTTACTAGTCACGCTGATCAAATTCAGTTTACAGATTCAACTTTTGGATGAGGAACAGAATCAGAATGATGCACACTTCCAAAGGGAGGAAAAAAGGGTATTTTTATCCTGCAGTCACTGCAGTGGTTTCTTATCTTCAGGCAAACACTTTGGTACCTTACAGATGTCCTAAGGTACAAGAGACTACAAAACTTCTTGTAGGATCTTCTGCCAATATTACTTTTCTTCACGAGGCATTTAAAGCGTGTAAATTCATCTGTTATGAACGCTTCCCAAACAATTTTTACAAAATGTGTACACATACAACTCAAAAGCAAATTGTATATGATTGCTAGGCACCTCTCCCTGTGCCCAACACTCCCCTGGTGATGTCTATGCACCATCTTAGAAGCATTATTCACCTGTGTCTTTGAAACACCGTACTTTACATTGCCATAGAATAAGATAGAAAAGACTGTAAGGTAACCAGTTTTAAGAATAACACTTATAATGACAGTTAATAAGTCTGTGCATCTGTGAAAGTTAATGCATGGTAAAAATGCCTATGTCAAGATTGAAGTATAAGAGGTGTATGCAGATAACAGTTTAAACCCCGAATGCATATAAATAACAGTTCTCATCATAAAATACGAGCAAATCTAGCATGTACCTGAAAAATGCAAGCATACTTTAGCAACATTAGAGGCCTTCTGTCTAGATAAATCTGAATATCAATCCTCTGTGTTCTACAAATACACAAGTCCTCTCACTTTCAAATTCTCTTGCTAGGCAGTTACCTTGTTATGGTGTAGACTCAGACCTCTGAGTGCAGTGAAGATGCAAATGAGGTATGAACTCATTAGAATTGCTGAATCCCAACCTTTTGGATTCATGTAGCAGATGTAATCATAGTGAAGGCACTACCTCAGTGTTTGTTACTAATGGATTGCAAGCGTCTATATCACATAGTCGAAGTTCCATAGCTCCGAACACCTAATGGTCGAACCATTATGTTCAAAGTTACAAAAATTCGACTACGGAAGAAAAAAAAACAACGGGCAACAAAATAAATTGTTGTAAGCAGGGGGACAAGCCCCCCTGCTCCCCCACACCCTCCATTACTTAAATATACCAACTCCAAGATCGCACCACATTGAACAAAACAGAAACCTCCACATATGGAGATTTTCATTCATATGTGGTTCGAACTTGTAAAAGTTTTACTACATGATAGGAACCCAGATTGCAACTGTGAATGGTTAGTGGGAAGGAGAAGGAAAACACATCAGCAATTCAGACTCCCTTACCTGCTGTGGATGTGTCATCTAGGATACCCTTACAAAGTGTAAGTAATTGTATCAAGGTTTTAAATGTAAGTGAGCAGCACACTTCTCAGTTTCTCTTCACTAGCAGCCTAACTTCCCTGCCTTAGTTGAAAACTGTATATTATTGCCATTAAATATTCTCATTCATTTTAAGGGCAATAATACAAAATGCAATACAGACTCCATGTCTGAGATTACTGTTCAGATAAGAGAAGAATGAACAACGTTCAAAGAGAAAACAGCTGCATTGCTGCAAACAATACTCATAAATGGTTGTCTGATCATTGCACTAAATCTGTAATTAACACATGCACAAACAACTGACAGTGTACAAGTGTCATATGTCGTTTAATACTGTGGATGAAGTGGGACGTGCTTGTATGCACAATGATTTGCAATCCTGCTGCAAAGCTGTTTCTGTGGCAAAGAGGGATAAGACACCCTTACTGTGTTTTGTAGGTTCATTGGTGTGACAATTCAAACCCAGACTTGTGTAAAAATCTTTAATGTGTGCCACACTTTATTTTGTAATGTTGTTTTTTTTTTATATTAATATTTGTGAGGTGTGTGGCTTAGTGCAAATACGGTGAAATGGCTAAATCAAATACATTTCACTTAACATACTTCTGTGATAAAGACTGCATAATTACACATGTGAATCAAGTTTGTGTAGCACACTTGGTAAACATGATGAACCACACAGTTTATACTAAGTGTTGATCACATTTCTAGTCCCACTTTGTCTTTTAAGGATAAAAACTAATAAGCACTGCCTACAAAGATAAAACAAGGTGAGCTTTGATTGTCATGTTTACACATTGCTTACCTTTGTGCAAACCTGATCTAATGGCCCATGCATGAAGCAGAGAGAACACTTACAGACAGGAGGCAGACAGTAATGAATTTCAAAATGGGTACAGTGTTGCATTTTTTTGTTTACCGTCACATATACCCACTATGTGGCATTGTGCAGCAGTCAGCAACCTTACCCAACTCCTGCAGGTTCAGAACACCTGCAGACAGGAAGGTGACAGTAGGCAATTTCAAAATTGATACATTTCTCCTCTATGGTTTGCCACCATGCAGACACGCTAAGCAGTGTTAAGCAGTGATCAGCATACATACTTAATAATGAATATGAAAATATACAGTTGTTCCTTGCCTTTTCCTGTTGCAGTAGGGGTAAGTGTAGGGCTGCAATACACGTGAACCTGGGTTCTAATCCAGCAAAGTCCAAAGTTTTATTTTTGTTGTTCCAGTTTACTTTACATTACAATTAACATGAAAACAATAATTAAACATAGAAATAACTATCTATAGCAGGTGCATTGGGCATGCACAGGATATCCAACATATATTAAATGTGTTACTGTGGGTATCAGCAACATTATGATTCTACAATTACACATTTGTTTTTTGAACTGTCATGTGGAACAAGTAAATGTTTAAACACTCAACTCTTTAATTTATATGTATAACTAATGAGCAGATCTGACAAACAAGGTCTTAGTTGCAATGAACACTCTGCACAGTAATGACTGTTAAAAATACACTTGTAGTTTAACCTTTCCTGTGGCAGCTGACATATGTTAATGCTCACAATACAGGTAAGACAGGATTCTAATCTAGCACCCTCCCAATTTTATTAATACTTGTCCACTCAATTTTAAAAAACAAATTAAAAAAAATAAAAATACTTGTACATAATAAGTATGTATAGCAGTGGAGCTTATATGAATTATATGTCTTTCAGAGGATATACTGAATATTATGTTTCTGTAATTATAATTGTCTTCTCTGGCCTTGTATGACATTCAGACCTCAATGATAGTCATATATACATACATGTATAAACCAGAACCTTGTCAGGTCATATACATAGTTGCCCCTCACTCTGTCATGTGTATTTATATATAATTAATGAATATGTCTAACAAGCTTGTCTTCTGTGGCAAAGATAAAAGATCACCTATGTGGAAGAATAAGTTTTGTCTGTAATGCATAGTTTTGAATCCCATGTTGTACAAGTTAATTTTATCAGTGTGTAAAGCCACACAAAAAGTGTCAGGACATAACATTTATGCCCCCAAAACATGTCTGCAAAGCTGAATCACCTAACAGTTACAGTAGCAACCAGCCCCTAAACTAATGCCAACTGCCAGATTAACCTTTCTACGTCACAAACTGCTTTCTTCTCTGTTTGGCACTGTTACTGACTGCTTAACATCTCACAAATGTGATTGGTTGGCATGGTTGTTTGGGGTCTATGCACTAGCAGTAAACGTGATAATATGAATTGCTAGGAAAGCACTATAACTGTTACTCTTTACTCTGAGCAGACATATCTGAAGGTAGAAGGGAAGGTGCCCAATTTAGGGCTCAAAGGTGGGATGCTGAGGAGGCCAGAATATTTATTGGATTCCTTGTAAAGTGCCACAGCTGAAAGTTCTTGCAGGGGAACTATATTGGCTCCCAGTACAAGTCTGAGGCATAGAATAGTCTGGTCAAGGCTGTCTCCAGTGCATCTGACATTCCATGCACTGGAAAACAGTGTAGGCATCACTATAATGACCTCAAAAAGTGCAAGCAGAATTCACTCAACCAGTGACTGGATGAGTTTAGGGCTGCTGACATCCCACAGTTGTGTAAGTATAGACATACAGAGACTTTATATTAGAAAGCTGCATATAGGCAAGACGGGTATGCATTATGCTCTTCTGTTTTTCTCTCCTTTTCATTCTACAGCTAATTAGGAGATAGTGATAGGGAAGTCCATGCTGTGTCATCAGTATAATCCCATGGAGTACCAATATTTTGACAGTTGTAAATGCCTGACATCCATTTAATTCAGCCCTCACATCTTCTCTCAAATGTTCAATGATAATGTCATCCATTATAAATTGTCCTGCAGCATTACAAATGTCAGACTTGTGCTGTGGCACTTGCATTAAGTACTGAGTTCTTGAGCTGGTGTACCTAGTTAGATAGGGGTTCTAATCTCACTGTAGTCAACTGGTGTGTGTGTCTGTCTAGTCAGAAGAGTGTAACTCTGTATCCTTCAGTCATCAGCACAATCCCATGGAGTACCAAATATTTTGACAGTTGTACATGCCTACAGATCCATTTAATTCAAGCCTCACAACATCTTCTCTCAAACATCCAATGTTGATGTTGTCTACTATAAATTGTCCTGCAGCAGTGTAAAAGTCAGACTTGTGCCATAGCATTTGTATTAAATACTGAGTTCTCTAGTCAGTATACTTAGTTCGGCAGGGGTTCTGCTGTCACTGCAGTCAAATGTGTGTGTGCATGTGCACATGCATATGTGTGTGTTTGTGTGTGTGTGTGTGTGTGTATATATATATATATATATATATATATATATATATATATATATATATATATATATATATGTATGTTCACTTGGTTGACATTCAAGAGACCATTTTATATCTGCATGTGGAATACTGCTATTATCATTCTCTTCTCACCAGACACTGCTAATGTCATTACTTATAAAGTGTTGTCAGACATTCTCCATGTCAGACTTGTGCTGTGGTACTTGCATTAAGTACTGAGTTCTCTAGTCAGTGTACTTAGGTAGGGGTTCTGTTCTCACTGCAGTCAACTGGTGTGCATGTGTTCACTTTGTTAACATCCAAGAGACCATTTTACACAGCATGTGGGATGCTGCTATTACCATCATCTTCTCACCAGGCTCTGTTGATGTTATCAGCTATAAAGTATTGTCTTGACACTATAAAAGCCATGCATGTGCTGTGGCACTTGCATTAAGTACTGTGTTCTGTAAATAGGTAGAGGCTCTATTCTCACTGCAGTCTACTGTGTGTGCATTTAACAATTATGAAAACCTAAGAACGATATCTGAGTCCACAGCTATGTCAAACCCTTCTGCAAACATCTTGTTGTAGCATACAATGATTATGCGATCCTGTATAAGATGTACTCAAGACAACCTGTGCTGTAGCATAACATTAACTACTGTGTTTGCAAGCTACTTTACCTACACATATAAATGTTCTAATCTGACAGCTTGCAACTTGCATGTCTATACATATGATTATCACTTTTGAAACAATTTTGCACAGTGATGGGACTCCACAGACATGCCCTACACTCCTCCCAAAATGTTCTCCACAGCATATAGTAATGCTATCATACTCCATAACGTGCAATATGACAGTGTTACAGTCAGACATATGTGGTGCTGCTACTGTGACACTGCATGGCATTCATATTCTATACCTACATAGGTGTAATGTTTAAATCAGGCCTAGTCTACTGGTGTGTGTGTTTGTGTGTGTGTGTGTGTGTGTGTGTGTGTGTGTGTGTGTGTGTGTGTGTGTGTGTGTGTGTGTGTGTGTGTGTGTGGTCGGTGGTACATTACAGTCATTGTGTGAGCTTTGGGACAGCTCATTTTACTATCACTTGGGATACCTTTCACACAGCCCCATGCATCCTCCTTTTTCCTCTAGTCACATGACATCTTTCTGGCAGAGGAGTGGAGGATGTCCTCATGTCCAATATGGATACACACATCATGAAGCAGAGTCCTTCAATGAGCCTCTGCAAGCCATCTCCAGACCACTGGATATATGATTCTTAATTCTATCATGGTGTGGTCCACATGTCCCATATGAATAGTGGCAGATCTAATGCAATCCAGCAAATATACACATATGCACAATAGTCTCACTATCTTCCATAATATAGATATAGGGATTTATTTTTACATGGTATAATAATGGCTAGGATTTTATGTGATGTTGGCCATTAGCCTAATAATATTCTGTGACCCTCTGAACAGCTATATGTGGTATACTGAGGTGTGAATGTACAGTATGGCTATAAGAGGGTATTACAATCTACGATATGAGCTAATGTATTGATGGCCATTGCTGCCATTGCATTACATGCTTCTTCAATAACAGCTGTAGTAATATGTCCCCTGAGAACTGGTGACATGGTATGATATACTTGTATGTATATTGTTGGCATATTAGGACATGTGTTGCTGTAGCGAAGCAGCTCAACCATTTACACAGTTCACATTCCACCATCACAGTGACACTTGCAGTATGGCACATGTCATTAAATGCTCTGTGACCGACATCAATATAAATTCATATTGATTACATGGTCACATAATTCTTGCCTCATACACACATTGTTATGCTGTGATATACACAACCAATATATCGCATGTTTTGATTCATTTGCAACCATGTGGGATTGTGTTATATACAACAGCATGATCTACAAGCAACTGATCTCTAATGTGTCCTGATATGGCATCAGGCTGCTCAAACACAGCTTTCCCATGAAACACATATTGGCATATGTTGTGTAATTGATGTAAGTACGTGACATTGGTACAATTATACGACTGTGTGCATAGTAACAGTACGTGGAATGTGATGAATGAATAAGTATGTATTTGCAGGTCTTTTTACAAATCATTTATTCTAATAAATGTGAAATGTTAAGTGGAATACGCAACTAAGCACAGGTCTGCCACCAGACATACCCCACTGGATTAAATAGATAATCCACTAGTTGACAATTTATCTCACACATCATCCCCCTGTTGCCACTGGCCTTCAGCCAAAGTATACATGCAAACATTACTCAGCTTCTATTCTAAGGAGGCAGCTCATCTGTGCAATCTATGTGGCTAATGACACAGAATCAATGGCCCCTGACAACATTACAGGTTGCCTATAATGTGCCTCAAAACATGGACCTGCCAGATACAGTTGAATCCATATTTCAACACAGCCTCCAGGTGGACTATGTTCCCATACAACGGTGCACATCAACATGCATCCTTCTGACTGGGTGGGGGGGGGGGACATCACCTGATGCATGTATATATGTATATACCCATCCTGACACTCCTCATCTGTGAAGTAGACCAACAAGTCATCATGGATCTTTTCTAAAAGGACATGGGTAATATGACAACTGTGTGTAAAAGACATGTGTGATTTGTCCAGGTGACATCATGTTTGTTACATCTATTTGATGTCCTTAATAAGGTCAACAAGGATATGCATGATGAAAACATTATCATGCTGCATAACCTGACCTGGCCAAGGAATTTGACACAAATCCACAGTGAGATATTACTGAGAAACTTTCACAGGTGGCCATAAACACCTATATCACCAAGTAGGTAGACCACTGGATCACATACATGGACAGCACAGTGGTGCAGTGGTAGCATTGTCGCTTCACAGCAAGAGGTTCTCCTGTTCGAGTCTCAGCTGGGGTTCCTTTTGTGTGGAGTCTGCATGTCCTCCCTGCATTCGTGTGGGTTTCGTTCGAGTGCTCTGGTTTCCTCCCATGTATCAAAGATATGCGTTTAGAGCATTTCTTCCTGGGCCTCTGCTGAAAATTGGCTTTGTTCCAAGTTGGACATTCCTGGTTAACAAATGTTAAATAAATAAATGAATAAATAAAAATACATGGCTGATCAATATATTGAAATGTGTGAAGTGACCAATATCTAGAGTCCAGTAATCAGGCTGTACCTCAGGGCTCTGTGCTAGGCCCTTTCCTATTGATTATTTAAGTCTCAGATGTCCATCTTTGTGGAGGACTGCAGATTGTGGGCAATCATTGACTCCAAGTGCGGTATTGGTATAATACAGACAGTATCAACACACACAAAGCATTTCTGCCAGAGCCATGGAGACACAGTAGATGAAAAGCCATGGCGACACAGTAGATGAACAAAAATCATGGAGGGATTAGTTACATTATAAAAGTAAATACACAAGGTAATTATAATATATAAAGTGCACCCCTATGATCAGACAAGGTAGTATGTGACCTGTGCACTCACATAGATGGTACGTGGAGCATCCACCAGCATGTACCCACAGTGGTGACTACTCCTTCATATACAGCACAACTCCTGAGTATGTGTGGGGCATTAAAGTTCCAGAGTTCTAAGCCATCATCACACCAATAACTGGGTTACAATGTACACTTTTTCCATGTATCTTACACATCTTCCAGAGAGAGGTTACTCAAGTCAACCACATTTACCACAGTGAGCTTCCACACATCTTATTGGCCATAGTTAAATATTCCTTTTGTTGAATGAGCATTAGTGGTTGATAGTACAGAACCCCCATCAAAGTGTTATACGAGTTGCACATGTGATACGTGTTCCTGCGTTGCACACAGTAAATACGTAGCTGATTGATATCATTAATGGCATGGGTTACATTTGTGACAGTGTGAATCGTGCCTTATATTTCTGTATTTGTGTGTGTGTGTGTGTGTGTGTGTGTGTGTGTGTGTGTGTGTATATATATATATATATATATATATATATATATATATATGGGTCTACTTCTATTCGCTGACAGCCCATTTCACTGAAACCCATTTCGTTGACAGCTCATTTCATTGACAAAAGTATTCAAGGCAAAAACCTGGGTTTTGCCCCCCTCCCCACTGTTGTGTGACTTGTGGAGTTGTTATATATAGTTGGGGAGGTGTGGGGGGTGCAGCCCCCCACCTAGAATGTTTGTCAATGAAATGAGCTGTCAACGAAATGGGTTTCAGTGAAATGGGCTGTCAGCGAATAGAAGTAGACCCATATATATATATATATATATATATATATATATATATATATATATATATTATCTATAAGTCTACTTCTGTTTCCTTTTTGACAAACAGAAGATCACACCCACTTAAGCGAAAGTGCACTACATCGATAGTGCACTTTACAGTGGGGATAAGGAAATATATCCCTTTCCCCACTGTAATGTGATCTAGGAGTTAGTATATTTAAGTAGGGGGAGTGGAGGGCTGAGGGTGCATGGGGGCTTGCCCCCCTGCAAAATAGTATTTAAAGTAGCTTCTTTTGAATTGGCTTTTGCAAAAGTGCACTTTTGATGTAGTGCACTTTCACTTAAGTGGGTTTCTATGTTTCTTGTTCTAGATTTTGAAATTTTGATCAGGAAACATAGACCCATATATATATATATATATATATATATATATATATATATATATATATATATATATATATATATATATATATATATATATATATATATATATAAATCTATATATGCCATGCACACCTGTCAGCTAGCCAAGATTGCTCATAATCTTGAATACAGGTATAACAGTGTCCCTCCTAGAACCTCCAGCAGATGTTAACGTTTGAGGAAGGTGTGCTTGATTCCTCTATAGATTGCTGATAAATCATAATAGTTGTACATGTGTGTTCTTGCAGAACCATCTATGATCACTCGCAGTCACATACTTTATGTTAATAACATGGTATCACTGGTGGTATTATTCTAATACTGTCCATGATTGTGCGTGTTTCTGTCTACTGTTGTCCATGAGTCTGTTACTATGTGTCTCTCTTGGGTGAGAGCTCTGCTGACACCTAGCCCCTATTGTATATACCATCCCTGATATATGTCCTGTCCATTGTTCATGTCAGAATGCTTATAACATAAATAATCATCTCCATTAATATGTCACCTTGTGTAACAGTCACATAATATACAATAACTGTGCAGTCTGTACTGTATCATGTTGATATGCGACTAGTGTTCATGCTACATCTGTCTTCATTGACATGACCTCATCTACTGTACATCATCATGTTTCACCTGTCCTCTTCACCTATATTCATTCCTGAATTTCATCTGTGTGTCTCTTTTCAATCCACAGACTTCCCCTGACTATTTATAATGCAGTCTATGTACCCTTACTGATCATTTACACATGTTTTATTCAGTATGCCTAAAACAGGTTTCCACAATACTCTGCATTGTATACACTTTCATGTAATGTGTTGGAACTATATACAGTGCTTAATTAATGACCCTGGTAATCGATCTGGCAATCTGCATAACCCCCCAGACCTAGTTTGCCCTCAGGTAAACATGTTTACTTGTTTGCTGGTGTCTGTGTTGCCTTACACAGTTGTTGCTGGCCACAAATCCACACTTGTTATGTTTAATCACAGTGTGTGGCATGCATATGTAATTAGCACTGCTGCTCACTGCACAAATACATAAACTCCATGTAGGCTTTGTGCTAAGCCTACACGGAGTTTAGTGAATCCCCAGGCAGGTCTATACTTTCCCTCCCATCGTTCAAAACTGTTCTGAAAGACTTCCTAGCTAAAATCTGGTTTTGTTCTTGCTCAAAACTAGGGTAAACTATATCCCTAAATGTGAACAAGTACATTTTCATTCCTTATACCTCCTTACTCTCCCTTCTTCACTTATTTCCTTACTGCTATCTAATTCTCTTCAATGACTTTCTCTCTAAATATACCATAAGCCTTTTTTTCTCTCACTTTATGTTGCAGTTTCTATTTGTATTACACTAACTTACCTTTCATTTCTCTACAAACTGTCTAAAGTTTCTCTAAATTTATTTATTTATTTATTTATTTATTTATTGCAGTTGGTTTACCAGGATAGTCCATTGGGCCATTAAAGAACCCGTTTTCAATGGAGTCCTGGGGAGAAAAGCTCCAAAAAAGAAAATCAATTTACAAAAACATTGACAGTAAATATATAGGTACATACTATAAAAGAACATAAGCAAAACATAAGCAAAAACATAAATGTACTTAACATTTGTCAGTGACAATCTTGGTACAGGCTAACGAAGGAATAAAAGCAAAACATAAAAGCATTTTAATGAACGAGCATAGTAGATGAATAGAGTAGAATGTTAGTACAGGAAAAGGTAGAGTTGGTTATGTGGGGTGGGTACAAGAGCATTCCCATTGAGATTCTAGGTGTAAGAAAAGTGATTTCTTGAAGGTGGAGTGGTTAGAGGTAGTGCGGATGTTTGGAGGTAGGGAATTCCAGAGGCGAGCAAGGCTGAAGGAAAGGAGGTTTTTGCCTGGGGGATGATTTGGTTTGTGGACCTCTAGAAGATTTTGATTATTAGACCTTAGAACTCTATTGGATGGTGCATTTTAAAGGCAGAGGAGAGGGAGGGACAGTTGGAGGGGTTTAGAATAAGCATATGGGATAGAGTTAGTTGAGTATAAGCAAGATAGTTGGGAAGTTCTAACCATTTTAGTTTATGGAGGGAGAGACAGTGGTGAGTGGAAGACTTATGGGTGGTAGCGAATCTAGCTATTTTGTTATAGCAAGAGGTGAGCTGTTTTTTTAAGGAGCACTGAATATTAGTAAGAAGTGGGGCACCATAGAGGAGGGAGGGAATGAGGAAGGAAGAAGCTAGAGTGATTTTAGTGGTAGGTGTGAGGTAGGCATTTTGTTTGTATAGCATACCAAGTTTTTGGTGTGTTTTTTTGATGTTCTTTTGTAGGTGGGAGCTAAATTTTAGTTGGTTGTCAATGTGGACCCCAAGAAGTTTGGTCTCTGACACTATTTCAAGAGGAGAGTTATTTTGACTGGTAACTAAGAGTGAGTTTATGTTGGGGGGAGGGAGTATGGAGGGAGTAAATAACATTAATTTGGTCTTTGTGGCATTGAGAGCTAGATGATTGCAAAGCATCCATTGCTCAGTGGAAGAGAAGGCGTCTTGAGTAAGTTTTTGTAGGATGGAGATAGAAGAGGCGGAGCAGATGATAGTGGAGTCATCTGCATATTGGATAATGCTAGAGAAAGGGATAGATTTGTGGAAGTCATTAATAAAGATGTTGAATAGAAGAGGGCCCAGTATAGAGCCTTGTGGGACTCCGGTGGGGGTGCTTAGGAAGGAGGAAGTTGCTTTTTTCCATTTTACAGCTTGATTTCTGTCTGATAGATAACTAGAGAACCAGTTCAGAGAGGAGGAGGATAGTTAGAGTTTGGAGAGTTTAGTTAAGAGCAGGCTGTAAGAGATAGTATTGAAGGCTTTGGAAAGATCAAGGAGTAAGGTGGAAACAATTTGTCCAGAGTCTCGGGCTTTATTTACTATTTCAAGGAAAGAGAGAAGGGCAGTCATGGTACTATGATTAGGTCTGAAGCCATGCTGTGTGGGGGTTATGAGGTTGTTATCTAGGAGATGAGGAAGGAGTTGGATTTGCACACATTTCTCAAGGATTTTTGAAATGGGGGACAGGATGGCTATGGGTCTAAAATTGGTAGTGTTATTATTGTTACCTCCTTTGTGTAATGGTATAATAAAGGCTTGTTTCCAAATTTGGGGAACTGTGCCTTCTAGTAGGGAGCGGTTGATTAGGATGCTAATAGGGTAGGCCAGACTTTCGCAGCAATGTTAAGAAAGTAGGAAGGGATATTATCAGGAGCATTGGTACATGGTTTTAATTTCTGGAGGAGTTTCTTAATAGTAGTTGTAGGAATGGGATTTAAAGTGAAGATAGTGCAGTCGGGTGGTGTTGAATTTTGGGGTTGTATGGGTGAGGATAGAATTTGTGTGGAAGAGGAGGTAGAGGAATTAGTGGGTTGGGAGGAGGTAGAGAATGAGGAGGTTAGTTTTGAAATAGAGTCAATAAAGAAGGAGTTAAATTGTGTGGCTAAATCTAGTTCTGGAGCATTTGGATCAGGGGTAGGAGTATCTGGTTTGCTGGGGTGGAGGAGAGTGGAGATTCCTTTCCAGAATTTTTGAGGGTTGCTTTTGTTATGGTTTTGGAGTGTGGAGAAATAGTTTTTTCGATCAGAATAGATAAGTTTTTTAGCTTTATTGCAGAGCAGTTTGTATTCGTTGAGGAGTGGGGTTGTCTTGTGTTTTTGGTAGCGTGCCCACACTTTGTCTCTTTGTCTCATGAGAGATAGAGTAGTTTTAGATAGCCAAGGGGCTGATTTAGTTTTATTCTCTTAGTCTGTAGGGGAGCTTGAGAGTCAAGTAATTTTAGGAATGTGGAGTTGAAGTATGAGACTGCATTGTCTAGAGGTAATGTTTTTAGACAAGCCCAGTTTACTGCATTAAGTGAGTTTGAAAAAGTTATAGGGTTAAAGTTTTTCTGGTTGCGGATAGTAATGAAGTTGTGGGTCCGTTGAAGGGTAGTTGAAAGTCGGTGGGTAAAGGTGGGTAAGTGGTCGCCTAGTGGGTCGGGAAGGATGCCACTTTTGGTGAAGTAGTGGGGGTGGGAGACTAGGATCCAGTCCAGTATACTCCCATCAGAGGGGTTTTTGGCTGGGTAAGTAGGCAAGTTGATCAGTTGTGAAAAATGGTAGAGGTTAATATTAGTGTTGTTCGAAGGAGCTTGGATAAGGGCCCAGTTAATGTTTACGTCTCCTAGGATTATGGTTTCATTACTAATGTTACTGGATAGCCAAGAAAGGATAAGTTCAAGTGTAGGAATATTGTCACCTGTAGGGATATAGACGGAAGCTATACATATTTGTTTGTGGTTATTGATTTGAGATATGGTAAGGAGAAGTTCAGCGTTGTTGAAGTGTGGGATAGGTTTGTTGTAGGGGGAAACTACTAGGGAAGAGGAATATATAAGGGCTAATCCTCCGCCTTTTTTGAGAGGTCTGTCTTTTCTTATGATTGAGTAGTTTGGGGGAACTATTTCAGAGTCCTTAATATGTGGTTTCAACCAGGTTTCAGAAATAGTTAAAAAGTCAGGTTTGTTGTGTAAAAGCCAGGCATGAAGATTGGGGACTTTCTTAATGATACTTTGTGAGTTTAAGGAAGTGAATAGTAAAGATTTAGTTGTGGTGGTTATATTGGCAGGGCCTGGGTTGGGATGGATGTCACCTGATAAGAGAGTACTGATCAGGTGTTGTATGCAATAGTTTAGGTTAATGGACAGCAGAGTTGTGAGATTGGGGTTTATTGTGAAATGTAGGGATTTGCTAGTTCCTATAGGAATTGGGAATGTGTGATGGGGGATAAGTTTGAAACGAAAAAGAAGAAGGTTGTCTGAGTGATAAAGATAGGAAGAAATGTGGGAGTAAGACTGTAGTGGAGGTGAATTGTGGTGGTTAGTTATATGAAAGGAATGGGAGTTGGAGCTAATAGTAGGCTGGGAGAGATGGTATAAGTAAGATAAGGAGAGGAGAAGCAATAGTGAAGGAAAGATGGAGGGGTATCTAGAGAGCATGTTGTGAAAGGTGACAGTAGGGCAGTGAAAGGATATTGGTGTTGGTGTAAGGGAGATAGAGTTATATAGAGAGAGTATATGATATATTAGAACTGAAAGACAGTAGTATTGGATATAGAGGGGTGTGGTCTAGAAGAGGGAAAGGAGTAGGATTGGTTAATTAGTTGAGAATGGGGATGAGAAAGAAAGTTAGTTTTGGCGGGAAAAAAGGAAGGTGTGTTCAGAGGACTGAGTACTGATTGGAGTAGAATGGAAGTGGGAGTGGTATGTTGGAGGGATAAATGTAGATGTGCTGGGGGCGGGTGGGATTTGGGGGCAGGGTAGGGGAGCGGAGTGAGCCAGGGCTTAACGGAGCGGTTGAGCCCAAGAGCAGAAGAGGAGCGAGAGACTATCAGAGAGCAATATAAGTAAGTGTAAGTAGTAGAAGGTGATGTGGAGTGGGTCTGGACAAAGTGTAAGGAGTGGGCTAAAGGTATGGATGAGGGAGTAGTTAGGGTCAGTTCTATTCTGGCACAAGGAGAGTTGTGAGTTAAGCCCTAAGCTCAGAAAGAACGGAGAAGGGGTGTTCACTAGTGGAGTATGCAGGAATGCAAGGTTCACCAGTGTAATACCTGGGGTAATGGGATGGAAGAAGAAGGGAGTAATGATAGCAAAGAGCAGTGGGAGGTATGGAAGATGGAGGAGTATGGTAGAGTGGGGTTTGGCTGCTGGCAATCCTGACAGGGAGTATACTGCTACTGCTAGGAGAGCAAGAGTACAGTAGTACTGGCTTAGCAGATGTACGTACTTTACGTTCTTATAGAGTCTTTTGGGTTTACTTGTCTTCAAAGGGAGCTGTAGTGGCAGAGAGTATTCCTTGGTAATAGGGTGTACGGCCCTAGTTAGTTTCAAAATATCCACCCAGGTAAGAGCACAGGGGGAAAAGATTCAGGGCGCAAAAGCTGGAGGAGAGAAAAGATGGAGAACAAAACACAGTTAGTAACATTTAAAATGCATTTATCAACAATGACTGTATCTACTACTATAGCTCTGTAGGAAGGAGGCTATTAAGTGTATGTTACACTGGTGTATATGTACAATTTGGGAAGGCAGTTGATTAGCGAAAAACATTTATATACAGTCGCTAACTGCTAACAGCTAACATACAGCCATTGAACCAAAGTGGTGAAAACATCCCATAATAATGACTAAACAGCCTTCTGACTGTTAGTAAATTATTTTTATATACCATGTGTTGATTTTTAACCAGTGTTATTATATTATGTCTAATGTGTTACAATTATTTAAACCTGTAAATTTGTTTTATTTTTGAAGATTGTAAAATTATTATTCTTAAAATGTTTTGTAATAACGTGGAGATTTTCTAACAGGCCTGCACTAAAAATGGGGTTCTACCCAGTAGGATTTTCCCAGTAATCAAATGTCAATAAATAATAATAATTAAAAAAAATAATAGAACAGATGATACAAAGTAACAGCTCACCCATAATACACTGTTAGAACTGAAACACTATTTCCCTATGAAAAACAGTGAATGTCATAATCTTACAAATCCTGGCAATGTTCACAACACAGAAAAACTACTAATCTGTCATGCTCAAGGAATATGGTTTGGAAGAGGTGCTGGTATGCTACAATGTAACAAGTCAGTGTGTAGCTACCAGTACAACAGAGGTGGAAAATGCCATGCAGAAATACACTTGTGCCCTAGTAGAAAGAGAAAAAAATATCATAACCCAAATTTCCATTGCAGACAATGGTTACTAGCAAAGTAGTTTGTGTATTTTAAAGCGTCTTTTAAGGAGATGCAAGAGTGGCCAGTTAATGGTTCCTGGATTGCAATCATAGTTTTGACACCTTAGGAATGTCAGCACTTGGGCTAAAAACTGGTTGCCTTAAAACATGCAGTTCAGCTAGTTTATTTTGTTGAGCATTTACAGTTACTGTTTAAGAGGAAAGAGCTGCTATGAGAACACAAATCAAAGTAACTCAAGCAAAAGAATGAACATGAAATTAGGTTCAGGAAACCATACAAGATGTCTATGACTAATGCCATTCTAGTTACATGAAAGTTTAAAAAACATGATTTCCTTGTGTCAAGGATGACTTATATAAAGGTGGCTTGAAGTGGATTCTGGAAAAAAGAAAAACTCCAAAACCACTATAGAGCAGCAGATCCATCAATATATAGTAACCCTAGACACTTAATTATTCTAATGCATTAAAACAGAGTAGAAAGATATAATGAAATAACTAAGATAGAGTGGCAATCGTATTTTATTCATTTATAATTGTTATGAACCAAATCAGTCCCACTAGACCAATGACTTCCTTTCAAGGAAGTCATGAGCTAATATTCATAGTGACCAGGGGAGATTTGGTGAGGACACTGGGGAGCTTCCCCTACTCACTATTGTTGTGAGTGGGAACAATTTTGAAGGAGCACTTCATGCTTCCATTCCAGGCACAGAGCCGGCCCAGAGAAACAAGGAGGCAGATGCAGTGAGAGGAGATGATGGAGAACTGAAAGAAATGAAGGAGAAAGCAAATATCAAGACCAGAGAATGTGTGCAGGATTCTGAGGAAATGTTTCAAAGAACCCTGTTTGATGGAGATGAGTCAGCAAATGATGGGTGCATAATTACAACCCTCCACTTGGGTGGGTTGTGGGATGATTTACTTAAAGAAATTGTGGTGCAGAATGAGCCAGAAAATGAAATAAATTTTTCCAGGGGGGGGGGCATTATGGAGAAAATATAAAAGAAAGATTCAGAGACAATCCTGAAGAATACTGGTGAGGTAGAAAAGAAAACCTACACAGAGAAAGTAAAAGAAGAGAAAAGTGGAGTAGCAGAAAAAAAAGCAGAAGAAAATGAAAAATGGTAGTATGTGATAAGGATTCACAGTAAAGTAGACAAAGAAATGGACAGGTATGAAGTGTGGGATGATTTAATAGCTTCTTTGGGTGTAAAAGTACATGAGGTACAAGCATTTATGCTAATTAACAAAGAGGCATTTTTTTAACATTATATTTGAAACTATTTTTTTTAATGGAAATTTTTCTTGGATAATATGAAAAAAAGAAAGTTGGTAACCCATGGAGTCTTTATGTGATAAAATCATTTAACAGGGAAACAAAAAAGTTCATGTACAATTTCGAACAGAAGTAGAACGAAAGGCATGGAAAGGACATTTGAAAGCTTTATGTAGAGAAGTAGTAGACATTGCGAATGTTTACAATAAAAGGGGTTTATGGACTAGTGCCTGGGATTCTAATATTGTGTTAAAAATAGAAAGATTAAAAATTATACATATAACAAGCATGATAAATATGGCAGGGAATAGGCATTTTGTAAAATACTGGGGGCAACCCAAATCATGTTTTTTTTTTTTTTGGAAAAGAAGGACATTTCATAACTAACTGTGATAAAAGAAAATGTTATATTTGTGGGGAAATAAGATATGATGCAAAAAAAAAATGTGAAATGAAATGAAATGTTATAAATGTGGCAAAATTGGACATTTATATATGGATTGCAAAAATGAAAATAACAGTAAGGAAAACGAAAAGAGAGAAGAAAATGAACAGAGAGAAAAAAATTATAAGTAGTAGAAATAGATGAAAAATTAGATAAGAAAAAAATAATAAAGGGGATATAGAAGAAGATTCTGAAATAAGTGATGAAGTAGACATGATCTGGGAGGAAGGAAAAATAATTCTGTTGGTAAAAAGGTAAAAGACAGAAAATTAAAATTTAAATGGATAAGTACAAAAGAAAAAAGAAAGGAAATAAATGAAAAACAATATATATATATATATATATATATATAGCTAAAGATTGGGACTTGGTATAATAGTTAAGGTGTTTGAGTCACAAGCACAAGGTACAGTGTTTGATTCTCATCTTTGGGAAGGAAATTGGTTTGGCTTACAATGGCATGTTAAGAAAGTTAGCCTAGTAATTACCTCTGATCTTATGAAACCATGAATCTAAGAGAAAATGCATATTTATCAGTGCTTTCTATAAATGTGAATTGTATTAAGAATATTGGAAGAAGAAAAGGAATTTTTCAGTGGTGTAATTATATTAGAGAGCACACAATTTTAACAAATGAAAAAGATTACAAACAGAGAAACTCTGGAGAAGAAAGATTATTTCGAATTTGGGAAATGAGAGATGTTCTGGAATAACTGTTTTTTCTAGAAATACAATACAAATATTAGATGTGATTTTAGCAAAAATGGGAAGATTAATCATTGTAGATTTAAAATGGAAAGAACAAGCATATAGCATTATAGCATTATATGTGTATACAAACTGTAAAGAAAGGGAAAGCTTATTTCATCAGATTTTGAGACTATATAGTGATAAATATAAATATTGTAATTACAAGAGACTTTAACTGTGATTTATGAGGCAAGTATAAAAAGAAAGGAAATGATATAAGAAAAATGTTATAAGTTATAAGATGTGGTATGTTAAAACTTTGGGACAAAAATTCATGGACTTACAAAAGGGATATGTATAAAACTAAAATAGATTGCTTTATAATATTAGATGGTTTAGTTATAGGAGAAGGGCAGGTACTTGAAACAGGATTTTCTGATCATCTTGCCATATGAATATATAGTCAAAGGAATTAAAAGGGTAAATGAAATGCATGAAATGAAGAATGAGAAAGATAAGCAATACAGTTATGGAAAGATCATATTACTATAAGAATATTTTACAAACAAATGGTCTGTATGGTGGATGATATTTAATGAAAAATATAAAATATTTTTTTTTGCAGTGACAATATGATGCGAAAAAAGTTGAGAAAGAAAAATATAAAAAAAAAATATAACAATGCATTGGAAAATTTAGAGCAAAATAATGGAAAGTACTTTGAGAAAGGAAAAGAATTATAAGAAAGAAATCAAGAAAAAACTAAAGATTGTTAAATAAACAAATATGCTTTTACAAGCAAAAAGAGAAGAAGTATTGAGTTACTTAAGCAGATTAGTAAAGGAAGTTGGTAGTATTATGAGGGAAATAAAAAATGTAAAAGGAGAAATAGAGGAACTCAGGAAAAGATTATGAATAGTGTAGTACAATGTGTGCAAGAAATGTTTAAAGAAAACAAAAAGAAGGTAGCAAAAAATGGAAAGTAAAAAAGTTAACAGAAAAAGAGAATAAAGAATTGGAAAAGGAGATTTCTTTAAATAAGCTAGATAATGTATCACAACAAGTAAATACAGATTCGGCTGCAGGCCTAGATAGAATAGAGTATAAAATGTGTAAAAATTTAAGGGATTAACAAACATTTTTTTAAAAGATTTTTGAATGAATGATTAAATGAAGGTTTTATGTATAAAGACTTATATAGTGGAATACTTTCATATGGAAGAAAGAAGATAGAAGAAAATTAAAAAAAAACTGGAGATGAATGGTAATGAATATGTATGAATAATAAACTTTAATAATGATTATAAGATCCTTATGAAAATAATACAAAAGAGATTTGAAACTAAAATGAAAAACACTATGGAAGCTAGCATATATAATATAAAGGTGAATGGTTGACAAGAATTATTAATAATAGAGAAATTGTGGATGATATTATGAACAGAAAAGAAGAAACAAAAATTGTGATAGGAGATTTTAACAAGGCATTTGGCAAAATCGGACATGAAATCTTTTGGGTAATAATGAAATAATATAATATAAGTGAGAAAGTTAGGAAACTATTGTCAGTGTATAGTAATAATAATGTAAAAATACTTGTAAATGGTTGGTTAAGTAAAGAGTTACATAGGAAGAGTGGTGTAAGACAGGGATGTTCCAATGAGTTGTACACTTTGATTTAGTTATGAATGTGATAGCATGTGAAATAAATTACAAAATGAAGGAGGCAAGGTATATAACACCTGAATTGTTAAGAATTCCAGTTCTGTTAACATATGCAGATGACATTATAATAATTACAAAAAACAGAATTTGGATAAAAGAAGTAATAATTTACGGAAATGAGTGTCTAGAGATGATAGGAATGGATTTAAATAAAGAGAAAAGTAAAGATTTAGGTGATGTAGTAAAGATCAGGATATATAATTTACAATGAATGAAATTTCAGTGTTAGGTATAACATTTGGGAATAAAGATGTAAGTAGAATTCAATGAAAAAAATAGAAGAAATAAAGCAAACATGTCTTTCTGGAGAACATATAAATTATCATTCAGAAAAAAGGCTTATTTGATAAATTCAGTACTGATGGAGAATATAACATAGTTAGCCATTGTGTTTATGTTGCCAACAACATTTGAAAAGGAATTATTGCAGATATTTTTTTCATTTATATGGAATTTTAGATTAAACCCAGCAAAAAGAGGAGTTTTGGATGTATATAAAGAAGAAGGAGGTTTAGGGTTAATGAACCCAGTGGCATACACTGCTTGATTACATTTGTGCTAAGTGTTAAAGTGAATAAATGAAGGACCTACAGTTGTTGAGGGGTGAGCTTTGAAAAGTAAGTAGCAGAGAAAGGAAAATGGGTGTGACTGTACAGAGGGTTGTGCTGAGAAGGGAAAGTTGCACAGAAAAGGGGACATAGTAGGTCCCAGTACTGAGGAACAGAATGAGGGGAAGTAACTAGCAGAATGGAGGAGCCAGTAGTAAGGGCAAGAGTTAATGGGCAGAGATAGTGGGAAGATTGGGGAAAGAAAGGTAAGGTGAATTTAGTGGAGGAAGTTGAGGAAAAGTGGAAAATAGTAGAGGTAGTTGCTTGGTTAGCCAGGTACTTTGCAAGAGCATTGCCAGTTATTGGTTATAGGGGTCCTGCAAAGTTATTTGAACTATTGAAAGAAGATTTTTTTGAAGATATAAAAGAAGTGGTTAAAATAAACATGGGTGTGATTAAATGTGGATATTATAAGAATTGAAGTAAAGAATATGTTAAAAGAGTAGATAAAAAGCTATGGGCTATATGGAATGAAAGAGTAAATTAAATTATGTTTCATGGATTTTAGCAATATTAAGTAAAATCAGATGGTGGTTATGGAAAAACTAGTGGAGGTTTAATAGGGATGAACATTTAGTATGATTGTAAAGGAAATTATGAATATGTGTAAACAGATTTGTATATTTATATATTTGTATGTATGTAAATATTTGTAAATATGTAAATATTTTGTAAATAAGAGTTATTTTTGTATACAAATAAAGGACCCCTACTCATTAGGAGAGTGTTTTTTATGGTCCCAGTAGCAACTGGGAGAACAGCACTCAAGGAATCCAAGATGGCAGATAGCACAAAGGCAAATGCCAGTGTTGTGTTGGAATTATTATATGATTCACAGGAGTTATGTTAGCAATTTGTTTCTCCTCATCAGAAGCAAATGTTGTATGAATTGATGGATATGGAGGATTGTGGGATGATATTTTGGGTGAATTGTTAATGCATAGTGAGCCAGAGAGCAGATAAAATGTTTCTTGGGGTGAAATTGTGGATAACGTCCATTTGGAAGATTCTCAATTCTGTCTGAAAGAAGACAGTCTGAAAAGAAATCATATGTTGAGACTATTAAGGATATTGCAGGGAAATTGTTGAGAGAGGATCAAAAGAATGGTAATGTCACTAGTTGAGGAAAATTCATTGTAAGACTCCAGAATAAAGAAAAAAAGAAATGGACATTTAGGACATTTAGGATGCTTTGATGCTGCTATTAGGTGTGAGGTAAGAGCTTTTTATTCCTATTCATAAAGACGCATTTATGACATTATATTTGAGACTGATTTAGTCATGGAAAGCTTTTTAGGAGAGTATGAAAAGAAAAGAACTGTAATCCCTGGAATTCATATGTGGTTAAAGTATTTCACAAGGAAACAAGAAAGAAAATGCATGTTCAATTTCAAAATAAAGTTGGAAAAGAGACTTGAAGATACATTTAAATTATAGACATCAGTAAAGTTTATGACAATAGAGGATTATGGACTAGTGGATGGGTTTGCCATATTGTATTGAAAATAGAAAAATAAAAAAAAAATTGTTGATATTCCTAGTATGATACATGTAGAAAGAAAGAAGGATGTTGTAAAATACTGAGGTCAATCTAAATTATGATCATTTGACAAGTAATTGTGATGAAAAGAAATGTTATAATTGTGGGGAAACAGGTCACAATGCAAAAATGTGGATTTGAATGTTATAAATGTAACAAAATTAGGCATTTATGAATAGATTGTAATACATAGAGAAAGGATAAAGAAGAAAAAAATAAAAGTGAAGAAAAGAAAAGTGAAGAAAATATATGAAGAGGAGAACAGCAGCAATATAAGATAAAGGGCAAACAGGGAAGCAAGAACATGCCAAAATAAATCAAATGTTAAAGAGAACAATGAAACAGAAGATGTTATAGAAGAGGGCAATGAAGTAAATGATGAGGATGATATAAATTGGAAAATAGTTAAAGGGAAAAATAATTATATCAGTAAAATAGTAAGAGAAAGAAAAAAGTTTAAAAGTTTAATTGTAAAAGAGAAAAAAGAGAGGTCATGGATACTGTAACTGAGATAAATGTTTGAATTTTTCTAAAGATATATGAAATTCTAAGTAAGCTACTACATAGACATAGTGATGACCTTAGAGTTCTTTAAGTAAATATAAACAGCATTAAACACATAAGTAGAAGAAGAGGCTTCTTTAATTGGTGCAACAAATGTGATGTTTATGTAATAATATTGGAAGATGTAAGATTTCTAACACAAGAAGTGAGATTACAAACAGAAAAGCTTTGGGGAGGAGACACAATATGGAACTTGGGGAAAGAATCATATTCTAGTATACTGGTGGTTTGTAGGAACCCAGTGAAAATATTGAATGTAACACTGGTAATAATTGGAAGATTAACTATTGTAGAACTCAGATGGTATAATCAGGTATATAGAGTTATAATATTGTATGCCTATGTTATGAGTAAATAAAAGGAAAATGTATTTCTTAAAATTTGTGTTGTTTTCATTACGTAGTAAAAAATATTAATATAATATGCAGGCAGATTTGATTTGTGATTTGAGAGGAAAAAAGAAAAAGAGAGGCAATGATGTTAAGAAAATGTATGAGTTTATAAAATGTGGCAATTTAAATATTTGGAATATTAGTTCATGGACATACAGTCAAGATATATATAAGACAGAAATTAGACTATTTTGTTGTATCACAAGCTTTAAATATTGCTGAAGAAAAGGCCATTATAACAGGTATTTCAGATAATTCAGACATATAGATAGAGATAAAGGACAGTTTGAGGAAAATTAATAAAATGAATATATCAGAAATTATGGGATGATGATAATGGCAAGAAAATAATTATAGAATCATGGAAAGATCAAATTTCCACTAGAATATGTTATAAAAACTGGTCTGAGTAGTGGATCTCTTTCAAAGTATATAACAAATGTTTTAGAATGGTAGCCAGATGTAAGAAAAGCAGAAAAAAATTATAGGGCAATGTGTACAGATGCTTTAAAAGATTTGGAAAGAAATCATAGAGAATATTTTCTAACAGATCAGAGAATTTACAAAAAGAATCAAGAGAAAATTAAATAATTTTTATTTAAGCAAAGATATTACCAATAAGGTAACAGAGAAGAGGTAACAGCTTCCTTGAGTTGTATAGTTAAATAAAATACTTACATAATGAGAAAAAATGAAAGATGATAGAGGAGTGGTAAGAAGGTCGCAAGATTAAATTATGAATACCGTAATAAATTATGTAAAGAAAATGTTTCAAGATAAAAAGAAGGAAGACAAAAAAGAAAAGAATATTAAAAGATTATCAGACACAGAAAATAAAAAAATTAGAAAATTAAGTTTCCTTATATGAATTAGATAAAATACTTGGGCAAATTAATTTACAGTCAGTTGCAGGCTCCGATGGAAGAGGATACCAGTTTTATAAGAATTTTACAGATTGACAGAATAAACTACTTCTTAAAAGTGCTGAATGAGTGATTAAATGACGGTTTTATGTATACATATTTATGCAGTGGTATATTTAAATTTGTTTGGAAAAAGGAAGATAAGGGGCGTGGCCAAGATGCCAGAGAGATAACAGCACTTTTTTGATGCTCTGCTTAATAGAAATTTCTCTGACAGGAAATTTTCTTAATATTATTTTAAAAACATCTAAGTTTTCTTTCACCTATATATTTAGATACAGTGGATTATTTTTTTCTACAAATATTTCAATTTTGGTGAATAGAAAGTGAATTACATCCTCTCAGAAGTACAGCAGTTGAATATAACAGACTTTCAGCCATGAGTCATTCAAAAGCCTCTCTCCAGGAAACTTCCATGAAGAAAGAATTACAAACAATAATATCTAGTATTCAAGATCTTTCCATGAAAATGGACAATTTAGAAAAAATCATGGAAAACATGAAGAAAGAAAATAGAAAGCAGATTGAAGAATTCAAGGAGATAATTACAAGACACACAGACCAGATAACAGAAATCGAAGAATCTCTTAATGAAATAGATGGAAGACAACATGAAAATGATAACCAGATTGACTTCTTACTAAAGCAAAACACAGCACTTTCAGATAAAGTGGAGGACCTAGAATCAAGGTCACAAAGAAATAATATTAGAATATACGGCATACCTGAAAAATGGAAGGAAATAACACAATACAGTTCTTGAATGACTGGTTGCCTAAGACACTAAACCTACCTGAATCTCTCTCTTTTGGGATAGAGAGAGCTCACAGGTCATTGTCAAATATGTCGGTGTCAAAAAATCCAAATGCTTCAGGATCTATTATTGTAAAATTTTTATCATCTCAAGACAAGGACTTAATCCTGAGAACAGCATGGGCAGGTAATCCTATACAAATTAATGGTCGAAACATAAGATTTGACAATGACTATAACGCTACTATAATAACTAAAAGAAAAGCCTGCATTCCTCTCATTAAAAATCTGAAGAAAGCTGAAATTAAAGCACAAATCATTTTCCTGCCAGAATTAAAATACATCTATCTGAAGGAATAAAAATATTTAATAATCTTGATGACGCCTCTGAATATGTGAAAAAGAATAAGATTTTGGAAAATACTGAAGATATGGACATCTCATTACCTAGTTTAAAAAGGCAGGCAACAAATGGAAAAATGTTATCGATTGATAAAACAAGCAAGAAGCTTAAGGGTAAATAATACAAATTAAGCTCTTCCACAATCCCTTCAAATCCCAAAATGTTCATGCTATAAATCACCTACTTCTGGGAAAAACATACATGTTAAGGTAAAAATTATTTAATATTTATTAAGTATGCTTATTTATTTATTTTTTTTTTAAATTTATTTGCTATTTAAAAGCCTTTAACACAAATACACTAGAATGCTAAACATAGATGTTAAAATTCCAAATCTTCCCTTGACAGAGTGCATTATTAGTTGACAACTACATAAGGGCAATGTAGCAATACCATAGAAATATTGGTTAAAACAAGAAGATACTGTATGTGTATGTGTATTAGATTCCTATGATATAGATTGCTCCGATAAGTGAAATGAAAGCTCCCCATCTCAGTGCAATTAAATGAAAGTGTAGCCCCTTTTTTGCATCAGTGGGCTTTCTCTCTTGTTAAATGTCATGTTATGCTTGGGTCTTTTTAGATCTAATGGATATAACTTAATGTGACTTGTTCTAAATAGTTTAAAAGGTATTGGAAATTGTTCTTTATCATAACAGAGAAGATCATTTTCTTTCTAAGAATCCTTCATGACATGTAAAAATACATTCTCATACACTTGACAGGTTTGTGTCTTTACTAAATGTGGTTTGTGGGTCCATCTGCTGATGGAGAGGGAAAAGGAGAGGTATTTTCTGATGAAAGCTGGTGGAGTGTGTGTTGCAGGGACAGGAGGGTTTCTGTGCTTGATATCGGATACATTGGCCAGTAAAATTGATAGTTACAGAGAATTTTATATCTATATAAAACGGGGCAAAGTTGTTTTTTTTTTTTTTTTTTAATTGTACTTCATATACATGCTTTTTGAGTAACATATTCTGTTTTTCTTTTCACTCACAAAATGCACATCACGAGTATCTCGTGAACAGTTATCATAGCTTGCTACAGATTCCCTAGTGCAAGCTTCTAACCGCCAAAATTCAAATGTTAAAGGAGAAGGAAAGAAAAAAAATAAAGAAGGCTGTTGCCTCAAGACTTCTTGGAGAGATCTTCTTTGTAATACAAGAGACTTATGCATGTATTCTCTCGAAGTCTCTTTTGTCATATGAACTTTGGTTATGTATTCACGTTACCAGAAATCTTCACATGAAAAAAAAGAAAAAGAAAACGGAACAACTGAATGCTTTATCGCATACCAAGAGCGATAAAGAAAAATATATAAAAAACATAGACATATATAAAGGTCCTTTTTACTAAACTAATGTTGATGCCTATATTGTTCCCTTCATAATAAGTTTTTTGATGACATGTTTAACAAAGTAGTTTACACTTGATCATTAGTTGGCAGCTGTAGCTAACAGATATAGTGAAAACATAGACTAGGTCATCTGATCCTTTTTGGTTAGCAGAGCAGAAAACGGCATATGCAGTGGTTATAAAGTCACTAAAATACATTATCTATTGGGGGTTAATGTGTTTTTATTATTTTTAAAGTAGATTTTGGGACAGCTATGTATTTTCTGTGCTTTCATCTTGATATCTTCGTCCCCAGTCTTATTGATTATATGATTTGTTGTTTGATGGCAATACTGCTGGAATGAGGAAACCAAAGCTGCAGACAGACCATTACAATAAATAAAAATTCTGTTATAAAAGGGTGAAATAATATATTGGGGCAGGAAAAATTCCGGATCCAAAGAAAAGGAGACAATTCTGCTTAGAGAACGATCTTAGTTGTTACTGAAGTGATGCTTTTGCCTCACTAGTCAGTGATAGTAGTAGAAGACTGTTAGGGGGGCGGTGCAGAGTGGGGATGGCTACTCTTGACTTTTAGTTACTACTTTCATCAGGACATGAGGACAGTTGTTATTTCCAAAGGTAGTCTTTACTTTTTAACTGCTTTTCTAATTAATAGTTTGCATTATGTTGGATTTATAGTGAATGGTGAAATTGGGATCTACTTAATCCACCTCCAGCTACATAAGTGCATACTACAATCTGACATTTTCACTAATATTCATAAAATATTGAATGTTTTACTGTCTGTAGACTAAATTTTCTAGTAAAAGATATATTGCATGTTAACCACTGCCACTCTAACTGAAAAAATATTGGTAAAATTTGTTAATGTATTTTGTTAATAAGGACAACTTAAGGGAACACATTATTACTATAACCTCTAAAACTGAAGTGTCTTTGAAGGTTAAAAGCTGTGACTTCATTATATGATATTTTTATCAAAATCAAGCTACATTACATAGTTTCTTTAGACTCACATCTTTGGAAAGAAAGGCTAATGTTTTTGATGATTACACAGATCTATATACCTGCATAGATATTTGTGCAACTAAAATATTATCTTCTCATGTAAAAAATTCTCATTAGTACCTCTTTATTTTAAATACCTTTAATACCTTAAGAAATTATTTAAGGTTAATCAGATATGTGTTTTTTTTTTTTAGGGGGTAGAAGGGGGAAAAAA
Source organism: Protopterus annectens (assembly GCF_019279795.1). Taxonomy (NCBI): domain Eukaryota; kingdom Metazoa; phylum Chordata; order Ceratodontiformes; family Protopteridae; genus Protopterus; species Protopterus annectens. Next base: position 535,693,532 of record NC_056749.1, on the reverse strand, counting down.
GGAAAAAAAAAGAAAACTGGTAATTTTATATCTTATATAAAAGGAAAATAAGCCTATAGGCTATATATTAATATGCTGATTCTATAGTAAATATTAATACTGTTGTGATTTCACAGATAAGTTCATACTGGAATGTTTTGTTACATGATAAATTTTCTTATTTTTATACATAAACTTCTTTACTGAATTCCTGGTTAAGTAGGTTTTGATCTAATGTAGTATGCTAAATTAAGATCTGTATAGAATAGACATAAATGCATATGATATACTATGTCATGCTACAAGTTTAAAGACACTGTTCTTAAAAATTTTGAAAATTACATTATTTATGGTAATAGATGTTTTTCCACAATATCTCCTACACAGTAATACCTATACATCCTGGAGAATTAATAGGTTGTAGTTTGTTGATTCAATAAAATATTAGGTAGTAGCATTAGAGAACGATAGTCTTGAGCACTAAGGATGATAGAGGGTGGTATTGATGACTTCTTCATCAATCCAGGAACTAGATGTTCCATGGTTAGTTTTGTATATAATTATATTTTCATCTTCTCTGAACATTACTTGTTGATTAAGTCCAGAATAGTATTTATCCATCAAAAGCTTAAAGTAATCAATGTCTGGGTTTAAATGTCTGTCTCTGAATACAAATGGTCTTAATAGCCCTACTAAAAGAGGAAGGTTACTCAAATACCTAGCATCTAATAAAGCTGACATTATATTTTTGAAAGAAATGCACATTATTCAGAAAGATCTAGAAAAAATGTTTTTTAAAGGTTATAGTATTCTAGCTGAATCTCATTTCCAAGCAAAGAGAAGAGGAACCATGATTTTGTGGAAAAATACATTACCAATGCCTAAAATAATGAACAGTTTCTTTGATAAAAATGACATGTTGTGTCTAGTAGTATTGGAATTGAATAAAAAATATTTTACTTTAGCAAATATGTACTGGCTACCTGGTATTGGTGCTAAATCTGCAAACAAATATTTGGAAATAATAACAGCAAATTCTAAAGGAGATATCATTTTGGCAGGTGATTTTAATTGTATTCTATCATCTAAAGATACCACTAATCTCAGCAATATTAAGATACCTGCATCAGCCAAAAAATTGATAGATTTTTGTCTCATTTCATAACCTAAAAGACATATACATGATCAAAGAGCAGAGGTCTTTCAATTTTACTCACTTTTCTTATAGATATGTTACACAGATGACTACTGATAAAGTGTTTATATCTGACAGCCTATTATCTAAGACTCAAGATGTAGCGATTACATCATGCCCTCTGTCAGACCACAATGCCATACTATTTAAAATTAAAATTAAACCAAATGATCTTATTCATTGGCAGGGACTACCAGCCTATATTATTAAGATAAAAGGATTCAAAGAATCGTTTATAAAGGAAGTAAACTATTATATTGAACTTAATAATAATAATAACACAAATATAGTGTTTATTTGGGACTCTTTAAAATCTTATATATATATATATATATATGGGAAAATAAAAACCTGGTATTTACATAAAAGGAAAGAATGGGACAAAGAATTATTAAATCTACAATTGAAAATTGACACTTTAAAAAATAACTTACACCCCAAAGAAATGGGCTCGAATCTGGAATTAAAACAACTAAATCTCGAATATTTAGAAATTCTTAGTCATAAAGTAGCAATTAATTTAGAGACGTTAAAATTACAATCTTATTCGTCTAATCCAAAACATATGCATAGATTAGCAGCCAAAACAAAAAGTTTTCACATGAGTAAACACATAATTGAAATATTAGACACATCTAAACACAATTCAAAACCTTCTTCAGATCTAAAAGATATTTTAGAGATTTTTCGTTCATATCATGAAACAATGAATAAAGCAAACTTAAACTTTACTAATAATAGTTCAAAAATAGAATTTCTAAAAAACAATATAAATAATAAACTTTCTAAAGAACAAAATAATAGATTACTTAAATCAATATCATTAATAGAAGTTAAAGAAAGAATACAAAATCTTAAGAATAATAAAACCCCTGGTCTTGCTGGCATAATAGGTGAATTATATAAAAATTTCCCTGATTCCGCTTTGAAGATATTAATGAAAGCACTTGAGGAATTTCAAATAAGTGACAAACTTTGTCCTTCTTGGAAATATTCGCTAATTTCTCCCATTCTAAAACAAGATAAGGACTCCAAATGGGTTTCATCATATTGTCCTATTTCCCTATTAAATATAGATTATAAAATATTTACTTCTATTTTAGCAAACAGATTAAATCAAATGATGCCGACTTTAATAAACAACGATCAAACAGGTTTTATACTGAACAGAAAAGTTCAGGATAATACTATTAGACTTTTAACTTTAATAGATTTTGCAAATAAAAAAAAAAAGAATTATCACTCATCAGTCTAGATCTAGATAAGGCATTTGATTCTATTAACTGGACATATTTATGGTATTAAAAGAATATAATTTCTCCTCGGAAATCTTAAACTTGTTAAAAAAATTATATGAAGGTTCTATAGCGTATATTAAAATCGGCGCTTTTTTATCTGACCCACTTCAAATTCTAAAAGGCACTAGACAAGGTTGCCCTTTATCCCCACTACTATTTGCATTAGCAATAGAACCATTTGCTAATTTTATAAGAAACAATATAAACATAAAAAGTTTTGATGTTAATGAGAACTATTCTTCTAAAATTTTACTCTTTGCAGATGATATCCTATTAACTACTGGAAATATTGATTCATCTATTGACCACATTATCAGATCATTAAAACTCTTTGAGGAAATCTCAAACCTTAGGTTTAACCAAAACAAAACAGAAACTATTCTCATCAATAAAAAAATGAATAACACTCTATCTAATTACAATAACTTTAACTGGACCAATGATAAATTGAAACATCTAGGGGTTCATATTCTGTCTAAATGGAAAGACACTATAAATATAAATTATAAAATTTTATTAAATAAAATCACAGAATACATTAATAGATGGAAGAAAATGTTCTTTACTATAGAAGAAAGATTATCTCTGATAAAAATGATTCTATTACCAAAAATTCTTTTTTATCTTCAAACACTATTGGCTCCTCCTTCTAGAAAACAACTTAAACACATAAACACTATATTAATTAAATTCCTATGGTATCCTCAAAAACCAAGGATTAAATATGATTGGCACTATAAAAACTGGATTGAAGGAGGGATTGCTTTTCCAAATTTTTAGCTTTATGCTGATGCCATTATTCTTAATATAACAAGTCTGTGGTTAAGTCCAAAATACCATTCAAATTGGAAAAAGTTACGCAAAACAATACTATTAACTAAATTTGACAAGTTTTTCAAAAACATATATTGTTCTGAAAATATTAAGCTATTTATAGTTATTAAAGAATTATTCTTCAACAATGAGCAGGAAAAATCACATATTATTCCTATAATTAAATATATCTTGCAAAATTTAAAAAAAGTAATGAATAAGAATCTTTTGAACAACAATTTGTCCATTCTAATGTTTCCATTAATTTTAACCCAGGGATGCTTTGATTCCTTTAACATGATGAAAATAAAAACTATGGAAGAAAATGGGTTATTATTCTGGCATCAGTTTTTAGGAATTAATAATATTCATGATACTACCTACCTTTTAGCCAGGTATAATATCTACCAAAATAACTGGTTAAATATTCAAATCTTCAGAGAATTTATTTTAACGGAATTTAAAAGACATCATTTTCCTGCTATTACAGACCTCCACAAAAGTTATCCATCCTCTTTGACTTCACCAATATAGGCTATAATAATGGTATCTCATTGTCAAGATTTTACAACATTCTTAGATCAGATCTAATAATATTAGATGACAATTTATGGAAATATATCAACAATTTCAATAACTCCCAAATACATATAAATGATAAAACTTTAATTCTCAGATCTGTTTACCATACTTCTTATTCCACATATTGGAAAATTTTTACATGGAAATTCATTCATAGAAGTTTTATTACACCAAAAAAAGCCTCTAGAATAAGCAAGAAAGATTTTAATAGATGTTGGAGATGTGAGGAGCTAATAGATGCTGACTGGGCACATATATTTTTAGAATGCAGAACAATAACCACCTTTTGGATGGAGTTTAAAAATTTTATTAAAGCTTTGTGGTTGGACAGATGTGAGATCTCTGATTCTATGATACTTTTTAATGCACCAATGTCAATGTGTGTCCCACTGAATCAAATGAACTTCCTTTGGACTCTACTTGCTATAGCAAGAAAAAGTATTACTAGAAATTGGAAATTCAAGGAATTTATATCTTTTACTAAGATTATTTGTAGTAGGGAATTACAAACAGCTATGTTACACTCCTCAAACATGACTCATAAACAAATTGCTTGGATAAAGCTTAAAAAACTATGAGATAAAATGTAATGTTATTGAAGATTTGGTATCTATTTTGGACCTTGTATATAGTTTTTGTTAAAATTTGATATTACGTTGTTTTTTCTTTTTAAAAATTGTATTTATACTATTGAAAATCAATAAAAAAAAAAAAAAAGAAAAAGGAAGATAAAAATTAAATCAAAAATTGGAGACCTATAGTATTGAAAAAAGCAGATTACAAGACGTTTATGAAAATTATTCAGAAGAAAATAGAAAGTGAAATAAAAAATATTATAGAAGATGGCATATATATATATATATAGTTTAAAGGGAAAAGGATGCCAGGAATTGCTATTAACATTAAGGAAAACTGTGGATGATGATATACACAAGAAAGAGGAAATAAAGCTTATGAAACTAAACTTAAATAAAGCATTTGATGCAATACGACATGCTTTTTTAGATAACTGAAAGAATATAACATTAGTGAGCAAATTAAGAATGTTTGTTGTTTAACATGGGACCGAAATAAAGTAAGAATTTTAGTGAATGTATGGTTAAGCAAATAAATTGATATAAAGAATGGCATATATCAAGGAATTCCCATGAGTAGTATATACTATTTGCGTTAGTTATGAATGTATTGGCTAGAGATATAAGTATGCATATGTAAAATGCTACTTATATTATTAATAAAAGTATTAACATTTCAATTATGTTGACTTATGCAGATGATATTATACTGAATACAAAAATACTCTGGATAAAAGAAGTATTATATTGTGCATATGAATGCTTAAACACAATAGGTATAAATTTAAATGTGATAAAATAAAGACAGGAGAATAAGTTTTTACAATGAAAGAAATGTCTGTGTTAGGTATAAGATTTGGAGGTAAAAATGTAAGTGAGGAACAATGGAAAAGGATAATAGATGACATAAAGGAGCTTTGTTGCTTTTGGAAAACATACAAGTTATTTTAATAAACTGTTTATTTTATTAATTCAGTTATACTGGGAAATATAGCATACTTAGCAAGTATTTATATCTTAACAATAATTTACGAAAAAGAAATACTACAAGCAATTTTTTTTTCTTTTATATTGAGACTGAATCCAGTAAGGAGAGAAGTCTTACATAAGTTTAAGGAAGACTGAGGTTTAAGATTAGTCAACCTGGCTGTATATGGTGTGTCATTGAATTTCTATAGAGTTTCACTTTGGATAAATGATAAAAATGACAAGTTAATAGTAATTCTATTAAAATATAAATATGAGTGGTATTAGAATATGTTAAACATTTTAAAAGAGGCAAAGGATGTATAAATGATGAAATGAAATATTGTCAAGAAAAAATACTTTAATGGAAAATAAAAAATGATGAAACTGAAAATGAGAGGAAAGTATAATATAAAAGTATCATGATTCAATATTATTATATTAATACTTGGGCTGATTTAACAAATGAAGAACTTAAAGCTATAAAAGTATGGAAATCATGGTGTAATAAGTAAGTGGAATGTCAAGATTTTTATAGAGATTAAATTACCAGAAAAAGAAATATGCCATACAAAAAAGTTAAACAGTTTGTATATATTGTACAAAGAGGAAACTGCAGAACATGTTTTCTTACAATATATAAGGGTTACAAAATTCCAGGAAAAATTATGAGAAATAAAAGTATTTTTTAAGATATAAAACGGGTGAATGATATAAATATGGAAATGATTATGTGCAGATATTATTAGCATAATCATAAGGAATACATTAGTAAAATATGAGGTTTGGACCATTTGGAATGAAAGAATAAATGAAGTCACGTTTAATGATAAATGGAGATTAGCAGAAATTTTAAGAAAATCAGATGGTTGTGGAAAAAGGAGTGGGGTCTAATACAGACAATGATTATAGAAGTTCAAATAAAGGAAAGTAAAACAATTATAACTATATAATAATACAAGAAAGAAATGTAAATTGTACACTGTATAAATTGTAAATATGTAGATATGTAATTTTGTAAATAATATTGTAAATAATTATGTAAAATATTTACATAATGTTTAAATAAAGGACCCCTACTATTTTTGATAAGTGCCATGGGATCTTTTGCATACACTTGAGCTACTAAAAAGTCAGGCAGATGGAGCTTACATTCAATATCTCATCCAAGGTACAGCACACCCAGCAGTGAAGCACCCCAGTATGTTGCATTGTGGTGTTGTTATTGGATAACTAATCCAAGTACCTGTTGTGGGAATAGAACCCACAGCATTTTGCATCAAAGGGGAATTTGCTACCTGCTGAGTACTGAGACTGCAAATATGCACATTTGTTTCCCAGCCTCCTCCAAGAAAAACAATACTGATAAAAACAAAAACCTTACCAATCAAATACAGCAACATGAAACACCTAGTACTCTTGGTTTGCTGAAATAACAGCAGTAGAGGTAATTTAGATCTGAATGTTTGGGGGTAGCACCCTACCTCTCAACTTATTTTGTCAAGGACTTTGGACAAGGCCAATAATAATGGGTTGGGGTGTAAAATAAGCAACAATTGTATTACTCTAATTAAAGCAATACATTTTGTATCAGTATGCATTTTTAAACAATAAAAAGTATAACATTATAATGACTGGCATTATTGACTGACAGTAATCATTAGTGATTTACCAGAAAAATCAGAAACATCATAGAGAAAAATCAGGTGTGTTCTGCAAAAATAGGGACAGTCGAGAGATATAGGTAAGTACTCATGAAAGGAAATGTCTGGTCACAATAACTTATTCCAGGATTTGAATACTTTTTTGGATGTGTGGGATTTTAAATAATGCAGGTATGATTTTCTCTGTGTTATTATGACTGTCTATAAAGAAGTCCCAACAGAAGACTTTAAGAATGTGTAGTTTTAATGACTGAGATAATTCAAACCACATATCCATGCCTTCTTAAGCTGATACTTTTTTTAATTGTAGATAGTTTAGTATGGGTTTGACTTTACCATAACAGCCACAGCATCAACAAGCAAACAAATGAAATAAACTTTAACCATAGTCAACTTTCTATCTTCAAAATTAGTGTCTGGACATTATAGTTATAAAAAGCTATTTGATGCTTCCAGTCTGTCTTTGTTTGTCAGATCAGTACTAACTTGGTAGAAAAATAAAAAAAAACTTTTTACCCTATTCATAAGACAAAAAAAGTGATATAGCATTTATAACATATTATATTTTATCATAGACAGATCTTCAAACATTAGAGACTTGAGAGTAAGTTGAAAAAGTCCAGGGCCTTCACAAAATAAATAAATAAATGTTACTACAACTACCACTACTACTGTTCCTATTACTCTTACTACTACTAGTAATAATATTAATATTAATAATAATAGCAGTAATAATAACAGAATTATTTTCATTTTCCCTGTTTTAGCATCTCTAGTTGCAAATTCTCAATGACAAATAACTTTAGCATTTCCCCCTATCATATTTATTAATTCTTCATTTTACCTACTGTATTGCTAATACCAAAGTATTATCATTGACCCACATGACTACTAATTCTGAAACTCACATGCCTGCCATTTATTGATTGCAGTTGACAACAGCTTGATAGAAGTCACAAATTTTACAAGAAATGGACAAAATACCTTTGAGTTTCTTTATTGATGAATTCTGGAGAAAGCCCAAAATAATACAAAACAAAAAGGGACACATTGTAAATATTATTTTATGTATTTATAAACCAGGTAAACCCAATAGGCAATGTATCCCTTATCAGGGATGACCCAGGAGCATAGTCTGGTTAAGTGACTTGCTTGTCAGCAAATGGAGGGGAAACAATTCAAACCCTGCACCTTTGACTACAGGAAGCAGTTCTTTAGCAAAAGTGCTAGACATTTCCAAATCACTTAAAATGTTAACATAACAATAAGTATTACATAGACATGCATTCACTTTATAACAAAAAATATAAAACTGTAATGAGTGGCAGCACTGACTGACAATAATCCTCAGTGATTTACCAGAAAAAAAGTTTAAAAAAGTGACAGGGCATAAATATGAGGCAAAATGATTGTCTACAAAGTCAGAGACCGATGAGAGGCAAACTACAGTAATTAACTTAAAAAGTTAACAGAGCAACAAGATTTGAAACTCTAATAACTGGCATTACTGACTGACTGACTATAAACTTAAGTTACTTTATCAGGAAATGAAGAACACAAGTGAAGGTCTGGCAGTTAATGGAAAGGATCAAGGCCCTAAACTCTTAGTGAGCTGCTTCCTGTAGTCAGGGGAACAGGGTTTGATTATTTCTATCTCTATTTGTCTACTGTAAGACTTTGAGCAAGTTATTTATCCAGTTAGTGCTCCTGGGTTGTTCCTTTACCTGGTTTAAAAGAGAGAAAAGCAAAATGATAGGACATTCTTATGAGGTTAAATACTCATGTTCAGTTCTGAACAATAAGAGCAGAGTCAGGTTATGCTCGAATGGGGCCTAAGATAGAGCAGCGGACAGGAATATCCCCCAGTCATACCAGTATCCCAGCATTGTCTGTCTCTTCCCATTTGCCATAAAGCTTTGTTGAGAACTGTTAGTATGCATACCATTTTCATTTTTTACTTTTGCAATGATGACAAAGATTTGGATTTAATTAAAAACCTTTATTTAAAAATTTACAGTAGAAATACCAACAACAATTTGATGAACAAAACAAAAAATTTACACTAACAGACAGCATAAACAACAGTTAACTTTTCCTTACTTACATTTACTGAAAATGCATCTGGCAATCCATTAACCTTCAATAGATGTACAGAGATTCATAGTCAAATAGTATATATTGAAGCACTAGTTGAGAATTCAAAAGACAAATGTGTAATGAATTTACTAATAGGTTGTGATAGCCTATTTGGACACAAGTGTCTCTTTCCAAGAGCAACCTGGGAACACTATCTGGTGAAATGACTTGGTTAGACTCACACTAGACAAACCAAGGCTGAGTTAATCAAATGTTGCACCACTGGAAGCAGCTCGTTGATAGCTCATAGTCTTAACTCATCTGCACTAAGTACCAGACTGTTGTAGCCCTGCACAGTGCAATTCACACCTTTGAAACAGCAAAATACAAGTTTTATTAAAAATGCATTCATAATTATTATTTTAGCATTTAACTTGTAGAATTCATTCTGTGCAGTTTATTCCTAGACAAATAATCACACTGTCAATAGTCAATACAACAAGGAAACCAAGGATTGTACCCAAAGAACATTGCTCATGTGATGAAGCCTCTGTTCATTACAACTGGTTCTTTCACTCTTTCTTTCCTTCCTATCTATCATACTTTCTCTGGGATGCAGGATACACACACACACACACACACACACACACACACACACACACACACACACACACACACACACACACACACACACACGTGGCCATCAATTACAGTCTCTTGTATGACTGTGTACATTCAGATGTTTGTGATAAAATAAATGAAGGAATACATAAATAATCACTGAGAAGTATATTTCAGCTCACTACTATCAGAACCGTATAGTGCATTCCCACTGCATACCCCCATGCCCTCCCAACCTCTTAACTCAAGTATCAGTGGCAAAGACCAATAGCGAGCACAATATTTTAAATCATTGTCTGATATACTTAGAAAGTTGCATTAGCAAACATTTTTGAAGGATGCAATGTGTTAAACTCACATGCCTGCCATTTGTTAGTGACTGTAATCCACAACAGTTTGCCAGAAAGCTACATATTTTAAAAGGAGCATAACAAAACAATTTTTTTATTTATTTGCCCAAGAATTCTAGAAAACTCCAAAAATAATTGGCGGGACCTCAAATGGGACAAATTTTAAGTACTATTTTTTTTATCTATTTATTAACCAGTTAAACCCACTGGAGAAGGTATCTGTTTTCAGGGATGACCCAGGAGTACTGTCCTAGGGGCTTTCTCACAGTTACACTGAAGACAAATGTAGGTAGGAGGATTTAAACCCTGTATGTTTGACTACATGAAGCAGTTCATCAACAACTCAGGGCCTTAAGTGCCAAACAACTCTAATTCACTTCAAAGGTTAACAGAACTACAACAGCTGTTGCATAGACATACATTTTCCAAACAACAAGAGCTAAGAAACTCTAATGACTGACCAAAGAAGAAGATAAAGGAGGGCTGGCAGTTAGTAAGAAGGATCAGGACTCTAAGTTGTTAATGAGCTGCCTCAGATGTGTGACTCTAAGTCACTTAACCAGAAAACCCTGGCTAAATGGTGCTTTTTACACATTCCTCATGTGCACACAATATCCAAATGCACTGCTATCAAAATACACTTGCTTCCTGCTGCTTAACAACATCTCCTGACTGCTGCATACTTCCTCTGCTTGCAGAAAAGACATTGGAACCTTTTCAAAAGACCAACTCATGCTCTCCCATGATGTAACATGCCTGTATAAGTTCACTGCACATGTTCAGCTGAAAGTACTTGCATGCAGCCAGGCAAGAGATTTTTTACAGCAACTTGCTGCCCCCCCATGCCAACCTCTGAACCACCCTATGTGTAGTGTTAGGGGATGGGGTTAGAGTTAGCACACATGAATAAGGTCTGATATGTGGCTCCCAATCCTAAAAGATTGATTTTCTCATGTGATGGGGAGGGGACCAATTATGTGTCCATGCTCTGATGTGGCGGAAGGAGTCTTGAGATGATGGGTATTCTGTGTTATACACAATGACCTCCTGTGATGTGTTTGCAGTGTCACTATGTGACGATCAACCGCAAAACACTACTGTAGACTGTTGCACTAGAAGTGCAGTTTCCCACTGATAAGGATGGTTTGGTGTTGTGGAGCTCTGATCTGGATGAGCTCTTAAGGGGTGTCTCCTGTTGATGGATGGCAAGTCATGTCCTCCCATGACAAGAGGTGGTGAGGCATTGTACACATCCTGATGCATGTACAGAATGAATATCTTGTGATGCCTCCCTGTGGACATTTGTGGGAAATACCCTCCCCCAACTTTGGTAAATACTTGTCAGTGAGTGTGATGATAGTGGCAGTGGCAATCCCCTGCATGGAGGTGGGTATGGTATAAAAGCCCTTTGTGCTAGTACAGACCACAAGAGACCAATCATAAATGTGCCTCTGGTTTTCATGTCCTCGTGGATGCCACATAACACAGCGATAAGGTCCATGCTAGTCAGGCTTGTTGCAGATTGTGCCTCGATGATACTGAAATACATCTGTGATTGATCCCACAATTTTGTTGGGGGATGACCTGTGACATGTGGTGGCATTGGGTACACTGTGAGACTTTGAAATGGTGGATATACCCACTTCAGGCTCAGAGTGCAAATCCACTGTTGCAGTTACAGAGAAAGTGGTGATGGTTATAGAAACCATTAGGGTCCTTCCCCTCTCGATGGATGGTGAGTGCTTATACTGTACAGTCACATGTTCTGCTGTGGGTGAGGCCACACCATCAACTTCTACTAAGGGTGGATTTACATCTGTGATGGAAAAAGACAGTGTCACTTTGTCATCAGACTGTGACTCAGTTATCTGTGTCTTGTCATTATCATCATCGGCTCCAGCACAGGTGCCAATATCAGTTGGCTGTTGTGTTGAGCTTCTACAGGTTTCACCACAGCACAGCTCTGCCCTGTGGATATAAAACAAAAGAGACAGCACTATTGTGACATGTATGCTGAGGGCTTCCATAAAAGATATAAAATACAAATCCAGTTTACCTCTCCCTCCAGTCTGACATGACTGGATACCTGATTTACCCATAACAAAACATAGCCAGCAGTTTGCTGTTGTCAGTTTACAGTGCCTATGCACAGTGCATGGCATAGAAATCTGTTGTAAGAGGTTCATCATCCACTGAGACATGGGAGTGTCCATCCTGATGTAAGTGACCACTCATTCAGGGATAATCCCAAAACCAATGTCCTTCTACAAGAACAGCAAAAACATCTCTGGCTCTGTCAGCCTGTTGCTGCCAGGTGCTTCACCCATGGCTGAACTCTCCTTTGTCTTGGCAGGCTGTAACATTCTGGTATCACACTTGTAACACTGCTAAAATTTGCAATTGTGCCCTCACCAATCACATTTATATCATAGACAGTTGTTTGCCACACCTGCAGGCTGATCAGTGCCACCTCTCCCCAGCAGATGTAATCCATGTTAAATGTTTGTAACAAGACATCATTTTCAGCAGGGTTACAGATAAAGGGGTAACCTACTTAGACCATGTGATAATCAAAATAATGAATATGAGGGAATGCCATACAACAGCTGAAGGGACAAATATAGAAATTCATGAGGCAGGTATACATGCCAGTGGGCATGTATAAAGTAAGGCAGGCAACCCTGCTACAAACAGTTGGGGTCACCTTGGTAAGTGCCAGTGGTATGGACCTAATAGAATACTTGGGGGGTACATGTGATGGCCTGTGACTGCTATACACATCACCATAGGCCAGTGTGTAGATTAGACAAGCCATAACAGTAGTTTAACAGTTATAGGCATGTTGCCTTGGTATGATGAGCTACTTTGTTGTCAGGACCTTCTACAAACATGAGGCACATGCACCCAGATATATTAATTCTGATTGCTAACCTTTAGCAATGTGAATTCCACTGGAAGGGTGCTCATACTTTTAAAGGTAGAGAAAACACAGGTTGTGAGACACTGAGTACTGTGTGCTTCCTCAGACTGTCAAATAAGTCATATAGCTTTCCAAATCTGCATGATCTAAGAAATGGTGGTACACCTACAAATCTACTCAAGTTCATACCTATTTGCATGGCACATAGATACATGTAGATTAAGCCAAGAGATGTGCACACATCTGAATCACTTTATTTTGTTATGGTGCACCTGTGGCATAAGGTGCAGCCTGCTGCCTGTTCTCACCCATGACAACTTGTGGCCACTATCTTCTGTTGAAGAACTTAGTGGGTATATGTGCCTTACTGGTACATGACTAGCTGCTTCTGGAAAAATCATATTTAAGTATAAATCATAGACCACAGTCTTTTTCTTCATAAAAGTTTTATAATTTTGGAGAATGGCAGCTACTGGTACTGCTTGAGAGACAGGTCTTGCATGGTGCATTTAGTAGAGCAAGATAATGCTTTATCACCTCATGGCTTTTTAAGGAAGTGCTTACTGGGCCTCTGTTAAGGCACATTTAAGGAAGTGGATAATTTGTATGACATGACTGAGAAGATGTCCTCAGCAGTAGGCATCACCAGGATGGGGGAACAATGCAGGAAACATTTTGATAACATGTGGTACATGAATCCTGATGAGCTCTGTGCATGAATCATGGAAGTTAAGTAGGAAAATCTGAAATGGTATAGTATTTTTTTCATTTCCATGTGTTCATAAGTTAATGTTTTCTCTTTTATTCTGTTTAATGGTTGGGACTATTACTACAAGTAATTCTAAAGTTCACACTAAGAATCACGTCTGCTGCTGAGTGAAATTTCCATGTCAGATGAAAGTCATGGTGGTCACACTGCATGTGATATGCTACATTTGTTTGTGGGTTTCTGCAGGGCCCTGTTCTGGGGTAGAATCATGTTACACCATGTTATGATGACTGCACACAACCTGGAGTGTCCCAATGTATACCTCAGCTATATGCATTTTACATACCTAAACTAAATGCAAGGGTATACACTTGTCTGCTAGCTGTTACACAGTCCATGGGGAATGCATAAGAGATTCCAGCTAGCGTTCTAACATCTCTTCCTACAGTTATTACTCTTGTCTGTTGTGCCCACTTTTTTTCAGCTTGAGAAGACCATGATGCAAATAGTGTCATGTTTTGCAGGAGACTTGAGAGGTTTGCAGCAAGCCATTATTATTTCCCTTTACAAGGACTGATATGCACACTAAATCATTCACTCCAATGTCAGTATAGGTTCAGTTGTGTCTACAGTAGAAAATAATTAATTTGTAATAGTTAAATCAGTCACTGGGACCAGCTTTCCACTTTCAATTTCAGTTTAATTTACAAGAAAGTTCAACAAAAAAAGAAAAATGCAGTTTAGACAGGAAATTCAGACTGCAAAATTCAGTCAGTTGTAGTCTCAAGGAAACTCTCTAGTAAATGTTTATACGGTGTAGGGTGAGCACAGTTCAATACACGTGTGGTGTTTCTTTAAAATAAGAGGTAACATTTTCTTCAAACAGGATTTTAGCAAAACAAAATAAATTAACCTGTATTTAAAGAGTCCTCAAAGACAAAGAGAGGCACTAGTACTGCCTCGGGGAATTTCATTTAACAGTCTAAAGGATATAGTGATGGCCATTATTCATTTTCACAGGTTAGACCTACAATGCCCCTTTCTATCCATTCAAAACGGGCCTTTACATTGGGCAAAGTTATCAGAGAATTCTTAAACCCCATATTGAGTATTGTTCTTTGGCACTACAGACAGACTGCACAAATGTTCTCAATGTCTTTCATAATAACAGACAATAAGCGTTTACCAAAACTCCAGCCTATGTCTTCTGTGTTCCTCCGTGAGAGCTAAATATAATTTCATTACTAATGCTCTAAAAGGTTTTGAAATACACATGTAGCCCAGCAGCTCTTCTCTCTCTTTGGTTACCTTACAGGGCATTCTGTTTCTTAGCTCAAAGTAACCCTAACCCATAACCCACAAAAGCTTGCATGTATACTCCCACCCCTAATGCAAAATTGTTGGTTTATCGAAAGGTTTGGCATTAAAAACTGTAACCCATGCTTACCTTACCCACAAATAGTTAGTCTCTGAGTCTTCTTTCTTTCATAGTTCCAGTACTGAAAAAAGTGTGGCTTTGATAAATTTCCCAAACTGTTTATTCTGTCAACAAACTGATGCTTTGGCAGTGAGAATACATATAGATATAGATAAACATATATATATATATATTCCTACTGTTTATTTATTTAGCTCGCTGCATGCATTGTTATTCATTTTATGTTGGAAAAACCAACAGATGTCTGCGTGAGCATATTAGAGATCATGTATACTGTTACAAGAAAGGACACACTTATAGTGCCATAGCCAGACATACGCTGGAATCAGGACACATGCGTTTATTTAAATTCACTGTACTAGAGTTGGTGCCTGAGGGCATTAGACTAGGTGATATTTCTAATACCACTGAGAATAAGGAACTCAGATGGATTATTACATTTAGAGCCCATTTGGGCAAAGGGCACAATGATCATCTAGCCATCAGTGCTAGACTAGGGGACAGGAAACTTAAGAAATTATGACGTTTTATATATTTTATATATGCCATTTAAGAATGTGTTTCTTTAATTTATATTCTGTGATTGGTTCATTTGAATGTGTGATGTTATAAAAGGAAGTGATGTATGTTTCTAGTAAGGTCTGATGAAGCAATTTTTAATTGTGAAAACGCTTACCTTTTACTGTTTATTAAAAGTGGATTGACTTTTTAGTATATGCCTCCAGGCTTTTCTGTTGTGCTTTGCCAATTTTATCATTTTTGGATATGTATATATATATATATATATATATATATATATATATATATATGTATATACACATACACTTATATATATATATATATATATATATATATATATATAAGTCTACTTCACATATTCGAACATCCAAATTTTCGACTTTCATATGGCCAAGACCATATGATCAAACATTTGAAAGTTCGACAATGTGAAAAAAAAAAAATAAAATAAACAGTGCTAGTGCTGTGCTTCCATCCGCTATTTAAATATAATCACTCTGAGATCGCTCTACATTGCGGTAAAGGGAAATCTTCCTGTTCCGCGTTCTATGGAGATTCCCATTCAGACCTTTTGAACTTTTAAAAGTTCAATCATATGGTCTCGGCCATATGAAAGTTAAGCTTTTATCATCTGAAGGGGACCCATATGTGTGTGTGTGTGTGTATATATATATATATATATATATATATATATATATATATATATATATATATATACACACACACACACACACACACACACACACACACACACACACACACACACACACACACACACTCATACACTACTTCCAAATTTCAGTTTTAAAACTTCAAATTTGTAGTGTGGAGGGATTGCCAGTGGAGTCAGGATACATTTTGAATATTATAATAATAAAATGACAGATGTGCTTGAACTCTTGTCATTTTATTGTTTTAAGTTTTTTAATTGATATACATTTTGAAAAGTACTAATCTCCTCCTGCTTTCTAAAATACGGCTCCATGATACTAGGGGACATGCAAAAACAACAGAAATTACAGGCAGGTATTTGTCCTATTGCACCCTTGCAGGCACCACACTTCAGAATATTTCTGCAAGAAATGTTTGAAACTAATTTCCATATTTATTTATTGACCGGGAAAGTCCACTGGGCCCAATGACCCATTTTCAATGGAGGCCCGGGGAGAAAAGCTCCATACAATCACAGAAAGTTTTACAAAGTTTTTACATAATACAAACTGAAGTAGATATACAAGACAAGTACATATTATAGAGGTATACAATACAAGAACATAAACCCAGTGTGTTAAAATTTTAGTAACTCTGTTTGTATATTCTCATACAATATGGAAACTAATTTTAGATAACACGATTATTATTCACTGTCAATCTTTTTAATAGTCTGAATATCTGGCTGGCCTATAAAACAATCATTCAAGTCTCAAATACTTGTGGAATTCTGCAATCTGCACCTCCAATGTAGATGTATTAGGAACTTTGTTATACAAATAATTTGGCATACTGCTGTGATGTTCTGGACACAGAAGAATTTTAAGCAAATTTTCATCTCTAAGTACCGTACATACTGCTCAGCATATCTGTTATGTATAATTCCTTGTATGGTCAGTATTTTACTTTCAGGGTATACTTTTGTAGAAAAAGTAACATCTCCTGCATTATCTGATTCACATAGACTTCTGTATATGTTTTGCAAAGGCTTTTTGAATAACTTGAAATTCTTTACCACATTCTTGGAATTTCTCACATCCATATACTATTGAAAACATTTGCTTTTCTATTTGAACACATTTCTCTTGAAAATTGTAAATGTTTTTTCTTATAAGCGACTGGCTTATTCGCTAGTTAAAGATCACAACTACTATACCACTCTGATTGGATCGGTATCTGTAACAGAGCAGGCTTATTGAAATTACAGAATATTTATAGTAGAAAATCTATAACTATTTTTTTTTCAAAATACTTTTGCTTTTTATAGCTACAGTCCCAGGCTGTAACTTGCTCTAGGAGCTTTTTTTAAGGAATAAACTTTCAACGGTATTGTGAAATTATTATAAATCTCTTTGATGATTGTTTATCTTCTGGCCTTCTAATTTGCACAACTAATTTGACTTTACCTGCTTCAGGCTTTTGTCCTAATAATGTAAGAATATCACCCATGGAATTCCAACCTGTCACTTCTATTTAGCTTGACATTATACTGTCAACTTATTTAGCAACTGTATCAGTCTCTTATATAGTATTCATGTGTCTGACCCTATGTTAATCGTGCATTAGTTATGTTCACAGCACCTTCAAAGTCTTCAGTTATATATATATATATATATATATGGTAGATTTCTGAAACACTTATAGTGCTGATAAAATAAATTGAAGCCAAGAGTCCTTCCTCTCTAATGGCATATTAAATGTACACAGTTTTGAGCTTGCTTTCTCTACCCTTGTCCTCCTTCACATTAAGTGATGTAAAGAACTTAGAATGGGCAACTTGAGACCACGCCTTCATCTGAAACCAATAAGTAATGTTCTCTCTTAATCACTTTATCCAGATTTTGCAGATCAGTTCAGCTTTGAATTTCATCTTTCATCACAACAATAACCCTACAATTCACCTATTCTGCTGACGTTGATTACTTCTTAGTTATACCTATGCTTTCCATTCACTTTAATTCCTTTTTCTTTCTAGCATGGTTTATACAGGATTTATTTAAGCAAGCACACACCTTCCACTCATATTTATCACCATAACTAGTAAACAAGCCTTGAAATTTGATTACACATGTGGCTTCATGATTGTTTTCTCATATCCATTACTGCTCTTGTAGCTCTGGTTTCTCATTTTTACCATTTTCAGGTACCATGATTTTCTATTTCTCTTCCGGTGAATCCCAAATATGGACTGTTTGAATATTGAAAAACATTAATGGAATTTGATATTTTAAGCCAGAGCACTTATTCACCATAATCTGTATTTCTTATCAGTTTTACTACTTATAATTCTGTCAGCTAACTCTGTTTTAAATGTGCATGTATACAATTGCACTATAAAGTTATAACAAAATCATGATAGTAACAATAAATTACATTTAAAATTTTTGAGAATAGCGACCAGATTTCATCTCATGATAGAATTTTATTTTTTGAGAACCATAAATCATTATCCCTGAGGTCTGCATTTTTCTTAAGGTTTATTTCATTAATATCTTCTACATAATGCATTACATGATAAACGAATAAACAACAATATAAAGGAACAATAAAGTGAAAAAGAAAAGAAAAGAAAGAAAAAAGACAAATACATTAATATTCCCACTGGCAATTAATATTTTTAAAAATAAAAAGACGACCATTACCAATAATCTAAACTTGGCATTGGTGCACTTTCCCAACATGTCACTTCCATATTGATTTAATATGTAAAACAAAAAGATTTCAGGTAATAAAGGTATCATTTTTTTAATTAATATGGAACTCCATTCAGATGTAGTAGTCCAATATTTTGTAATTTGAGCACATTCCCACCAACAACGCAAAGTATCAGCTAGAGAAATTTGACAATGCCAGCATTGTTATGTTTCTGGGTATCATATCAGATATAATCTGTGTAGTGTAAAATGAATTCCATGCAATGTCTTGTATTGAATTGATGCATTTCTATACAATTTATGTAACTGAATAACATATAATATGTTATCCAGTGAGCATATAAAATGTAAATATATTTTCCCATCTATTTTTTTCCGGTACATGTTATAATACCTATAATTATTAGTATATAAAACACTGTTAGTTGTTTGTACTTAGTTAAAATATACATTTGTTCAATTTTATTCATATTCAAGTGCAAACAAATCAAGTATTTTTTTATATAAGGCTTCCCTACATAATCTCTAGATGAAATTTCCTGAGCGTTAGTAGCATGCAAAAAAAAAAAAGAAAGATGACTGGTATAAGACTGAACCCTTTTCTCCATAGGAAATCATTGCTACAGTTATTTCTAGTTGTGTGCCAGCAGTGATTTAATTATTTGGGAGATTTCTCTCTTCTTTCAGTTTGTGGGACCATGGAATTGATATATATATATAAGTTTGGGGTGTAGGTGGGATCTAGGGAAAAAAAGGATTTTTTCACTCTCTAGGTTTTTGGGCATTTTTTTTTCATTCTCTTAAAGAGTCAACTTTCAGGAAGTTGGTGTTTCATAATAGTACAATTATACTACTACTACTACCTATATTACTACTACTATTATTATTATTATTATTATTATTATTAGTATTATACTACTACTGATTCTATTGTTCCCAATAACTAGGGTTTTGATCATATTCTTCCCATGTGATATTATAATATGAAGGGAGCACCAATTTAATAATAGGAAAAAGCAGTGTATTTTATGTCTTCCATTTTATTTATTTATTTTACATTTGTTAACCAGAAAATTCCAACTGTCCAGGTCCATTTACAGTGGAGGCCTGGGGAGAAAAGCTCTGAAACATTGTTACAAAAAAAAAAAAAGAAAAGAAAAAACAAGAGAAGCAAATTTATACAGTGTTAAACAAAGGCCATTTAAATAATACAGCATGGAGTTAGACATTTTGCCAGACAAACACTGAAAATATATAAAATAAATTGGAAAAATACATTTTCCAGGAGAAACAGTCAGGAATTCCATTTAATGTGCAGGTGTATAATGATTGTGACAAAAAGAGAAGCAATCTCCTGCTATGAGAAATAGCAACTAATAGCCAGAGTTATTGGCTGGGTTTAATACTGTAGAGGGTTAAAGTGACTAGCTTGGAAGTTGGAAAAATAAGGGGGGAGATGGGAGAGTAAAGGTTAAGTGATACAAGGACATAACCAGGTGTTTAGTAGATGTGATGTGAGGGAGTTTTTAAATTGTGGGGTGGTAGAGACAGTGGTCAGAGAATGGGGGAGGGAATTCCAGTTTTTAGCAATGGTGTGGGAAAAGAGCACTTTGCCTGCTGTATTGTTTGCCCTGGAAATGCAGAGGAGAGATTTGTCACTAGATCGGACATACCAATTTGCAGTATACTGAGTAAGAAGATTATATATAGATGTTTTTTTTCAGGGTACTTGATGTTATATGCAGTAACTAGCTGGTGGTAGTTAAGTACTTGTGGTAACTCTAGCAATTTTAGTTCTTTTAGTGCAACATAGCAATGTGTTCTGTAACTGGAGTTTGTAGCAAACTTGGCTCTCTTATTGTAACAGGATTCTTGCTTGTTAAAATCAGTTGTTCTAATATGGGTGAAAATAGGTGCTGCGTACAGTATTGTGGACAGAACGTGACTCTGTTCAAGGGTGACTCTTGCTTGGTGTGAGAGAAAGTTTTTGTGCCTATATAGTGCACCCATTTTTTGTGAACCAATTTGATGGTTTGTGAGATATGGCTATCAAAGTGTACATTGTTGTCAATTTCAATACCAAGAAGTTTGGTGTAGTCAGAAGGGGAGAAGGTAGTGCCATTTTTAGGTGATGGAAAAGGAGAGGAGAGTTTTTGATTTGTTAGGGGAAAATAGTTGTAGTTTTGTCTTATTGGGGTTTAGGATTAGTTAGATACCCGAGATCCATTTTTCTACAGAGTTAAAGATTTCCTGGGTAAGTTGCTGTAGAATGGTGGGAGATGAGGCAGTGCACATCAGGGTTGAATCATCTGCGTATTGAATAAGTGTGCCATGCTGGGTAGAGCTATTCAGGTTGTTTGTGAAAATAGAAAAGAGAAGTGCGCCCAATATAGAGCCTTGTGGGACTCCTATGGTAGTTGGAAGTTGGGGGGATAGTGCTCCTTGCCATTGGACAGATTGTTGCCTGTCAGATAGGTAGCTTCTGAACTAGGCTATGGTAGATGGGATGAAAGATAGTGAGGCTAGAGAATCTAGCAGAATGGAGTGAAAGACCATGTCAAATGCCTAGAATTTTAGATAGGGGCATAAGATGGCAATGGGTCGGTAATTTGAGAAGTCATAGGAGTTACGCCCTTTATGAAGAGGAATAATATAAGATACTTTCCAGAGTTTGGGCATATAGGATTCCTGTATGGAGCAGTTGATCAGGATGGAAATGGGGTAAGATAGAGAGTCAAAGGCCATTTTTATGAAGGTGGCAGGTAAGTTATCGGATGCAAAGGTGGTGGGCTTAAGTTTTAGAAGGAGTTTCTTAATTGTAGAGGTGGGGGCAGGTGATAGAGTAAAGGAGGGAGTCTCTTCTGGTTGATTGGTTTAGGTATGTGATGGACTATGATTGGTTAGCTGGCTGGATAGAGCCAGGATAGATATTATGAAGTGGTGGTTAAATTGAGTGGCTATGTCTAAATTGCTATCTGTAGAGTTTGGAGCTGGAGTAGTGGCTTTGGCTGGTTTTAGTAAGGCATTAATAGAATGCCAGAATTTTTGTGGATTTTCTGAGTATTTGTTTTGGGCACTGAGGAAGTAGTTTTGTTTATTTTGTTTAGTTTGAGCCTTGGCCTGATTTCTAAGCTGTTGGTAGTTTTGCTTGGAACTGATGGTGTTTTCTCTTTTCCAGATTTTCCAGGCTTTATCTCTGGCTTTTAGTAGGGATCTAGTGTCCCTACTTAGCCAAAGTGCATAGTTAGCTTTCACTCTAATTTTCCTACTGCGGGCGAGTTTGTTAAGAACGTTAATAAAGTAGTATTAAAGTAGTCAACTGCCTGGTCTAATCCAAGGGTTTGTAGTGGTTCCCAGTTACAGTGGCTAAGAACAGTATTGAGATAATATGGGGTAAGTTTGCGGTCATCCTGTATTAGTTTTTAAACAATGGGTTTGGGTAGGTTGGAGTGTTTGTGTAGTAGGAATGTGGGGAGGTGGCCACTTAGACCATCTGGAAGGCAACCTACCTGGTAGTTTTGTTTGGGGTAGTTGATCAGAGTCAAATCAAGAATTTGTTTTTCAATTTGTTATCTATTCTAGTGGGCTCTTCAATCAGTTGAGAGAATGGAATGATTACATATCTGAGTAAGTCAAATAATTCTGTTTGGTGTAATGTATGTATATATAAATATATAATCTTGATGTAGTTATAATGCACAAGGAAAGGGTAACTAGAAAACATTAAAAGCCTCCTAATCATACTAGAAAAAATAATCTGGATTTTGACAATTAATATTAATAGAAAACATGATGGCTATGATATAATTATAAAAATCAGGAACTGAGAAACCACCTGCTAACTTTGATAAACATGCATTTTTCCACAGTATTTTGAGAGATCCCCCACTCCACAAAATATTTTGATTTATTGTCTTAACTTTTTTATACCATTTAAGGTTAGGGGGAGATAAGAGATTCTGTTGAAGAAAAAGAAAAATAAGTAAAAGGGACATTTTAATTTAATTCTGCCTATCAAAGAAAAAACTTATCTTTTAATGCATTCAATTTTGATTACATTTTTGTACTATACCTTCATAACTATAATTTAAAATTTGAGTATTGTGCTTATTGTATAGAATCCATGAAGATTTAAAGCATCTGTGATGGGAATATAAAAACTGGAAATATTTTATGAGATATACCTAGCATAAAAGGGGATTCACACAAATGTATCTTAGTTAATGATAAAAACAATGTCTTAAAATTTTTAATTTCTTCTTTAATTATTAGCATATCCCTATGACATTCTTTAGTTATATACAAGGTATCATCAGCATCCACAGTCAAACTAAGTTGTTAATTATTTACTGAAAAATATGCTATTCTACTATATATCTTATACAATAAGAGATTCATTGCTATAACTGTTATAGAGAAAGACATTTTGTGTGTTCTATAGGATGATTATATATCTGAATAAATCAATTAATTCATTTCTGTTTGGCATACAATATTTATGTATAAACTTAAAATCTTGATTTAAGTATAATGCATAAAGAAAGGGGGTTAGACATACATTAAAAGCCTCCTGATCATGTTAGAAAAAATATCTGCATATTGAAAATTAAGATTATTAGAAAACACAATGGCTATAACATAATTATAAAATCTGGAACAGACAAACTACCAGCTGAATTAGATAAACATGCATGGTATTCTCAGAGATCCCCCACTCCACAAAACATTTTGATTTATCATCTTAACTTTATAATACCATTTAAGGTTAAGAGGAGATAACAGATTATGTAGTTGAAAAGAAAAATAGGTAAAATGAACATGTTAATTAGTTAACTTGGCCTAGCAAAGAAAAAAAATGTTTAATGCATTCAGTTTTGATGAATTTTTTTTAATTGTTTCATAATTATCATTTAAAATTTGAGTATTTTGCTTATTGTATAGAATCCATAAAAAGTTAAATGTATCTGTGATAAGAATATAAAAATCAGAAATATTATTCTATGATCTATACACAGAATGAAAGGAAATTCACTAAAATTTATCTTAATAGTATAAACAATTGTTTTACATTTTTGAACTTCTTTAACTATTAGCATATCCCTATAATATTGTTTAGTAATACACAAGATATCATCAGAATATACACTCTAAGTTGTAAAATATTTATTTTAAAAAATGTTATTTTACGATATAGCTTATACAATAAGGGAGAAATCTCTATAATTGTTACACAGGAAGACATAAGGCATCTGTGTCTTATGCTAGTAATAGCTTGAATAGGGTCAGAATAATGATAATTGATTTTTAATTGAAAACAAGCTGATTTACATTAATTTTGTACTAATTTGGAAAACTACAATGCTTTAATGCAATCCAAATACATAATCTTTTACATAATCAAAAGCATTAGAGACATCTAATTTAATTATATAAATCTGAAGTTCTGGCATATTATTTTCAATATAATAAATAATTGCTTGCATAAGTTTATGTCAGTTGTATTTCTTTTGGAACAAAATTCAAATTATGTAGCTATCAATATGTTATTTAAATGGGTCTATAGCATTTCATTGAAAACTCATTTCATTGAAGCTTAATTCATTGACACATATTCACTGAATGCTCACTTGAATGAAAAGCATTCAATGTTTTATACTGTAATATGGCTAAAAAGTACAGTAGCAGACACAAAATAATGCCTGTAGCAGGCAAACTACATAACACGTCTAACAAATGAAACCCTGAGCATGCTGTGCACACTGAATATGGAGCAGTGATGATTTGTGCCAGTATGTGGCATTCATGTACTCAGAGAGGATGGTGTCAGGTAACAATCAAATACAAAAGCAATTGATATGGAAAATTAAGATACAAAGTAACCAGCATACAGAGAAAACACATAAGTGCATGTGATAAGTAAACATCATAAGTAAGTTAATCAGCTGTCTACGCATAGCAGAAAGCTCCTTGAACAGATTGTCTATTAGTAGATCTGGATTTAAACCAGTATCAGATTTGTCATGGCTGGAAATAAATGCTGCAGTTAACTGATAAAACTGCACACATATCATCCTATCATCATATCATCATATTATCATATCAACAAAGTAAAGAAAATAAGAATACAGCCTGCTTGCTTAGTACATCTGTTGTGACAAATACATAGATTACATAATATATGCTGAGCAAAACCACGAGATGCGCTTGTAGGTAGGATAAATATCCCTGTGCAACATTGTGCGAAATGGTACAACTCATCATATGGGCACATGCTTGGACTCTGAAACACAAAAGCATGGGTTCTACTACAACAGATAAATACAAGGCACACAGTAGGAGATGGCACCTTGTCAGTACCCACAACATAATGACAGGCTGTATGCAATTGCCTGCTTATTATTAAACATTTCACTATTTATCTACATATCCTGTGATTCGAAACCAACCACATATTTTCTACAAGGCAAATGGTTAAAGGTTATCAAAAGTAAATTTCTGGATCTTATTTCTGATTCATCTTTTATGCATGCTGTCTTGGATATACATCATGTGTTTCTTTGGATCCTTAACTACAGCATTTTTCCTGTTATATATTTGACTCATGTCTTAACCCTTTTAATTTTACAAATATGTTAAGGAATTTTACACTTTTACAAACAGTTTTACAAAAGAGGGGATGGAAGTTAGTAAACTTGAAGTCAACATAATCTTGTTTGTCAGTGAACCTTGCAATAAAATTCAAAGTCATTGCTACTAACAAGTCAGAACAAGCAGGTAACAAGAAGTATATTACTGCGTTTAATTATGTTATTCTGATGCTACATGGCTGACTGATCTTGTAGCCAACTCAGATTTCTAATAAGGCCTCTGGCATTTATATAATCACAGGCAAAGCATTTCTTAAATTACTTAACTTGCAGATACATTTCCTAAATAAATCCCACTGTTCTAATTAACTGGAAACAGGATATTGTTATGCATATCTAACAGAATATGGGCATACCTCTTAACTGTCCAGATTTTCACAGCATCCCCAAATTTTTGCCTCATAGTTTTGGTATTCTCCGAATAACATGTGGTGTTTTCTCACAAATCACTAAGGATTGAAGTCACTAAATAATCACATATATTTGACTTTCAGAATCCATCAAAAAATCCATCAAAAATGCATGCGAACACAAATCCTGTTATCTAGCATTTTCTAGTTTATAAGAACAATATTTTAAATCTGTCCATATTTTTGAGCGTTTGCCCCCCCCCCCCCCCCACACACACACATTAATTTAGGCTTTGTCCAGATTTCTTATGGTAAAAGCTTGACAAGTATGGGTAAGGGAACAATTCAGAGATAATAATCTCTCTATTAGCCTTCTGTCAAACATATGTAAATTGATGGAAATGCAATTTATAATGCTCTTCAAGATGAGTTCTTCAATCGTTATCTGGTTTCTGCATCACAGCATATGTTTACAATGTACTCCACTATTATCTGCAGCCAAATGTGCTACAATAATATAATTCTGAGAAATCAATAGTGCTTAAATGCTGCTGTGCACATTAACTTTTCTTGTTTTTTTTTTTTATTTTGATGGAAAATTCATAATTATCATAATTAAAATACAAAATGCAGGCTTTTCTCTACAGTGAATTGGATAAACAGCTAGCTGGCTATGCTACAGGGATTAAAAGAAATTGAGAGGTGGCTGGCAGTCTTTTGCTTAAGGGTATGAAAAAGCTCCAGTCTGAGGCCTGACTTGTTCATCTTGTATATTTCAGACCATACTGCAAATACAAATGATCTTATTTTTTTCCATGCAGTTTATACTAAGTGTTAAACTGAAAAAAAAGATTGTCACCGAGGACAGTGTCATTGCCGTCTTGCATAAAAATCTAAATTTACTTGCTGATTGAGGAAACACTAGCAAACTAAACATAAATGTAAATAAAGCAAATGTAAACTTGAGTTTAATTCAGAATATACAATCAACAGGACGTTGATACAAAAAAGTGGTGTTGTTTATAGATCTTGGCATTATTATAGATCTCTCTATGTCCTTTGAGTCATTTATTCATGAAATGTGTTGAAAGTGTTTAACACCTTTATTAAATAACCACTTAAAACACAGGCAAACATATATTAATAGAAAAGAAAACAAACCATATTAACATATTTCCAGTTACATACATTATACATTACATATGATCTTTTTTATAACTATCATCAGTCCAGCATTGTTGCATAAATTGTTCAATTCCTGCCTAACATTAAACCTCACTCCTCATCCTGAACAATATTCTACTTAGTCGACTTCTTCAAAACAGTGACCAAAGCCATGGACGAGGGGAAGATGGTGCACACTGACTACCTTGACCTAGCCAAAGCCTTTGACACTATTCCCCACTCGGGCATAATAGACAAACTCTCCCAGCTAGGCATCAACCCGTATCTTACCAGATAGATAGCTAACTGGCTCACTGATAGAACCCCCCCAGTCAAAATAGGGGAAGCCACCTCTAGTAGTAGACCTGTAATGAGCGATGTACCCCAAGGATTGGTTTCGGAGCATCTACTGTTTGGGATATACTTTTCTGAGGTGCAAGTCAAAACCAGTGGTCTGTGGCTGACCAAGTTTGCAGATGACTGCAAGCCGGGTGCTGTCTTAAATTCCCCTAGTGATGTGAACATTCTCCAAAGAGGGCCTTACACAAATGAATGACTGGTGCCAGAAGCATGGCCTCAGACTGAATGCCAAGAAATGCATCATTATCCACTTTGGGGGAAATGGTGTCCCCACTAATTATCACATTAATAACAATGTATTAAGCACACAATCAGTCATGAGGATCTTGGGTACCCAGGTTGATAGCAACCTGACTTTTGACCACCACGTTGCCTCCATTGTACGGAAGGCTTTCTACATGGCCTACCTCATAATTAAGGGTTAGAAACGAAAAACCAAAACAAAAACTGCTAAAAAACTGTTTGAAACCAAGCGATGATACCAAAAACAAATCACGCCAATCTCATAAAAGATGTTTAATTCCGTTAGCGCTTTCATGCATTCAAAATACATGCACTTCTTCAGACGGCCATTTTTACAATACTTAATACTTATATACCCACCCAACAGCTCATTCCCAATTATTCAATTAGATGTAAAGAAATCACTTAAAATTTAAGACTACTCTAATAGTTATTTTATATCAAAAATTCAACTTGTAAAAACATCAAAAAATTAATATAGTAATAAATTATCAGACTACTATAATAATGTAATGCAAATGTACAATAAAACAAACAAAATCTTACACAACATAATAATGTTAAATAACCTAGCGTTCTAACGCTTTTAGTTTAAGAAGACATTTAATAGAACACATTTCATTTATACCTGGATATATGTATGCTTCAGTTTTAAACTGCCATAGAAGTTCTTTTTCTTCAAGTTTAAGGTGCCATGGACCACCTCTAGGGTTCTCATATACTTTCTGCACAACAGTAAACACGAAAGTATGACTGGGAAACTCATTAATATGTTTAGCTAAAGCATTTGTAGTTATACCTTTAGAGAGCACATAGATATGTTCATAAATGCGCTGTTTTAATTTGCGCTCAGTTTTTCCCAAATAAAATGCAGAGCATAACTTACAAGAAGCTAAATATACAACTCCATAACTTTCACAGTTGTATTTGTCGTTACAATAATATCTATGGCCCCTAATTTCAAATGAAGTCCCTGTTTTAATATATTTACAATAATTGCACCGTCCGCACTTGTACATTCCTTCATTAGGTTTATAGGAATTACTTGGTAACTCCAATAAGTTTTTAAAAGATGGTGCTTTCTTATAAACAATCACAGGTTTAGGTCCCAGAATCCCAAGTAAATTTTTATCATTAGAAATTAATTCCCAGTTATTAAATAATATTTTCCTAACTTGTTGAGCAAGGTTATTAAACTGGGTAATAAAACTGACACTATAGTTAGTTCTTGGTGCATCCAATGCAACTATTGTGTCATTATTATCTTCTACATCTGGGACCAAGGGGTCAATGACTGCTACTTCAACTGCTAGTATAGGGCCCAATAACCCTACTTGTCTTTTGTGACTGACTTCACTAATAATAGAATAAACACGTTTTTTTGGGTAACATCTATTAATAAACATACTAGCTAACTTGTTACATTCTTGGGCAAATAATTCATCTGTACTACACATACGAGATGCACGAACAACTTGCCCTTTTACGACTCCTTTCTTTTGAAAAAATGGATGTGAGCTACTAAAATGTAAAAAGGAATTACTATAGAATGATTTCCTATATATACTTGAAATAAACTTATTGTTTATTATATCTTTTTCAATAAGAATGTCTAAAAAATTGATGCTTAAATCTCCATAATGATAAGTGAACTTTAAAAAGGAAGTAAAAGAACCCATGTCTTCAACTAACTTTTTAGTTTCTTCTTTGGTCCCTTTTATGACCATAAGGATATTGTCTTGATAACGGGTGTACCAAACCACTATTTGTTTATACAGATGGTGTGGGAACAAAAAATTCTGCTCCCAGTATGCCATTACACTATTAGCAAAGCTCCCTCCACAGGGGGAGCCCATTGCTATGCCGTTTTTTTGCAGATATAAATGCTTCTTAAACATAAAGAAATTGTTATTTAAAACAATTTCCAATAAACTAATAAGAAGATCTATGTCGTTACCTGGCAAGCGTTTAGCTAATAGAAAATCTCTGACCCATTCCAAACCCAGCACTTGCGGAATTGCAGTATAAAGGTCTTTAACATCTGCAGTAAGAAATTTCAAATCTGGGTCGAAGACAATATCATTAAACTGTTTTAACACATGCCAGGAATCACAACATATTTGTAATTCAGTTTTCAAAACAGCCTTTAAATAGTTATCCACCCATTTTGCACAGGCATACGTGATTGATTGTCGGCCATCAATAATAGGCCTAAAAGGTGGATCATTCCTATCCTTATGCAATTTCGGTATGCCAAAAATAACAGGCACCAAAGGGGATGGCATACTCAAATAGTGGTAAGTTTCAAGCATTATACTTCCTTCAATAAACATGTCACAACATATTTTTGATTTTTTGATACGACTGATTCAACTCATTTAAAGATACTTTGACATAATCTTCACTAGCCAACATTTTAAGCATTCTGTTCTCATAATCTGCGTCACTCATAAGAACAGCGCCTCCACCCTTATCGGGTTTCATGACGCGTATATTGTGAGATCTAAGCATTACTATAAAATCCCTTTCATCCAAATTATAAGATGGTCTGTGTAGCTGTTCCTTATACAATGCTCTTAAATGCATATCCGAATTTTTTTCAAAAAGAGCTATATTACTGTCCAAAGGAGGGTTGTAAAGACTAGACACATACTCAGTATTAAATGCAGTGTTTGAATTCCTAAACATGAACTGTAAATTCAATTTACGTGTGTACAGTCTAAAGTCACATAATACTTGGGCTAAATCTAATTTAGGCATAGGTACAAAGTTGAAACCTTTAGCTAAAAAGTCAATCAATTCTAGAGGTACTTCAAGTGCAGAAAAGTTGTATAAGTGAAAGTCTCCACATGTACTATTAAACACTTCAATACAACAAGGTTGTTGACTTTGATTTACCTCTTGTGCCTGTTGTACTTCTTTTTCCCTTGTGCTCTCTTGGTCCACTTCTGGTTCGTCTTCGTGGCGTTGGAATGGCCTCGTTGAAAACCCTGTTGGTCATCAAGTTCTGGTCTCTGGGCATCGTTTTGATGGTTATTAACTTGGTGCTTTTTATTATAAATCCGTTCACTACGTCGAACCCCTTCATTCTGCTCCACGGACAAAGACAGGGGTGACAGAGAATTCATGTAATCACTTGCTTGTATCGGAACTCCGTTATTATTGGAAACAGCGCCTCTAGTGTTTCGATTAGTAGGTGGATCTGGATAAGCAGAACCTTGGGCATAAGCTACTTTATCTCTATTAATCTTATGCTTCTTAGTGTCAATTATTTTAGTTAATAATGAATCAATACTGGAGAAAATTCTCCTGTAATCATATTCATATCTACCAAAAATCTGAATCACTATGAATGCCTTTGTCCAAGGAATGTAATTGTTGTCTTAAATTACTAATTTTATTTTGATATTCATTAATCAACAGTTTAAGAAAGTCAAGTCCTTGTCTATTAAAGAACTGGATCAATTTTAAATACATTTCGGAGTCCTTTTGCACACCTGAAGGGTATTTCCATTGGCGCAAACCTTTGGGGACGATTTTAAGTTTAATGCACTCTTGGAAATAAAGGAACTTCTAGCTGCAATTTTTTGTATTTTAATAAGTTATTGTCAAATTGTTTTAGTTTCATGGCTATGTTATTAGTATTGCGTTGATGCACATCACATACTTGTTCTTCCCGATTTAAAACTGGTGCAAAAAGATTAGTGGGTGTATTTAGGAATTCATTAAGTCCAGGCAATACATTTTCAGAGTTGCCTAAATTACTTAGAATATTATTATCCGAAGTCGCTGGTGACGTTAAATTAAAATGATTATTGTCCAAAAAACCAACCGCATCTGATTGGTTATTATTACGTTGTTGTTGTTGACTTGTAGAACTACTAAGATGACCAGGTAAAGAGTGATGAACCACACCAGTTCGTGGTCTAACTGTCACTGCAGTATCGTTAGTGTTCTGATTACTAACTTGCTTCGCTAGGTTGTCAACTCTTTGAGTTAACTGTTGAATCAGAGCTGTAAGATTGCCGATGGCATCTGCTTCTCGGCTCGGTGCTACGGATCCAGAAATTCCAATGGATCCAGGGCTGGTAGAAAACAGAGATTGCAATTGTTGGGTACCACTAGGCTCAGCCATCAAGACTTAGAAACGAAAAACCAAAACAAAAACTGCTAAAAACTGTTTGAAACCAAGCGGTGATACCAAAAACAAGTCACGCCAATCTCATAAAAGATGTTTAATTCCGTTAGCGCTTTCATGCATTCAAAATACATGCACTTCTTCAGACGGCCATTTTTACAATACTTAATACTTATATACCCACCCAACAGCTCATTCCCAATTATTCAATTAGATGTAAAGAAATCACTTAAAATTTAAGACTACTCTAATAGTTATTATATATCAAAAATTCAACTAACGGAATTAAACATCTTTTATGAGATTGGCGTGATTTGTTTTTGGTATCATCGCTTGGTTTCATAATTAAGGGTATTTTCATCCAGAAACAAGGAGGTCATAAAATACCTGTACAGACCCATTATCGAGTACAATTCTCCCTTTGGCATGTACCTTGCCAAGCACATGCAGCAGTTGGAGAGACCACAGAGGTTCCTGGCAGGTAAATCCAGGGTCTCAAACACCTGTCCTATACTGATAGGCTAAAAGCCCTGTTCTTCTACTCAGTCTCATACAGACTGCTCAGAGGTGACCTGTGTCTGGCATACAAGGCCATCTCAGACCCAGCCATGATGGAGTTGCTGCATATCCGTCAGTCAAACTCCACTCAAGCAACCTGCACACAAGGCCTCAACCTGGTCTGTGACATTAATAGAACTTGTTGGCATGATAGATTTGTTTCCTAAAGACTCCCCCATCTGTGGAATAGACTCCCTCTCCATATCAAGCAGAGTACCTCACTAACTCTCTTTAAGATGAACCTGGACAGTTGGATGGGAAACAAAAAATATACCCCTGGGGTCCCATGTCCCTGCTGGACAAGGGAAGCAGGTGCTGAATTTATGGGAACATAGGCGGAATTCTTGGCTATGCTTATAAGGGCTTCTGGGCCAATAGCCTAGTATCATCCTGTGAGGCTATGTAATTTGCTCCTTCCATTTTCTAAAGATCCTACTTCCAGTTCTTTTGTCTTTGTTACAATTTGGTATTAATCCATTTATAACTAAATGGATCAACAAATGGTTAGCAGGACAATCTCAATGTGCTCAAATTAAAGGCTGCAACTATGACTATTTACCAGTAAATTCTGGAGTTCCTCAGGGCTCCATTTTGGGAGCTTTTTTGTTTAACTTAGTTTTGTCAACTAGCCCTTTAAATACTTAATATTGGTCATTCTAACTATGCTGACAACTGTAAGACTGGATTCATTATTAACACTAATGGTGATTACTCACAAATTTCTTTCCTCCTAAAACAATTTTCTACTTGGTCCAAGGAAATTAATCTGAGCTTTTGCACAAATAAATGTCAAATGTGTTCTGATAGACCTGAACTAATATATGATCTGAAATTAGGAGATGTTATATTGCAGAAGACTATCATCTATAGCAATTTTGACATTTCTATTTCTTCAAATTTTTAATTTGCTCATCATGTTAGTAGTGTGAGAAATTGGGCACTCTCACTAAGTGGGAGGATGTTCAGAGTATTATCTATAAGAGATCAAAACAATTTAATTCAACTTTATAAAACATATATGCATCCTGTTTTGGAATATAACATGTTTTGTATATACAATAGGAAACAGCTTTATTTATTGGAAGCTGTGCAGAGATGGTTTTCCAAAAGAAACTGTCGGTCATCTTGATTGCACAGCAAGGTGTCAACAGTTAAAACTCTATTCTATACATTACAAATATATTATAGGCAAAGTAATTTGTGCTTGCAGAACATTTAATGATTACATTTTATATGGTATTTTAATATTTCAGTGACTAATATTATAAGAGGTCATAGATATGACAACTTAAACATTGTAATTACTGTAAATAGGACATCAATAAAAAGTAAAACTTTAACACAGATTATTTCTAGGATATGAAATTGACTACCATTTGTGATTTTTGAAAGGGTGATGACATTTATAATGATGAATGTAATATTTCATTGTTCTTGGATGTCTTTTCGGCCTGAATACTGGGGGGGGGGGGTGAACTTATGAGAAGCTTCTTAGGACTCTCTCCCTCCCATTCAGAAGTATGTAACTGTGGAAATTGGAATATATCTTCTATATTTACTGAGACACAGGCAATTCAGACTGAGTACATACAAACCTGAGGGAATGACTGTTAATTGAAACAGTTACAGAAATAAGTTACACGTGTTACTGCTATTCACTGGAACACGCCTTGTAGACAGAGCACAAACTGTATTACTGTCTGTAAGGGCTTTGTAAATTCTATTTGAACTTAAAATGAGACAATTTTAAAGGCAGAGTGTATCCTTCAGCTAGAAATTGTTTCTAGCTTAGATATTTTACATTCTTTTCTGAACATCTTAATATTAATGTTTTATTTTCATTTCCTTATGAGAGTTTGTTCATTTATTTGAAAATATGTTTTAAAATATTTATTTAGTTTTGAATGCTTGCATTTGTGTATTTTACAGCTAAAATGAACTCCATTTAAAATGTTACTGCTTAAGCTATTGCTCTCACTATAAATATTAAAGGACTTGTGTACTTTAATGTTAAATGGTAAGGTGTATTCTTGTTTTCTTACTTTTCACTAACTGATCACAGTATACCACAAACTTTGAAAGGGAGGACATTGGTACTAGAGAGTTGTCATTTATCCCCATTTTGGAAAATATAGTGTGAGCCTGCAAAGTAATTTTGATTAGGTTTTAGCTACTGTTGATAAGATTGCAGGCTTATCTGAACATGGATGAATAACTCTGACCTATGGCTGTTCAGTGTAGAACTGATTTGTGTATGGTAGGACTTTGGCATTATTCAAGGCAGCAGTAGACATTTATAATATACCCTTAAGGTCATTTGTCTGGTGCATATTAACAGATATTAATGGTGGGATGTGGTACAGAAGTTAAAGTCCATATCACTGTCCAACATGATGACCACCACCTTCTCTAGGCTAAATATTGGTAAATTAAATTTTGCAGTTTAACCACTGGATTACTGTAGTTTAGTCATTGGATTACCTTCATGATTATGGGTCCTAGAACTAGTTTACTTCCTTTGCTTCAGTTCCTTAGTATTAGAGCTTTTTTAATTTCTCCACATCAGGAATGG
This sequence comes from Protopterus annectens, assembly GCF_019279795.1. Taxonomy (NCBI): domain Eukaryota; kingdom Metazoa; phylum Chordata; order Ceratodontiformes; family Protopteridae; genus Protopterus; species Protopterus annectens. The sequence goes on along the minus strand of NC_056749.1, from coordinate 535,658,430 downwards.
ACCCTATTCCTAAGTCAAAGTATGATTAAAATTCATGAAATTAGTATTGTTTCAATCTTTGATGTCAGAAACCTGCAGTGTGCCCAGTAATGACTCCTTCTGCAATTTATATGGGGTTACATGTATTGGCAACATGTCTAAATGTGAATATAGATTCTTTTTTATAAGACCCATTGCTCCTACTACTATTGGAACTATCTGGGTATCTTTCTTCCACATTGCTCTCATTTCTGCCTGCAAATCCTGATATTTTATGGCTTTGTGCCTCTCTGTACGCAACACACTGTAGTCACTGGGTGTGGCAATTTCAATGATCAATGCTACTTTTGTCTTCTTTTCATGGACCACTATATTCAGTTTTCTAGCATCTTTCTTTTGAACTGTTGGTAATGGGTGATCCCATGTGATGTACACTTCATCATTTTCTATGATGCTTTGTGGCTCATGTTTCCAGTGTTTTTCAGCTAGTGTGACTGTGCTAATGTATTTGACAGTTTATTTGTGCACCTTTCAGTTTAATGGATGCTTTATAATACCTTTGGCATTCTATGAACAGTAACTATACCTTTGTTTTAATGTAGGGGTTGTGCGGTCTCCTATGTGCTTACTCTTATTATTTGTACAATCTGTGACTTTTCTTTTTATTGTGGCTGAAATTTTATTACATCTTATCATTGCATATTTTTGTTTATTGATTCTTGACCATTCATTTGTTGATGTCAGACATTACATAACATCCAGTTTTGGTCATTTGTCTTCCACCCTTTGTATGCCCTTTTCCACATTCAGCTACAGTCATTGGCTAATGATTTGGCAACTTTAGTGACATTAGCTGGAGGGAAATATGGGAATTTGGGTCATTTGATCATGTGCTCTGAAGGAAGCTATGAAATCCCAGTTCAGGTTGCTCATAGGTGTCATGGAGTGAACTTGCATCTGGAAATAAAGATATCCCATTGTTGCTGGAAAATGACCAGAGTTTTGAGTTAACATAATTGATCCTTAGGTGCCTTTTGTGGTTTGAAGCCTGTGCTTCAGATGCTATTACTGATTAATAGCAAGCTAATATGTAACTAACCAGGCATTATTTTATTATGGTTAACATACTGATTAATTAGCATTTATAAGAGAGACCTGGCTTGCTCCTTTGACTATGTTCTTGGAGAGGACCAGACTATAGATACTTCCTCTGCACTGACCACCCATTAATCCGAGGATGTTTCTACAAGAATTCATGGAAGTCTCCATTGAACTAATCTCTGGTTACCAGAACTGGATAGTTTTTAGTGGCTTTACATCTGAGTATGTCTCCTGAGCCTGCCAACAGAATGTCTTCAAATTATGGAGAATCTCAGCTTTGCCCATGTGGTTCTATTTCTACATATGCTAATTTTACATGGTACTGCTTGGATATGCTTAACTTTCAGGGTGCAGTTGTAGTGTTTACATCAGATATGGATGCCGAGCCTGCCTTATCATATAACCATTATCTGATCCATTTCAGCCTGGGGCTACCTTCAGATAGGTTACCTGAGCTGAGTCAATGTAGTGATTTGTAGGATGTATCCACTTATAACCTGATACTAATATAGTTGGTACAGGTGTAGAGGCACAAGACTGCAATGAGATCATCTACTGTATTATAAGGAAGGTGCATATAAGAAGCAGCTCTGTTATTAGAAGGCCATATGGAATCAAGATGGACATCATTTGTTTTAGAATCATTGGCTGTTGGACCATGATGTATTTGAAATGTGGTATAAGTAGGACAGATAGCTTTTCTTCTTTATCTGAAGAAGTTTAGTTCTTGTACCTGACAGAAGCTCTTATTTTCATTAAAGTTTGTGTCCTGGGATTCTACACACTGCTGTGCTTTTTTTGCTTTTTTAGTTTTACTCATTTACAGAACCTTTGTGCATTATGTATTCTTTGAGATTATTTGTGAATGCCTTTTCACATATAGCAACTGGATTTTAAAACAGATACATGGATGCTGTGAATACACACACACACATATACTTATGCTTGCATAACACATGGTACTCATCCCTCGGCGTTCACAGGAAGTCAAACAGACTTGGGTATGTATTTGTATCATACACTAATATAGTGGTGAGTGCACTGCAGATAAAACCCTGTAAGCTCAGATAGCTAGATATGCTAAAGATTACAGACAATAGAGACAAGGGGTTGGTATCCCTTATATATCTGTAGACATGATAATTGCTACAATAAGTGAAATTAAAGAACTTAAGTTTCATGGACTATAAAGGTTTCAAGGACTATAAAATATATTAGGTGATTTAATAGACAGAATCAAAACAAGTAAAAAGGTCACACAGAAAAAACAATCGGTTAAAAAATAAAAAGAAAAATCTAGCAAGGCTAGACTTCCACTGTGTGATTCCTTATACTTCTTGTATTAGAGGCAACATGGGATAAATTTAAATTACCCTTTACGGACATCAGGTGTTTCAGCTAAATGGCAATTCTGAATGTCCATGACTTTTTTCGTTTAAGTCTACTTATGGTTAATTCCAGGCCAATAAAGCTAAACCCTACTAGCTGTGAACATGCATGTTTCTGCTTCTTATGGCATCCTCAGCATAGCATAAGTGGAATGCTTGGCTAACATTTGGAAACACAGGGTTGTCGTACCCTGCTGATATCCATAAAACATTAGGGTATCTGCAAAACATCCCAACTAACAAACTAAAACAATGAGTAAAAAGGTCACACAGAAAAAAACAATCATTTAAAAAAAAAAACAAAAAGAAAAATCTAGCAAGGCTAGACTTTCCACTGTGTGATTCCTTAAACCTCTTGTATTAGAGGCAATATGAGATATATGCAAATTACACATTGGGTAATTTGCATATATCCTATGTTGTCTACACAGAATCAAGAAAAACCTAACTAAAATACAGTACTAAGCTCTGTTGGGGTGTGATAGGTTGTAGATACCTATCTAGCCTGTGCTGACAGCTGTAGTGGAAACAGTCCACAAAAGGGGGAGGGAATTATATTAGACCCAAACAATTTTAGATCCATCAGCCAGATCAGAATTCTGTGTTAAATCATAGAAAGTCAGAATGGGGCTTATCCAAAATGACAAAGTAGACCTCTTGCTAGATATAGAACAGCATACATTTGTTGAGAGATTTTGTCTTGTGAATCTTCTGGTATTCTTTGAAGAGATAAAAGCAACACTTGATGAGGGATTGACAGTGTAGACTGCTTGCCTGGACATTGTGAAGACATATAATACAATTTCATATAAGGAAATAATTAGCAAAGGAAAAGCATTAAATGTTAATCCATGTGCAACTTAACATGTAAAATATCGGTTAAACAATAGGACACAACAAGTCAGGGTAGATGTTACCTTTCTATCTTGCTGGGATTATAATTGGTCTCTCATGAGGTTCTGTACAATGGCTACTTCATTTTGGACTAGTCTTCTCAGATGTAAAAGTGGGAAATGGATAATCACAAACTGGTTAACATAATTTACTTCAGCAAGTGATGCTAAAAGACTTTCAAAATGATCTAAAAACAATCGCATGGTACAAGAGTATTGACATTATTTTAATTTCAGTAAACATAGTATGAATGAATGAAAGACATAAATTATGTTATAAGATAAGTGGTAAAATCATCAAACTGGCACCATCCTTAAAAACCTAGGAGTAATAATATAAACAGTGTATATTTAGAGACCTGTGGCTGTTCAGTGTAAAACTGATTTTTGGTAACAAAGTTAGAAAAGCATATTCTAAGCTAATCTTATGGAACATGTCTAGTAAGTCTGAGGACACCCAGATGATTCCAGTATTAAAAGGCACAAATGTGCTAATAAAGAATTTCCAAATATTCTTAAATGTACCACCAATACATGTAACCCTTGTGAGCTACAGAAGGAGAAGGCAGATTTGAATAAAACGAGAGTGCCAAAAGGAATGCTGTTAGCAAAGATCAAAGACAGAAGCAATACTGATTTCATAGACTTTAATTTACTTTAACTTAAAAATGGGGTGCATTTTTATCATTGCATTACAAACCCTAAATATGCAGAGAAATCAAAAAAGGTAGAAAATAATGCCCAGCTTGAACTTCACTGATCTGACCCATTACTAACTATAAAGCTGTATTTTGTAGCCTTCAAACAACTTGAAATGGTACAATTCCTTACAATAAATATAGGGTTGTATAGCAGCATTATTCAGAAAAGCTTCAGTAACTGTCATTACGTTTGGTTTCATAAACATCACCTAGAGGTGACCTTTGTCTGGTCTATAAGCTAATGTGTGATTTGGTTCTACTAAACATTCCATGTGCAGAATACACCACCGGAGCAGCTTACATCAGATTGATGGGCCTAATGCAAAAAGAAGTATCAATAACCAAAAAATGTGACAAATACATTAAATGAGGCATTCCAATAATATTGAATAAGCTTTCTCCTGCAAATAGAAGGCAGTGATTTAACTTTTCAACAGTCTTGCTATATGTGTATATGTTGGAAGAAAAAATATCAATATCTGGTTACAGCAATCAAGTATCTTGAGGACCACTAGGTCATCCATTTGGACAATCAAACCTATAGATTTATCAGTATGTATCCATGACAGTCTCAGCAATGCTCTACATTACAACTGTAAATAAGTTTAAGCAGTACTTTCCGAAGACAGCTCTTATCATATGAAGCCTCTCAGTTGGTCTGCCTTTGATATGGTAATATCACACCACTGGCACTGCATGCAAGGAGTCTGTGTAGCCCAAGAGGTCTTCTGAAAAGAATTTTCCCACATATGAAGCTAGATAAACAACTTTTCCACTTTGCCAGATAAACATCCTTTATTCTGGCCAACAAGGTTGAAAAATGAGTATGTTTCTTGCTCATCACACCTTGGGATTCTTATTCTCTAACTGATTATAGTATGTAGGAAGCAGATAAAGGCAAAATGCAGGAAAACATATTATCAACTGCCTAGCAGATATCAGAGCAGTCTGCCATGCTGTAGGTGGTAGAATAAGTATGGAGTCTAAATATGAAATGAACACAGCATATGCTCATGTACACGTATCACTTCTGCATGCTATTACATGTGCCATTTGTTGTGAAAGTATCTCTGGCAAAACCACAGAGTACAAACTATTGATTTATGCTAATGCCAAGGAGCATGAATCACTGATGAAAGTAACACAATTTCATGCATAGATATGATAGATTACAAATAAAGCTCTCTCTCTCTCTCTGTCTACTACATGCAATTCTAAGCTGCACTATTTGGCCTGCAATGAGCAGATAACATTTGGTATACAGCTACTTTCAATTATGCATTTAGATTTTGTCACAACAGGAACTGTTCACATCTATGGCAAGTGTTACCATTCAGAGTAGTTGTACATACCATGTACAGACAGTTTGTCTATATAATGGTAAGTTTACATGCTGTTGCACTGAATGTTTACATGTGATCATTATGCCCTGTGACAACATATGGATGTGTCATTGTGTTATAGTGAACAAATATATAAATAAAAATCACTCTGTGGCTACAAAAAGAGACACCTGGATGTGAACAAGGGTGCTTGCAGCTGTACTTGGGTTTTTACATATGGCTATGCTCAATTTGGGAGGTGAGTACTGTTAAGTGCTTGACAAAGGTGGCAAGACTTTTTAATTGTGTCTACTTAAAGGTGTACATGGCTCAGAATCTTGTGGTCCCTGTGATCATTTGACTGGTATAGTTCCTATATTCCTATGTTAGTGTACTTTCTGATCACTAATGCTTCCCTCCCACAAACTTTTCACATGATGTACACAGTACTGTCTATTCCACCTAACCCATCTATGGGCAATATATTCATGCACAGTGTTGGTTATGGCACAGTTTCTGATAAACAGTTTGCAGTGCATGAAGCATTATTATTACACTCTAAAGTCAGGGAGAATACAGGCTTGTTATGTTAATTTCTGAAGCACCTCTAACTGTCGTTAAGTTCTGTTCTCATGCTGGAGCACACACAGTATCAAGTGTACAAGGATGAAGTGTTTCACACATTTGAAAGCTGTGAAACACTTACTGCTGCCACATACACACTGCACCCACCTCTTTCTCTATATTTACATACATATACATGTATGTGTATGGCTATAGGACTAATTACCAATGACCGATGACACGTTTCAGTGAAACTGAAATGGTCGAGCACACCTTCGCGAAAGTCTGCTAAGAAAAAAAGACAAGATTTAAAAAAAATCAACAACAGTAATCACATTTATGCAGGGGAGCAACCCCCTGCACCCCCCACACCTCCATACTTTTATATTCTCACTCCAAGATCACACTACAGTGAGGAAAATGGAATATTCCCTTATCCCCATTGTGCCGCGATCTCAGCAAAAGCCATTCTCTCATGTTTTTTCTTTTTTTTAGCTTAGTTTTGTGAAAGTGCTTTTTCAGTTTCATTGAAACGTGTAGACGATCATGAGTCCTAGACCCATGTGTGTGTGTGTGTGTGTGTGTGTGTGTGTGTGTGTGTGCGTGTGTGTGTGTGTGTGTGTGTGTGTATGTGTGTGTGTGTGTATATATATATATATATATATATATATATATATATGTGTGTGTGTGTGTGTGTGTGTGTGTGTGTGTGTGTGTGTGTGTGTGTATGTGTGTGTGAGCAGTGGATATTATTGAAACTAGCTATGGTTAACATCAGTTTAGTCAACAAAATTTGGCCGACTAAGCAGAAGGTCAACAAGTTTGCATGATCGCGCAATTCTTGGGGATGGAGAATATGCCTTTTCTGCAATATTGTGCAATCTCAGAGTTAGTTTGTATAATTATCAGGAGGTGTTAGAAGTGCAACGCCCCCCCATGGGAGGTGCAGGGGTGTTGCCCCTACTGCAAAACAATGTTTTTGTGTATAAGTTTGATTTTTGTACGTTTTAAGTTTGCTGTTTGGCGCATGCATAGTGCTGATGTTTGCAATTTTGGTATTTTCTGATCAGTGTTGTGAATTTGGGCCTTTGCATCCTTTGACCGTATCATCAGACCCATATAGCTATATATGTAGCTTCTAGTTACTGTCTGACTGGGAGTGTAAAGCATTTCTCAGTTTTCATAGCTATGATGCACTTAATACTCCTACACATTCTCTCTTAGGTAGTAGAATATCAGAGCAACTGAAACTCCATGCACTACAAAGAATTATGATTGGGGTTCAAATCATCACTGCTTCTTGTTATGTGTTCTTGGCATGGATGTCACTTCAATTTTTGATATGACAGGATTCTCTTGTTAAAAGCTATCCTAAGAAGATTTTTTATACTTTAATAGATACTTTTTAACAAATCCTAGGATAGTATCAAAAATTTTTTTAGAAATTTTGACTTTGCCTGTCAAAATTACACTTGAAAAATTCCCTCTCATCAGTGGATTTCAGAATGAGCTTCTCTAACGTTAACTAGCAAGATACTTCTCTCAAGAAGGAACTACAGTCCTTGCTGTCTAATATTCAGGAGCTCTCGATGAAAATTGACAAAATGAATTTAAAAGTGGACATTTTTAAAGAGACCTGCTCCAAATAGATGGAAATTCTACATGAGGATCTACAACAACAAAGATCACAAATTACTGGAATTGAACAAGCACTAAATGATTTTGATGGTAGACTACAGGAAGGTGAAAACAGCATAGAGTTTTTATTAAAACAGAACAATGTACTTCTATCAAAAATTGATGCCCTTGAAAACAAGTCACGTTGAAAATATTAGAATATTCAGTTTGCCAGACAATATTGAAGGTAATAAATTAATGTTCTTACTACTTGGCTACATGATGTACTTGATCTCCCTGAAGCTTTATCTTATGGCAGCAAAAGAGCCCATAGGTCATTAGTATAATTCAAAACAAATAAGAGCAAATCGACTAAATCTGCGATTGTAAGATTTCTATCATCTCATGACAAAGAAATTAAAATAAAAGATAATATTATTTGTTTTGACAATGACAAGTCTCTGATGGTTATAGCCAAAAATAAGCTTTTTTTACCTTTAGTTAAAGAACTAAAAAAGTGTCAAATAAAATCTCATCTATTTCCAGCTAGACTGAAAATATTTTTGCAAGAGGGTCCAAAAATCTTTGAAGACTTGGATACAGCTCTCACATTTATTTAATCAAACAAAATTCTTGACAAAATTGAAGAAATGGAATGGGCTAATGCAAATTTAAAAAGAATGGCAGACAATGGTACTTGGAAATCCTCTGATAAAAAAAAGAAAATAAAAAAATATCAGTTATTTTTCCCCCATTTATTACTAAGAGATTTATATAGCTTATGGGGATTCCTGACTAATTTTCATTATTAAATCACTCTAACAATTATATTTTAACATATATTTACTATTAATTATAAAATTATTTGCAAAAACATAATGCAAACTAAACGTGTTGCCAGTATCTGCACATTAGTGGCAATAAGTTTGGTTTGCATTATGTTTTTGTGAATAATTGCATAATTAATTGTAAATATATGTTTTTATTTATTTTAGTAAGGTTATTGTGAGTTGTATGTAGTGAAATATATTGTAATGAGTTTTATTCCTGTTTCTTTAAATGACAGAGTATTTAAAATTTTAAATATAATTGTTAGAGTGATTTTATTGGTTGTAAGTAAGTATATAAGCACATCTAATGAGATTTTTTAACAAATTCTGATGAAGTCTGCGGTTTGCAGACGAACATGGTTAATATACGTGACTATTAAAGATTTCTTATCTGCATAGTGAGTTGGTTCACTTTATCAGTACTGCTGCAGGGGACCACAGGTGCAATTTGCATGGACCCTAAATTGTTTTAGATGTAAAATACGCTTATTCTAATAAGCAGTTGTTGAATGACTTAATCTTGCTATTTAGAAACTCCTGGCTCTCTACGAGCTTTCCGTAACAGCACAAGATGCTTTTCTTTAAATAACAGTCAAATTTGCTTACATTTTCCCTCTGGAACTGGATGATGTGTTTTTTTCTTTGATTTGGGCTCAAGGAGCCCACCTCGAGCCATTTAGATCCCGAAAAGTTCTCTCGGACTTCCCAGATGTGCGATCAGACATCCTGCAAACTTTGAACTCTGATTTGATGTAATTTCTTCAGGAAGGAATGTTACATTGCTACTATAAACTGGGAAGAGACTTAAAGATCAACAAATGGACTGATACTGCTCAACAATACAAAGTAAATACTTTTATATCTTTTTCTTTGTGTTTTTTGCTCTCTTTCCTTATTAAAGAGTATCATACTCAATGTCAGCGAACTCGTTGTACACACTCAGTATTATTGTGATGCACTTTTATTAATATATTTAAGATGGTTAAACATATAATATAACATGTAAAGTTGATTGATTCTCAAAGAAAAGAATTATATTAACATTAATATCCTTTTACAACAATATTCTCCTAAATCATAATTTGACTTTAACACTTTCCTGTATGTTTCTTATCTAAGCCAGGAACTTAATAGATGTATGTGTATATAGGTGTGTGAACGCATGCATGTGAATGCGATTTTAAAGAACTATGGCTAGTAGTATGTTGAGTTTATTCCAGTGTTTGTAAGCAGTAATTCAAGCTGCTACTTTGGCTATATGGTTACGAGTTCTGTTATTAAACAGTGTTCTTTAAAATAACATAATAAAATACAGGACAGCATGCATTTCACGAAAACAAATGTGTTGGTAAAATATATGCTGAATTTTGGGGTTAGTGATCTATAAGCTGCAGTGAATGCATGAGTGTCTATTAAAAGAGGTCTAGGACATTATGTTAATCCCATATTGGGGCTTATGCTTTTGAACAGTGTTTTATACTAGAGTGCAATAGAAGTACTTGTGGGTATGGATTTTATTTTGGTGTGCTTTCCATTCAAGAAAGTATTGTTTGGGAAAAGTTGAATGTTGTACACATAAAGCAAGGCATGTTTAAGCTATGGCATCTTGTACACCCCTTTCTGTTAATATCTTTCAACTTCACCCTTTATTCACTCATTTTCTATTTTTTTTTACTTAATATTGTGCCTTTACAAGACTTTTACTCTTATTGGACTTTAGGCTATGTCCTTTTAGCCACACAATGCTTTTAATAAATACATGAACATATCATACACACACACACACACACACACACATATATATATATATATATATATATATATATATATATATATATATATATCTACATATCGCAGGAAGTTCTTATAAGCTTTGTGTGTACTGAAAAAGGGCAGTCAATGATAATATATGTGTGTTTGCTTTGATTGTGTCTACTGACCAAATTCACTTGCACACACAGACTTCTGCACACATTTTACATTCACTTACATACAAAATAAATGTAATATATATTATATGCAAATCTAATAAGTACACAATCCATGCATTTCTTGAATAGAGATACACATGTTATGGGATAACAATTAGATTAGCACAGTAATGCTGGACTTGAGTCAGTCCTCAAGAATAATAGTCTTGATATAAACCTTTGCATAAAGCTCAGATAACTTGATAAGGAGAATTACTAATAATACACCAGTTCCTTTAAAAAGCACTATTATTTGCGGTTTGCATGGGGATGGTTATTCTGTTATATAGCATAGACTGTTACACTTGTTTTGAATTGTTAAATGCTTATAAGGTTTTATTAAGTGAATTGAATTATACAGCCCAATTCATATAGTTTCTCTAGTTTTATAAAACTATTAGCTTTATCTGATAGACTCTTGTTATTGTGATTACTTTGCTATTTTGTATGCTATTGTTACACTGTATAATTACCTCATTTAATCTCTTTAATTTCAATGTAAAAATGATACAACATATGAGTTATTTATACTTAATAAGATTCATTTAATTTAAAATAGTAAGTACAATTTCAGATTTATATTTTCTTTGTAGACTAAAGTGTCATAAAACTGATGAGACTTTTTTCATTGCCTACCACAGGAACATTCTTAAAGAATTTTGTAACATTGACAGTAGCTGATTAGCTGTTGTTATTGGAAAGGTGGCTAATTTGAGTAGTGAAATGCTACTCAGACTGAGAGTTTTTAACTCCAGAAAGGGTGTAGGTAAAGTACATTTTATGTATTTACATTTCCACTGTTTTTTTATTACCTTTACAGACGTTCACTGTGTTTTTCTACCTTAATGTCTTTACTAGTTGGACATTACTTGAATTATTGTCTCTTATTAGCTATAACGTATCTGATGAAACTCTACTTATTTTTTTTTTAACATAGAATATTAATGGTCAGCATATACTTAATGAATACAAATAGATTTATATGTTCTTTTAAAAGGAATTTCCATTAATATTAATGGTTTAAACAATCCCTGCAAGAGAGGATGTTTACTTAAGTATCTTAAATTACATGTCACATCTAATTTTCTTACAAGAAACACATTTAATAAATGAAGATATAATCAAGCTTAACATTAAATTATATACTCTACTATCAAGTTTGGAACATTCTAAAAAAAAAAAAAAAAAAAAAAATAGGAGTAGCCATACTATGGAGTAACAATATACCTCTTCCTAAGATAATAGAAGTCTATAAAGATGAGAAAGGAATGTTTTACTCTGTTACAATTTAAGTGAACAAGAAAATATTTACACTCATAAACATTTATTGGATACCAGGAATTGGGGCGAATACAGTTAAACAGCATTTGAATGAAATTGTCCATTTATCCAAAGGTAATATTATAATAGCAGGGGACATAAAGACAATATCACTACACGTAAAAGGAGGATTACATCATCAGCTAAATTGTTAAGGGATTTTATATAATCATATCTACTGAAAAATATCAATAATTTTGCTGAACCAGACTCTTTATATTTTTCACTTTCTATTCTCATAGATACAATGGAAGCCATGGTGGTGCAGAGGTAGCATTGTTGCCTCACAGCAAGAAGTTCTCCCATTCGATTCTCGACTGGAGCACCTTCTGTGTGGTGTCTGCATGTCCTCCCCGCAGTCGAGTGGCATTCGAAAGACATGCGTGAATGGGCGTGCCTTCATTGAAGGTTGAGCATCGGGCTGGCACCTCGGCACCATAAAAACCTACTGCCAATCATTAGCGGACCGGAGTTCCACTGTGGCGACCCCTGACCAGGAAAAGCCGAAAGAACAACAACATTCTCATAGACACAATACTCACTCCAGAATAGACAAAGTTCTCATTTCAAATGAGCTGACTAATAGTTTAGCTAAATTAAAGGTCATATTTTGTCCTTTATCAGATCATAACTCTATAACATTTATGTTAATAATCAATACAACATATAATATTCAAATTAAAAGAATCACTGCATACATTACAAAATTAAAAGAATTTAAAGAATTCCTCTTATCTGAAGTCCAAAATTTTATTACTTTAAATACTACGGATGACAATTCTGAAATATATATATATTTGAGATGCCTTAAAAACTTATCTATATGGGAAAGTCATTAGTTGGTATAATAAGAAAAAGAAACTATGGGATAAAGAGTTACAAGATATACAAACTAAATTAGATGACTTAAAACTTAACAACTCGGGATATAATAATGAAAAAGAAAAGGAAAAAGAAATCATCTCATTAAATAATAAATATTTGGAGATTCTAAATCATAGGACTATGATTAATTTAGAGAAATTTAAATTTATACATTTTTCAATCAATCCCAGATCTTTAAATTTATTGGCCAGCAAAACTAAAAGATTCAGTAAGCTTAATTATATTAAACAGATCTTTTCCCCTAAACAAAGAAAAATGGTTTCTGATCTGCAAAATATTCTAATAGAATTCAGAGATGCTTTTTATAATATTAATCAGAAATCACAAACTGTAGATTTAAAAGAAGAGATTAAGCCCTTCATTAAAAGGTATACTAAAACTAGACTATCAGATGAACAAACTGCTCTTATAGATAAACCTATTTTTTACACTGATCTTCAAAACAAAATTGGCAAACTAAAACAAAATAAAGCACCCAGTAATGATGGCATTATTCCTGAAATTTATAAGCTTTTACCCAAAACAGCATTAAGATCTACTTCATAAAGTTTTTACTATTTCTCAAAACAACATAACAACTCCACCTTCCTGGAAATACATTTTTATATCTCCAATAGTGAAATCTAACAAAGACCTCACAAAATGTTCTTCATATAGACCCATTTCTTTATTAAACATTGATTACAAAATGTTTATGTCCATATGTGCAGATAGGTTAAAGATATTTCTTCCAGCCCTAGTAAACAAGGATCAGACAGGTTTTATTATAAACAGAAACAGATACGACAATATAAAAAGAACTATTACTCTGATTGAATCTGCAAAACATTTAAATAAAAGCTTAACACTAATAAGCCTTACTATAAACTATACTTTTGACTCAGTTAATTGGGACTATTTATTCTAATGGAAGAATTAAAATTTTCAAATAATTTTATAAGGCTTATTTCACACCTATATTAAGGAAGTTAAGCTTATATCAAAATTGGTACCAGCATATCACAAACAATATCAATAACAAAAGGGACCAAACAAGAATGCCCTTTATCTCCACTACTTTTTACTTTAATAATGGAACCTTGGGCTAACTTAATAAGGTCGAATAAAGAAATCGAGGGTATTGATTTAAATATTAATGAGACTTCCAAAATACAGCTATTCACTGACAATATTCTTATCACTGTGGGGGGAAGTAACTCATCTATTTCAGCAGTTTTTAGAACCATGCAAAATTAAAAAAAAAATAAATTTGTATTGTCCTTCAGTATTAATAAACAAAAATACTTCCCATTTTTCCAAGTAATTATATGCTTGATAATAAATATTTAAAATATCTAGCTTAATCAGATCTAATCAGAGCTACATTAGATGCAGTTTCATTATTTACGAGCATACTCAATGATAAAGGAATTAATATGGTGAAATCTGTGTTAATGAGACAAGGTAAATTTTCTATACACAAAATAGATTTTCTTTGTATGCTGTTGGAAATGGTGCCTGAAAATGATATCTTTATGTTTAAAGAAACATGTTATAGGCAACTGTCAGGAGTTGCCATGGGAACCAGTTGTGCCAACACATATGCAAATTTGGTTATGGTAGGTTGGGAGCATGAGTATTTGTTATCTAATCCCCAGATAGCCTTTTATAGGAGTTTTGTAGATGATCTTTTTGTTCTTTGGAAAGGAAATGAGGAACAACTAAAGTCCTTCCATATATATCTTAATACTACTAGTGATTTTTTAAAGTTTGCCATGAATCATTCTACAAAAAGTATAGATTTTTTGGATGTTAATATTTATAAAGAAGGCATGAATTGGTCAACTAAGTTACAAAGGAAGCAGTGCTATCGGCCAACATTCTTACATTGGAATAGTATGCACAATCAATGCATATTTCCCAATATTGTTAAAGGACAGACAATGAGAGTATCCCATCTATGCTGCCAAGATGAGGTATATGTAAATGAACTTAGAAATTTAAAAACAGGTTTTTTGAAAAAGAGGGTACAATGAACAAGAAATTAATAAAGTATACCAGGCAAAACCTTCATGTATTAAACAACAAGATTTTATTTTATTCTGTCGTGGTTTTGTCACTTATTCCAGTTACATTCCATACTGGCAAGTTTTTTAGATAAGCTAATTGCAGTTTTATAAAAGTTTTTTTTTACATTTGGTATGGAAATAGTTGTTGTTGCTGTCTTTTGGCTTTTCCCGGTTAGGGGTCACCTCAGCGGAACTCCAGTCCGCTAATGATTGGCAGTAGATTTTCACAGTGCTGAGTTGCCAGCTCGATGCCCAACCTTCAACGAAGGCATGCCCATTCATGCATGTCTTTCGGAACACCACTCGACCCGCGGGGAGGACATGCAGGCCCCACACAGAAGGCACTCCCTGCACATTAGCTGAGAATCGAATGGGAGAACCTCTTTCTGTGAGGCAACAATGCTACCGCTGCACCACTGCAGATTAGCCTGGTATGGAAATAGTGCATAGTAAAATAAAAATGTCATGCAGTGTTACATTTGAGGACAAGAAAATGAAAGTACATTATTTATGACTGACATATAATGCAATTTGTTGCAAAGTTTTATGGCAGAATTTTTGTGTAACTTGTGAAGCTGACAATAAGCATAGAAGGTTCTTTGAAGTATAAAGATCAATAGAGAAGACTGTGGTTATACCAGGAGGAGCATGAAAGCCATTTTATGAGTAGACAGGCTATATAGATAGCAAAGAGGCCCAAGGAAAGAGGGTGAGACAGAAGGAGCATTTAGGTTATCCCAGGAGAGGTTCAAGAGCATAACCAAGTATTTTATAGGTCATCCTTTAAATGTCGTTCAAAAGACTTATTGTTTTCTAATATTTTAAGAAACAGAGGTATGTAATTCCAGGTTTTAGAGAGATAGAATTGTTTTCTAATATTTTAAGAAACAGAGGTATGGAATTCCAGGTTTTAGAGAGAGAGAGATGAGGAGTTGTTTGATTTAGTTACAGTTAGCATCATTTTTGTCAGTAGAGCATAGTGATCTTTTGGGACTGTAGAGTGAGTGAATATTGTTTTCACTTGAGCATTTGTGTGGGTCACATATGAACATATGTGTCATGACAAGTTGTGAGCAAGTTAAATTGTGCCTTAATTCCAGCCACTGAAGTTGCTTTAGTGCGAGGCATTGATGTGTGCTATAATGATGGTGGGCAGTAAATTTTGCAATTTTATTATAGCACTGGTCAAGCGAAGAGAGTTGGCTGGAGTGTAAATTGACAGGAAAGGTGGCTGTGTATAGGACAAGGGATGAGAAGAAATGATTATTCTAGCCTGCTCTGTTAGCTAGGGTTTGGCTCTATAGAGGGCTCACAATTTTTGATGGATGTTCTTTAGAGATTTTTTTATGTGGTGGTCAGATTTTTGGTTTTCATCAATGGTAACCCCTAGTAGCTTAGCATGGGTTACCATTTCTAGCTTGCTATTGTTCGAAGATTGACCTAAGAAGGAGTTTCTTGGTGGGATAGTTGCTTAGAGATGAATAAGATAAGTCTGGATTCTTTGGGAGTTTTTTAGGAGTTTTAAGTCAGTTAGCCAAGTCTCAATCTGTGAGAGAGCTTCTTGGCTGTACTGTTGCAGCTTAACCATGTTTTTGGCAGAACAAATGATTGAAGAATCGTCTGCATATTATATGATCATTGCTTGTTTGGTTGCCAAATGCAAGTCATTAATGAAGATATTAAAAAGTATTGGACCTAAACTGTGGTCATACTCATCCTGGTATAACCACAGTCTGGTTGATAGACTTCCATGATTACTGGAAGAAATGCAGATATGTTGTTTTGCCACTTTACAGCTTGTTGTCTGTTTGAGAGGTAACTGTTACACCAGGATACTGAGCATTTATCAAAGTCTAGAGAATACATCCTTCATAGTAATATTTAGTATGACACTGAGTCAAAAACTTGGACAGATCAAAGCATATGGAAGAGAAAAGGTTATTGTTGTTTCTGTTTTAATTTACTGCCATAACAAAGATTAGTAGTGCAGTGGTGATGCTGTGATGTGGACGGAAACCATGATGTGTAGGGGTATAGTACTGAGTTTTAATGTAATTAAGAACTTTGGATTGTATGCACTTTTTAAGTACTTTAGATTGGGGAGATAGAATGGCTATGGGTCTGTAAGTGAGCAGGTCAGTGGAGTTTCCACCATTATGTAGGAGGATTATGTAGGATTTTTTTCCACAGAGTGGGAATATAGCTTTGCTTTACGGACCTGTCTATTAAGATGGACACAGGGGATGCCAGAGCATTTGTAGGTTTTTATGTGTTTAGCTGGTAAGTTGTCTGGGATAAGGGTGGTGGGTTTCAAAGTTCTAAGCAATTTTCTGATACTGGAGGTTGGGATAGGCTGAAGTTTCAGAGTTTGGGAATGGACTGCAGTGTCTTTAGGTGTTATACTAGTTGTTGAAGATTATGGATTTAATAGAAAAAAGCAACAGAATTTACAAAGTATGAGTTAAATTGGTTGGCAATGAAGTCTCCTGGTGCATTTGTTTTGGAGTTAGGTTGGGTTATGTGGGCTGTATGTAGGAGTTTGTTGACCAGAATATCTTAAGGTTGTTCTGATTTGCATGCACACAAACAAAAACAAAAATCCCAGAGATGATTCTGGAAAGGAAAAAGCACGAGTAAAATACTAAGACTACCTTATTTCTCTCTTCCGCCATTATTTTGAACTATTGATCACTTAAGAGCCAAGCAACGAGAAGCAGCAATTTTGAGTGCTGCATGACTGTCCTACCTGCAATGCATTACACATATGACTAAATGATGTTTGTACAAGTGTCCTATAATGCATGTATAATTGTCGTTACCAGTAAAGGGAGAGCCTGTGCTAGATACTGGAGATCTGTGGCTTCATAGTAACAGGGATATGCTATGTGTGGCGGTAGAGTAAATAGTGGCTGGAAGTGTAAGAGGTAATGTTTATTTTCATCTGAAGGAGCAAACAACACACTGGTTAGGGGATCAACAGCTCCTGGTGAGTGAATAAATAATTAATAGCAGCAGATTCCAATGCACATTATGGAATTAAATGTTGTGTCATTCATTGGGGCACAACCCCCCCCAATCAATGGATTAGGCATTAAAGCTATGTCTTTTATACATGCCTCCATTCCTCCTACTACTACAAGACATTTTAGGCTAGACAGCAGTGCGGTATAAAAATTAGTTAGCAACAACAAAGCTCTGATCCAGTCTATTTATTATTACTGCAGTGGTGGTGCTGCGGTAGTGTTGTCGCCTCACAGTTAGACGTTGCCCATTCAATTCTCAATTAGAGCGTCTTCTGTGTAGCGACATGCGTGAATGGGCGTTCCTTCGTTGAAGGTTGTGCTTTAGGCCCGGCAAGCCAGTACGTAAAAATCTACTGCCAATCATTAGCGGACCGGAGTTCCGCTGTGGCGACCCCTAACCGGGAAAAGCCGAAAGACACAAAATGATCCAGTCTATTTATTATTACAAAGGACTGAGAAGTGTATTGACAGCACCGGAAAAGGCACAAGAAATGTAATGAGGCAGAAAAAGAATATTGCTGTTAGCTACTGAAGTAAAAATAAGTTACTTTTAAAGGAATGATGTGCACGACTAAATAAAAATAAAAGAGCAGCACTTACGCTAAATCAACCAAACCAACAATTTAAAAAAATAAATAATAAACAAACTTAAAATATGAGCATTCAAATGATTGTCCCACAAAGTGGAACACGTTTAGGGAAAGACTAAAACTTCACAGTCCAAAAAACTGGCTACCATTTGCTGAATCGAGCTTGTAGCAACCAGCATGCTTGTACACCAGAAGAAATAGAAATGGGAATGTGTAATCAGTCTGGGGGAATGGGCCTGATCCCTTTTGGTAGTTAATACTCTGTATTATTTTTGTATATTGCAAAAACATCAACAGTGCAGCACGACAGACCCATTTTCTTGATTAAAACTTAAAAGACATAAAACTAAAATAGGTAACATTATAAATAACATTACTGCCGGGAAGCTCAACCTGATAGACTCTGCCAACCACATTTATGGCACTTAATATAAGGAATTTCAAGGGTATGCATATTAGGCTAAATCACTGGTCACTTTAACCTTCAACATTGCTTGTACTTGGTAGATACAGAATATTCTGATTATTATCATCATCACGATCAGGACCCACACAAAGGCCTTACATCTAAGTAGTTCATGCTGAGTTAATACCTTTCTGAAAAAGTATGATAAAATCGGCTACCAAACTGCATGGAATGAAACAAAGATCTGACATTCACATAAAATTGAAATGAATAGCAGATTACTCATTTCTGCATGCTAGAAAAGCCAAAATAACAAGTTTTTGCTAATAAGCTGCACAGAGAAATACTGAGAAAGAATAGTGCTAGCGTATAAATACACTAAATGGAAAATGCCCAGATATCAACATTTTCTTGGTGTGCTAGACTTACTCGTAAGAAAGGCTTTATCTACAAACACTCTATATATGAGTAGCAACACTAAGGTCACACCATCAAAAACAAGGTAAAACATGTTTTTCTCTTTAACAAGCTACATTATCCGTGTTGCTTTATGTGTCTGTTTCTAGCAGTTCCCTTACTAGCATCCTTTAGGCAACATTTTTTTTCTCATTTTGCAAAGCAGATCTTTTTGGGTTGTAATAAACAACATGCAGTTATTTTATGGCAAGGGGCCTCTCCTCACCATTCCCTATAATGATATATGTCAGGACCCCTATCTGCAAATAACTGCATATGATGAGGATTCCATAAAGATAGCTATGCTATGTGGCAAGATCATGCCGAGAAAAAAGTGTGTTTTCTGGTTTCATGCAACTACCAAATGTTGCAGGACCAGGATGACATGCTGAAGAAAATCTGTACCAGTTTGGAAGTAGTCTATAAAGTATTCAAGCTTATAAGAGCAGAAAAGCAGAGCCTGACATCTGATTTACACATTCTGAAAGTTAAAAATGTTTATGGGGGCATACTTAACATGCCATCAGCCAAGTATTTAAATCATACTGCTGATGGTATACATGGAACACACTGATTTTTCATCTGAATGGACTTGTTTTCCTTAAGAACTCAGCCTAAAAAGTAACAGCATTTCCTATCATAAAAATAATGATAATATTGCTTTACAGTAAAAATAGAAGTAGTAAATGAGATTCCAAAAAATGACTGTTTTAACATAATCTGTTTCTGTTCTATATTTTGTTTTATTTAATAACTTTTATTTTTCCAGCCACCTGCACAAGTTCTGGTTTATAGCTCTGACACCAGGAATTAAAGGCAGTTTAACAACTTCGGCAGCAGGAAATATAATGGAGAATATTTTGAAGAAAGAACTGATGGATTTCCTGAAGACATCAAGGAACAACAACTTAGGTTCATAGAGTCATAGGCTCATAAGTTTTAACTAAATCTATGGCCAAGGAGACCATTGCAAAGCTCAGCCAGTGGGAGACTACCAATGTCCCCATTAAGTAGATGTTTTTCTCAAAGATCCCAGGAGAAAATTTGAAAACATCTAACCAGTCATCCAGACTGGTTTCAAATGTTATCAGGGAAGTCCTGTGCTTGATATGCTTGTGAATGGAATAAACAACTCAGGGGCTTAATAAAATCCACCAAAGCCAAGTTTGAGGCTAAAATAGCTATCCAAGTCAATGACAATCACAAGGAGGTTTTTTTTTGTTATTGTTGCAATATCAAAAGCACAATGCAGCAATGCACTGACCTGATAGTGAACGATATTACCCTTGAGTCTGAAAATATAGCAAACCTACTGGCTGATAAATTTAGCTCTAACTTTACCCATCTCTCCCCTTCATCTGTCCCTCAAGATATACCTGAAACTGGCTCACCTCCAGCTAACACATAAGACTAAGTTCTAAAAGTGCTACCAAAAGCTAAAAAATACTGCATAGATGGGTCCTGACAGTATTCCTGGATGTATCTTAAATAACATGAAGCATGATTTAGCCACATCCCTAACAGCACTGTTTAGTCTCAGCCTTCATACAAGCTTTGTACCCAGTGCATGGAGAACAACTAGTAGTGGTCACTGAATCCCCAAATGAATTAGCCATCCTGCAGGAAGATTTGCCCCAAGTAAATAACTGGTGCTAAAATCATAGATTGAAATTAAATGCCAAAGATGCATTATTGTATCCTTTGGGAAGTTATCTACCCCAGGAGCTACTGCATTGACAATACATCCCAAAGAGTTGACCCAGTTGTTTAGGATTTGGGAACTTACTGTATGTGGACAGTGACCTATCTTTTGACCAACCTGTGTCCATTGTTGTAAGATAGTCTTTCTAAATATTGCATAGCTTAGAAACAAAGGAATTGTGTTTAGATCTGGGAAAGTCATTGGCTGCCTTTACTCAGTCCTCATTAGGTCAGTCTTTGAATATAATGTCCCGTTGGCATGTAACTGCCCAGACACATGTAACAACTGGAACTCCCCCAGAGATACCTTACTAAAAGGATACAAAACCTAAACGACATGTCCTACATGAACTGACTCAATGCTCTGTTGCTATACTTGGTATCCTACAGACTCCTAAGAGGTGACCTGTGTCTGGCATAAAAGCCATTCTCCAACCCATTACTGATGAATTTAGCAGCAAGCCAAATGGCACCAGAAATACTCAGTCTAGAGATCTAAATTTCTTCTAACAGAGGGTACAACTGCTATGGAACTATGGATGAGAAATGTAAAATTTAGCCAAGGACTGCCTCCTATACTACTAATGGACAGAGGTAGCTCCTAAATGCTTTATCCCATGCATGAGTCCCCTCAAATTATCTATGGTATGAACCCAGTTATTCTCATTAGTGGTAATATATAATTATTGACCATATGATGGCTAACGCCAATCTATAACCAAATGGAATAGGTTATTTTGAGCACAAAAATTGAAACTGGCTAGGTTTAAAATGGCCCTCAAGTGCAGCTAGCCTAGTACACACACACACACACACACACACACACACACACACACACACACACACACACACACATATATATATATATATATATATATATATATATATATATATAAACTGAAGTAGTCCCTCTAGATCATTGTATTTAATTTATTAGAATGTTACCTGACTCACAAATGCATAAAGCCAAACTTCACAATCAGGTGTGACTCTAGTGAAGGGAACAGCAACTATAAATGTACGGCATAACTCTGATTGACCATACAAAAAGAAATGCATGTAATTACAGTGTAATTCTGTATATGAATATATAACTAAAGATACATAAAGATGAAATACAAATTTAGCTGAGCTAATGCAGTTAACATCTAGTTACTAATAATGAATATTTGGATTATTCAGTCAACTGAGATGAATTTGATAAAATAGGTAAGCCACATTTAGAAACAACATAAGTAAAGCTT
Source organism: Protopterus annectens (assembly GCF_019279795.1). NCBI lineage: Eukaryota > Metazoa > Chordata > Ceratodontiformes > Protopteridae > Protopterus > Protopterus annectens. Next base: position 535,636,392 of record NC_056749.1, on the reverse strand, counting down.
ATGTTACACCACAGTTGCATTTCTATTGTCTGAGGAAATGTTTCATGAATGTTTGTCTACTTGCATGGTAGTTTGCAAGGGCCTTAGACTAAAGCAAAGACTGTTTTTAGGTTCATAAGTTCATAGGTATATACTTGGCTAATGACCACTGCATCCTTTATAGGTCTAACCAAGCATCCCAATTACACCTTACAGGTTATTGTATGGGGTATATGTAAGCTAGGGTTAGATTTACAGGCTGCTTCAGTCCAGTAGAGATATAGGTACTAGGTCCAGTTATCCAGGACGTATTTCCGATTTCCCATCTACTGGTCCAGATTCCTTTTGAATAGGGTTAGAGAAGAGCACTGCTTCAAATGTATGGGAAGCTTGCTTCACAGAAAGAAAATTCTATGAGACACATATCAGTCCCTCTAATGTGTACTATTTATGATGCAAGCAAAGTTTAAATCCCTAGATCAAATACTTCTGCTATTCATTTTGTAGATATGCAAAAGACCCAACAGAGTGGGATCCAAGGATGCCTTTTATGCCAGGCATAGATCGCCTCTCAACAGTCTGTAGTAACCAAAGTATAGAGATAGTAATTTGAAGAGATCTACATAGGACATGCTGTTTATGCCCTGTATTCTTTTGTGAAAGACCTCTGTGAATATCCCAGTCATTGCATGCGACTGGTCAGGTACATACCAAAAGGGGCACTGTACTCAATGATGGGCCTGGTAAGGGTTAAATACCATGGAATGATGACTTCCTTGGACCTAGGTGACTTTGCTTATAAACTGAGAAACATAGAATGATTTCCTTACTACCTTAGACACAGGTTGGTCAAAAGTCTGGTTACTGTCTACAACTATACCTAGATTCCTGACTATTGCTTCTACTCTTAGGGGTGTGCTATCAGTGAGGTAATTTTCTAGGGTGGCTGACTTCCCAAAGAGGGCAATTATACATTTCTTTGCAATGAACTTTAAACCATGAGTTTGGCACCAGTCATTTGCCTATGTTAGTCCCTCCTGTAGGATGATAGCATCTTGGGGGGATTCTCTGACTGCTCCTGGCTTGCAGTCATCAGCAAACATGGTCAGCCAGAGTCTCTTGACATTGACCTTAACTTCCAAGACGTATATGCCAAAAAAGCGTGGACCCAACACAGAACCTGAAAGACTAGTGACTGGCCTCTTTGCAGAGGTGGTCTTCCCTATTCTAACTTCCTTGGTCCTCTTTGAGAGCCAGCTGGTTATCCAGTGAGTAACAAAAGGGTTTATGCCTACATCCGTGAGTTTATTTACAATGCCCAAATGGGTATTTTAACAAACGCCTTAGCCAGGTCAAGGTAGACAGTATGCACCATTTTGCCCTCATCCATTGCCTTTATGACCTTCTCAAAGAAGTCCACCAGGTTGAATAGGCATAATCTGCCCTTAGGAAAACCAAACTGGGTTGGAACCTGTGTTTGAAGGTTTTAATGTCTCATTTTTCATTTCCATGATTATTCTTTCCATGGCTTTGCATATGAGACTAGTCAGATATGATTCTGTAGTTCCTGGGGTCTAGCAAAGTCCTGTCCTTGTGCAGAGGAATGAGCATTGCAGTTCTCCATTCATGTGGTACAAAGGCTGTCTGGTGGCTGTGGTTAAACAATAATTCCAATTGCCCATATAGGTCACATTTCAGGCTATTTAGGAGGCATCCTTTGATATTATTGGGGCTCATCATTGCAGTGTTCATGGCCTTAGAGAGTGCATCTAGGACTTGTACCCTAGTGATACTTGGTTCATCAGTTCATAGGTTGGTACTAGGCTATCAGCCCTAGGGCCTATACAAGCGTAGCCATAACAATTCCCTGGCTATTTCTTCCCACACTATTTACTTCCCTGGACCCCTGTCTAGCAGGGCAACTGACGTGATCCCCGGGGTGAATTTCCTTTCTCCCATCCAATCGTCAAGGTTCCTTTTGAAGAGGGCCAAAGAGGCACTCTGCTTGACATGTATGGGCAATCTATTCCAGAGTCTGGGGAGTCTCTGGGTCAGGAACCTATCCCTCCAGCATGTTTTGTTTATTGTGATGACAAGGTTTAGATCCCTGGAGCGTGTGGATTGGGATTTCTTTAAGTGTAGCATGTCCAACAGCTCTGGGTTTGACATGGCCTTGTATGTTAAGCAGAGATGGCCTCTGAGTAGATGAAATGTGACAGTATAGCTGGAGTTTTTTAAGGAGGTCAGCGTAAGGCATCTGCTTTAGGCCTGTGAGTTTTGTGTGATATTTTCTAAGAGTGGCTGGGGAGAGAGGGGAGTAAAACTGGAGCTGAATTTGTTGAACAACAAATTTGTATATCTTCAGGCTCTGAGTAGGTGTCTACATTTGCAATCAGTTCTGCACACTGCTGAGTGCTGCCTTTGAGGTTTTGGACTTAGCTAAAGAAAGCCTTGTGGTTTCCCTTTGCCTGGGAGGTTATCTTTACCTCATATTTGCCTCTAGTATTTGCCCTGTTGCTCATTACAATTGATGACACTGTTTTTATCATGCTGGGCATAGTCCTTCCTGGTCTTGGCTTTGACCTTTTTCTTTTGTTGTACAGCCTGTTATGTTTGGATTCCACCAGGGTGCTTTTTTTTTTTTTTGGTTAGCTTATTCCTGGTAGACATAGCTGTTTCTGTGCATTTATTATCATGGTTGTATAGGGCTTCTGTGAACAATTCCACATAGGCAGCAGTGTCTCCTGGGTTTTAGGAGGCTTGAAGTTTTGACTGGTTATCACTTAGTAGTAGAAAGTTTGCCTTAGAATAGTTCCTAAATGTTACAGGGTTAACCAGAGTCATAGAACTAATTTTTATTATGAAGAAGACAGCTTTGTGTTCTGGTTTTGTTAAAGAGGACACTACATTAGGGTAGGGGGTACAGCATTCTCCCATATTTGTGAGTGCCAGTTTGCACCCCTAGTGAGCATATTGACTACCTGGTACAAGATGCCTGTGTTTAAAAAGTCCAGGAATTTCTGGGCAGGTATGTTTGGGGCCATATGAGTATCCCATTTTACAGTGGGGTAGTTGAAGTCACCCATGACTATGATATTTGATTGAATGGTAAAGGCCAATAGTAAATCCAAATGTGAGTTATGGATTTCTTGGGTCATAGAGGGTGACCTGTAGCTTGCAAGGATATGATATGACACTTTACCCATGGAAATCTGGATATGGAGAAATTCAAGTACATTTAGTAGCATAACTAGGGTAGGGCAAGATGGGCAACTGCCCCAGGTGCAAAGTTTTGGGAGGCACATTCGGCCATCAATCATACTGATTGCACTGCTTTTTAGTGCAAAACTGACATTTAAAAGCTGGCATTTCATTTACGCTCTAACCTGAGCGCTGTAGCAAGCAGTTTAATACAATGTGTGAAAGGAGTGTTGGGGGCAGGGCACAAACATGGGACCTGAATGGCTGGGGCAGGAGGAAGGGAGGAAGTGTTATGCATCTGGCCACCTGGTTGGTGTACCGTAGAAGGTAAAGCTGTGGGTGAGGATGCACAGATTGGATACTGCAGTTTTCCAGAAGTCCTTTGTGCCTTTGGGGCACTAGTTTGTGGGAATGGCATAAGGCCCTGTTGAGCCAACTATGCTTCTGAGTACATTGTCCTCTTCGACTAGTCTTGAGGTGAGTTTGTTGTTGATATAGATTGAGACACCTTCACCTTTGGAAACTGCCTGTGGAGTAGCTGGTCTGAATGTGTGGAAGGCATTGTATCCTTGCACTGTTATGGTGCTGTCTGCAGCTTTAAACCATTGGCCAGATTTAACAAAGCCTACACTAAGTGTATACAGTATGTATTCAAGACATTCTTATCACATTTTTTGCTTTCTAGTCACTCAGAAAGATTACACTAAAGTGTACATGTAGTCTACACTTTCTGGTAACCTTTATGGATCCCTGTCAATATTTAAAGCTGCAAGAATATCAGCAGGAAAACTAAAATTAGGAGGAAGAAGGTGTGAGTTATGTCTGTATTGTCTGTTCACTCAGAACAGTGTATGCTTAGTGTACATTTAGTGTAGGCATTATTGAATCATGGGGTATGCCTTAGTAACTGCAAAGATATCCATATTTCCAGGGTGAGGAGAGCCTGAAGGAAGTAGAATTCCTTCTTTAGGCTCTTGGTATTGAGCAGTAACACCTTCGGATTCCCTTGGCTTGGCTTTGCTATGTCAGAAGGTTGATCAGTTTGGCATTATCTACAAAAGGCACTATGGGAGGACAATGTTTAGCCAATATCCAGAGGGGACAGGTGCAGATCATTCTTGGCAAAGCAACGTGGTCTGTTGACAATATCCTCCCATGCTGATAAATATTATACCCCCTTGGAATAACACAAGAAACTAAATCAGTTATTTAACTCAGTCATCTTTTTACCATATTGTGGCATCAGTGACAGACACATACCAGTCTGAGACACACAGAGTTACATAATGTCTCTTTTCACATAGTCCAGGAAGGTACGTTTGCACCCACATGGACTATGACTGAGTCATACTGGCACATGTGGTCTAATGTGGCCACTGTTTGTGGGATACTGCTGTGTGGGGTTGGTCACTATTTCTCTCTTCCTCCTCTATTGTACAACAACTGTTGTGCAACCATGGTGTTAGTATATATAAATAAGTGGTGTGAAAATACCAATTTAAATGTTTTATTGCTTTCAGAGTGTTATTTTGATGTACATACATACATCAAAATAATGTTTCTGCTAGAATTCCTCATGGTAGTTACTTAATTAATGCAAGGAATATATCCCTCTCTGTATATATATATATATATATATATATATATATATATATATATTGATTGGCTGCTCTCATGTGCAGAAACATACCATCACCTCAGTCAGCTTTTTGGGGATGGGTGACCTGGATACATAAATGGCAGTAGCTAACTCCTGGATGTTATGCATGATAGCAACCAGCTCCTGGATGGCACACATGGCAGTAGCTAGCACCTGGATGGCATGCAAAGCAATAGACTGGATCTGGATTGCACTGGACCTCTTTACATCTGAAAATATACTGTAGAGTTGAAACTGTCAAATTAGTCATAGGAGACTCAATTGTGAGATGCACAGATGTGCCCCTCACCAGGCTGGCTCAAGAGAAAGTCACAGTTAGTTGTTTGTCGGGTGCAGAATCCGCCGTATCATCAATGCACTCAAGTCTCTCAACAGGTATTGTTATGACTCTGTTATGGTCCATGTTGGAGTGAATGACTTGAGACATACTTCCCTGCACTATATGAAGAGAGACATGATCAAGCTCACTGAGTATGTGTCCCAGGCAGGTATGTTCCTAGCCTTAAGCAGCATTCTACTGTCATCCAAAAGTATGCCTCAATACAAACAGAAAATGATTGACTTTAACAATTACCTTAGTTTCTGGTGTCATTCCAAAGGGATCCAGTGTCTGACAGTCTGGGATGACATGATTGACAAGCCACAATGCTTTGCCAGAGATGGCCTGCATCTGTATCCCTTGGGCTTCAGGCTCCTGACAAAGGCTCTTGCCTCCCCCATAGTGCCTTTTTTAGGTAATGCCATGAGGTCAAAACTACCAACATGAAAATTTCATCAAAACATAAATTAAAGGTCATGCTGCTAAATGCTAGGAGTCCAAACATGAAACTGCACCCATTGCAAGCATTCTTAACCCTGGAAGAAGCTGACATTTGTGCAGTCACAGAAACCTGGTTCAAAGCTGTGGAGAGCACCCCAGCAATACCAGGATACTCATCCTATCATTCAGACCCCAAAACATGGACAGCAAAACAAAAGGAGGTGGAGTTGCAATATATATAAAAGACATACACGTCTCTAGGCTGGTCAAACATTATGAAGCAGAGGAAACACTCCAGGTGCAGTTAACAATTGACAAGACCCCTATTCAAATCATAGCTAGCTACAGGCCTCCAACTCTGACTCAAGATGCCCACTCCACCTATCTGGACCTCTTCAAATCTATCAAGATTCAACCCATTACCCTGATCCTGGGCGACTTTAACTATCCGACCACAGAGTGGAAGAAATACTCATGCCAAAACACAAATGCCCAGAGATTCCTTGATTTTATTAATGCAAATTCCTTGGACCAGTTGGTTGACACCTCCACATAAGGTGAAAATATCTTGGTCTTGGTATTAACCAACATGAGTAACCACTGCAGCATCCCTCCAGTTTCATCATCCCTGGTAAGATCTGACCATAAAGCAGTCACTTTCAAAGCCACCATATACCCCAACCCCCCCCCCCCCCCAGCTAGGGTCAAACAAAATAACTTCTCCAAAGCTGATTACAACCTCCTGCGGGAAGGTATAAACACCTTCACAGCACCTTTCCCCTCCACAGGAACTGGCACATATGTCCATATGTACACCAAAGTACTATATGAGCATTTATATAGCTGCATGGAATCAGGAATACCAGTCAGGATGAAATCATCCTCCTCAAGGAAGAGTAAACCAGTCTGGTGGACAGCTACAATAGATAAACTCTATAATAAAAGGAAAAAATTGCTGTCCAGGACCAAGAAGGAGTACGTGCCTAATTGGAAGCAATCTCTCCTTAGCCTGAACAAGCAAATTAGAACACTAGTGAAATCCTCCAAAACAAACTTCGAGTCCAAACTGGCCACATCTACTAAAGACAAACATAAGGCATTCTCCACGTATGTCCACAATCCCAAGGGAAGCACCCAGATCTACTCAGAACTGGTGGTCAAGGACACCACATACACAAGCCCTGTAGATACAGCCAACCTGCTGACAGACAGATTCATTGAAAACTTCACTCCTCTGTCCTCCCCATCAGTAAAACAGGACATTCCCAGCACCTGTCCCCTCCCCTTATCTCTAGTGAGCAAGTCATCACTGGCCTCTCCGAGGCAAAAAATTCAGCCTGCATGGGACCCAATAACATCCCAGGCTGCATCCTACATAAACTCAGGCAGGAACTTGCAGCACCATTAGGCAATCTATTTAATCAAAGCTTGAGTACCAGCTTCATACCAGCCAAGTGGAGGACAGCTACTGTCATCCCTTTGCACAAAGGTGGAGTATCCACCGATCCAGGAAATTATAGACCCATCAGCCTAACTAGCCTGATCTGCAAGGCCATGGAGTGGATTATCATGGACCTTATTAACAAGGGCATTGGCAACCTCCAGATACTTGATCTCACACAGTTTATTTTTGTTAAGGGGAGGTCATGCCCGTTAAATTTGGTTGACTTCTTTGAGACAGTCACCAAGGCCATTGACGAGGGGAAGACGGTGCACATCACCTACCTTTACCTGACCAAAGCCTTTGATACTCTTCCCCACTCAGGTATAACAGATAAAGTCTCTCAACTAGGCATCAATCCATATGTTACCAGATGGGTAGAAAACTGGCTCACTGATAGAACCTACCTAGTCAAAATAGGGGAAGACACCTCATGTAGAAGACCCATAACAAGCGGTGTACCCCAGGGATCGGTCTTGAGGCCTCTGGTGTTTGGGATATACTTTCAGAGGTACAGGCCAAATCTAGTGGGTTATGGCTGACCAAGTTTGCAGATGACTGCAGGCTGGGTGCTGTCATCAATTCCCCTAGTGATGTAGATATCCTCCAAGAGGGTCTCACCCAAACAAGTGACTGGTGCCAGAAACATGGCCTCAAACTGAGTGCCCTTTTGGGGAGAGTGACTTCTCCACAAATTATCACATTGATAATAAGGCACTAAACACACAATCAGTCATGAGGAACTTGGGCACCCAGGTTGATAGCAAACTGACTTTCGACCACCATATTTCCTCAGTTGTATGGAAAGCTTTCTTCATGGCCCACCTCATTTATAAGGGTATCTCATCCAGGGACAAGGTGGTCATAACATCCCTGTATTCTTCCCTTATAAGACCCATTATTGAGTACAATGCCCCTTTCGGCATGTACCTCACAAAGCACATGCAGGAGCTGCAGAGACCACAGAGGTTCCTTACCAGGAGAATCCAGGGCCTCAAACATCTACTCTACACAGATAGGCTAAAAGCCCTGTCCCTCTACTCAGTCTCCTACAGACTCCTCAGAGGTGACCTCTGTTTGGCATACAAAGCAATCCCAGACTCCGACCTGATGGGACTGCTGCATATCTGCAGGTCAAGCTCCACTCGAGTAACCCACACGCGTGACCTCAGCCTGCTGTGAGACATCAATAGAACTTGTTGGTGGGACAGATTTGTGTCCCAGAGACTCCCCTTTTTGTGGAATAGACTCCTTCCTCACATAAAGCAGAGTACCTTATTAAACCTTTTTAAGTGCAACCTGGATAACTGAAAATACACCCCTGGGATTCCATCTGTGTCCCTGCTGGACAGTGGCATAAGGTGCTGACTTGTTGGAACATAGGATACATTCTTGGCTAGGTTTGTAAGGGCCTCAGGCCCAATAGCCTAGTAATTTCCTATGATCCTATGAACTGTGCAGTAATTTGAGGTCAAGGCTGGATGGAAGGTATACCAACATCCAGTGCAGTACCAATATCTAATCTGTCATGTTTTCCCAACAGGAAACCATGGTGGTCAGATGCAGCTGCAGCAGCTCTGTTCCCCTCAGGGGAACTTGAGCCAGTGCCTATACCATAATATTCTCCTATTCTCCACCCTGTTTGTGCAACCATGTGGAATATGTTCATATTCTCAGTGAGTGACACCAACATACAAGCAATAACATCAGACACTTTAGCTGTATGCACATCAGTCATATGCGGAGTCTTGCACAGTGGGATGTACATCATCATCGTCATCATCTTGTATTATGTATGAAACAGATTAACGGTACACAAGTTATTATGGTGCCTCCCCAAACGAAGGCAAGATAAAGACGTATACAGTGCTTGGTCACATATACTATGATCTATACAGCTATGCATCTGTACAGTTATGTATGCCTGTCTGGGCTAGATGACACACAGCCTGTATACCCATGGTACCTAGAAAGGTAACGCTGAAGACAGGATAAATGAAAGTCAGTGTGGTATAGCAGTATTAAATAACTCATTTTTAAAATTGTAAGTGTAACACTGACCAAGATAATGATCATGAGAACCGTGAGACCTCATGTCTCAAAACGAACAGACACTAGAAGGCTCAGATGAAACAATCCAGTTATTTATTCAGGATTAAGTGCTTTCGTCAAGCTTATAACAAGACTTACTCAGAATCCAAATACTATTCAGTCACATCACCCTATTTTTATAATGCCCCTTTCAAACAACACATGCTAAAAGTAACCAACAGATTTGAGGAAACTGAATTTCAGGTTACTGTTCAATGAGAATGCTGCTGTACAGGAATTAAGTGTGTTACACAGAGGTAGTGTGTTCAGCCCTCCCTTGGCTTTACTGCTTATTATTTTTGAAAAATTGTGTGATTTTTCAATTTAGGGAATTTTTGCAATATACGAAAAATATACCCCCTTATAATAATTTATCTGATAGTGAAAGAAAGTTACTTAAGGAATTGATAGGAAATAAAAACATCAGGGTTATGAAACCCAATAAAGGAGGGGGCATAGTGATTATGACCAAAACTGATTATTCTAATAGAATGCAAGTTCATTTATTTAAGAAGAGTGTTATGAAGAAACGTCCCTTAATTTTATCAACATGTCTTATGGTAAAATATGTTTTTTCTTGCAAGATATGTTAGAACAGGCTGAAATAACTCAGGAAATATTTGAATTTTTAAAGGTAAAATTTCCTATTATTCTGCCTATATTTTTATCCCCAAAATCCACAAAAGTTTGTTAGATCCCCGATGAGTCCAATTGTGTCTGCTAGTACAGTATTATGCATCCAATGGCAAAATATATAGATGAGAAAGTCAAAGTTTTGCTAGGTGGATATACACATATATGCAAAGATTCATGGGATGTTTTGTGCAAATTGAGAAAGGTAAAATTCAGTCCAGATTTAGCATTTGTGACGATAGATGTAGTACATTTATTTAATACAATACCTCAAGATCAGGGTCTAGAAATATTTTCAGATTTTTTAGTGGAATTGGTGGTTTACAGTTCCAATGAAATGAACGTGTTAAGCACACTATTGGAATTGGTGTTAAAATACAACTTTGTATTTATGGATGGACAATTTTTTCATCAGAAAAGGGGAATAGCGATGGGGGCATGATGTGCCCCAATATTTGCCAATATAGCGCTTCTTCAATTGGAAAAACTATTTGTTTTCAATAAGTATGATGCAACTGTATGTGTAGTTCTGGATGATATCTTTATAGCATGAGGTATTAGTGAGATTGGAATACAACAATTTGTAGAGTATTTGAATACTACTACTTCTTTAAAATGTACATGCAGTTATAATAGGTATAGCATCAATTATTTAGATGTACTAGTGTTCAAAGATATGGATAAAGTGAGCATTCAAAGTTCTATTTTTAGGAAGACTACTTATCCCAATAGTTTTTTGCACTATGACAGCAGCCATCCCAATCACTAGAAAAGGAGCATAGTCAAGGGACAATTTGTATGATTAGCCTGGATGATTTCTGACAATAATGGATGTGAGCAGGAGCGTAATTATTTAACAGAATTATTTAAAGCTAAGGGGTATCCTTTGAGTTTAATTCTGAGTATTTTAGGGGAAGTTTCAGATAAAAGGAAAGAGGGAACATTAATGCCCATACTTACATCTAATCAGGGAATTAATGGTATTGATAAAAGGGAGTGGGAAACAAAACAAATTTTGTTGTGCTTTTACGACAATTTATAGACATGATTATTGAGGGATTTTCAGAATTTTAAGGAATAACTGGAGCATTTTCCAATGTTTTGACAGATTAAATGACCTGGTGGGGTACAAACCATTGATGTTTTTTCATAGAGGAAGGTCTTTAAAGAATATATTGGAGAGTGTTAACCAGATAGGGAATATGAGTAGTAAGAAGCAGGGTACTTTCAAATGTGGATCTTGCACTCAGTGCAAACACATTATGGAATCAGTAAAAGTAAAAGCGAATGGACAGACTGTCCATATCCCCTTTCATTGTACCTGTAAAACTTTAGGGCTTGTTTATCTTGCCATGTGTAAAAACTATAAAAGTTTTTATGTAGAGAAAACGATTCGGAGGTTCAGAGATAGAATCTATGAACACAGGAATGACATAAAGAATATGCAATTAAAGAATGCTTTATACAAACATGTGGCAAAGTATCCTAACCATTATTTTTTTATTTTTTGGGTTGGATACAATTTATAATAGTCCTTTAGGGGGGCCATGGGCAGAATTAATAGAACATAAAGATACCTTATGGCAGCTAAAGTTAATTGCCTGTGCACCACCAGGTTTAAATGAATTTATATCTATCAGTAGCATTTTAAAGCTTATGTGATATAGAGTTTAACATTTTAAAATGTTTATGTTATACAGAGTTTGAAGTTTTATTATGTTTTGTAGTTTTTGTATATTACAACTTTTTAAATATTTTGTATTAGAAATGTTTAGTGATTGTGATGTAACTAATTGAGAGTATAAGTTTATTGGTTACTTTTAGCATGTGATGTTTGAAAGGGGCATTATAAAAACAGAGTGATGTGCCTGAATGGTATTTGGATTCTGAGGAAGTCTTGTTATAAGCTTGACGAAAGTGCTTATCCCTGAATAAATAACCGGCTTGTTTCATCTGAGCCTTCTTGTGTCTGTTTGTTTTGTAGTTTGGATTCTCATTTTACTGTAGACCTCATATCTCCTACACCAACATCAAAGGCACCACCAGGCATTTTACTTTATTTATTTTATTTCACTTAACATTTTAGTTATTGGTCTTTTTTTGGTACAACACAGGAACTCCAAGGAGAACAAATAAGGCATCACAGCAAAATTATAAATGAACAGTAAAAAAAAAATTAACATGTATAAATAAGCAATAACCTTCAATAAAACAAAAAGCAGTTATTAGTAGTACAAAAAAGCTTGAGAATACACCTAATTTAAAATAAAAATATGAAATACTGATGAAATTAAAGACAGGAATATTTACAAAGTAAAATTGCTAAGTTGAATGAAGTATTTATTCTATGTAAATTAGAGCATGATTCTGGATGAAGTGAACTGAGTTTGCAGACAAGGATATTAGAAAGGCCTCTCTGAGTGTGAGTTAGCCATAGCTGACAACCTCCCCCTCCCTGTACTTGTAATATTCCATGCTGCATAGGACTTCCATGTCTGTTTAGTAACATTGCCAATTATGTCAGTAACTCTTTACTGGTAATGCAGGAATGGCCAGTAACTGCACTGACCTACTGGGACTATGTTGGAGAGCTCTGTCATAGCCAGTGACTGCACTGACCTGCTCTTGGCTGTGAACGAAAGTCCTGTCATAACCATTGCTTTACTAACCTGCTGTCTTTCTAGCCACCATCACCCATATCCAGCACTGTTAGACAATGCTCCCTTACCTCCTGCAAAAGGGTTACATTTCTTTTAAAACAGTAACATTTTCCTGCCTTTGCCCATCTGCCGCTTGACACTGCCCAACCTATAAACACATCACAGGCACAAAAAAAAAACAGCATGTGATATGAAATACACTGGTATCTGATAAAACACAGCCATCCTATTTTTTCATAACCAAATGCTGAACACTATACCAGTCAAATTCTTTCATTAGGTGAACAACACAGGCACAGGTCCTGATATCTAGCAATACGACTTATAAATTAGGCAGTGATATTCTACAGTGTGGCATTAGCCTAGCATTTTAATGAACCACATATTATTTACTGCTAAAACATTAACTCTTTCATATCAGTAATAATGCACTAATATAGAACTTGATGCAGGTGGCCTCAGAATGAATATATATCTAAAATATTGTCTCAAATAATGTTCATCTTTTTTCAGAATTAATGTATGGATGGCAATGCACCATGGATACTTGCTACTTTTGTGCTATTTTTATTGTTTTTTTTTTTTCTGATTTGTGCCATTCTTGGTCAATAAGCCTCATATAATGCCCTTAACTAGTTAAGTCTGCATCTAAAGGTGACCAAAGCATCCTTGCTAATCATTGTATTGTGCAACTAGATGACAACTAGCATGGCAGTATTGATGTAAACATATAACTAACTGCACCAGCTCTCGCATGATTCTGGCATTCCCAATCACATTAGACCAAACCTCAAAACACTGGATGTTGAAAATCATGAAAAATACTGAATATGGAATCTCTCTACCACTGTGGACCCAAGAACAAGAGCTAACCTTTTCTGTCAAATGAGTTCAGGATTGATGTTTTTGGTTTTGTGTACCTCGATTAAATGGCTGTCAGCCTACTGCACACCTATCGTCCATGTGTTTGATAGCGAGTTTTACATGAGATTTAGTAAAGGGTTCCTTGTAAGGTATTGTCACAAGGCAAACAGATGCTGGTTATAACATGTGACAGACAAGTTCTACACTGAGGATGTACAAGCTGCTTGTTGCAGCACGTGCAGTAGAATGACAGCATCAGTACATTTTAAAAATGAGACTTTCCTCTGTTCTGTTTGCACCTTCAGTATAAGCAGTGACTATTCAAGCATGTGAAAGAGGATTTAAAAATATAAATGTCATGGATAAACCATTCTGCAATCTGTTAGCCAGTACATCAGTTAGTGTTCTTGCTGATACAGTAACCTGATGTTCCAGAACTTGAAAAAGGTGTGCCAGAAGAAGGAGGCAGGTACAGACGTAGGTAATTACAGAGGAAGGAGATGGGTACAGAAGGAGGTAGATACAAAAGAAGGAGATGGATACAGTAGAACGGTTATCCAAGAGTAGTAAGTGTTGCACTCCATATGCTATTAACTTTGTTGTTTCTTTACTATATCAGTATAATAATTTATCAGTGCAGGAATTGATACTGTCAAACCTCTGTCATAAGTGTCAGTTATATTTTGTGTGTGTGTGTGTGTGTGTGTGTGTGTGTGTGTGTGTGTGTGTGTGTGTGTGTGTGTGTGTGTGTGTGTGTGTGTGTGTGTGTGTGTGTGTGTGTGTGTTATGTATGTTGTTGGATGCCCTGTTACAAGCAGTAGCATTGCAGGTATACAACTGTCACCAGTAGAAGCAATACCATCATGGTTTTTAGAATAATTGTGTACAAGCCTTCCATGATGTCTTTGGCACAGCTGTAAACCTGTATTACAGTGTTACTCCTGCAAACAGACTTTGCTGATAATATTTTCTCTATTCCAGCAATCTGTTGTGGGGCCTACTTCAGCACATTTCAGTGGTACTCTTGAAGGCCGCATAGGTATGTAGCATCTATATAGTTACATTTAAGGGCTCAAGATGTATTATCTATATATGCATCTGTCTTTAGGGAGTTGGATATCTTATGGACATATAGCTGTGGTACACTTTCATGTGTGGCACATGGAGAGTAAGCAGAAGGCAGAACAGACAAGGGGAAGAGGGAAAACAAGCTGACATGCTAATAATACTAAGTGGTACTACTAATGTTCATATCTGACTTCTCCCACTACAGGGGCAGGATCATGTTAGTAATACTAAGTGTTACTACTAATGTTCATATCTGGCTTCTCCCACTGCAGGGGCAGGACCATGTTAGTAATACTAAGTGTTACTGCTAATGTTCATATCTGGCTTCTCCCACTGCAGGGTCAGGACCATGTTAGTAATACTAAGTGTTACTACTAATGTTCATATCTGGCTTCTCCCACTGCAGGGTCAGGATCATGTTAGTAATACTAAGTGTTACTACTAATGTTCATATCTGGCGTCTCCCACTGCAGGGGCAGGACCATGTTAGTAATACTAAGTGTTACTGCTAATGTTCATATCTGGCTTCTCCCACTGCAGGGGCAGGACCATGTTAGTAATACTAAGTGTTACTACTAATGTTCATATCTGGCTTCTCCCACTGCAGGGGCAGGACCATGTTAGTAATACTAAGTGTTACTGCTAATGTTCATATCTGGCTTCTCCCACTACAGGGGCAGGACCATGTTAGTAATACTAAGTGTTACTACTAATGTTCATATCTGGCTTCTCCCACTGCAGGGGCAGGACCATGTTAGTAATACTAAGTGTTACTACTAATGTTCATATTTGGCTTCTCCCACTGCAGGGGCAGGACCATGTTAGTAATACTAAGTGTTACTACTAATGTTCATATCTAGCTTCTCCCACTGCAGGGGCAGGATCATGTTAGTAATACTAAGTGTTACTACTAATGTTCATATCTGGCTTCTCCCACTGCAGGGGCAGGACCATGTTAGTAATACTAAGTGTTACTACTAATGTTCATATCTGGCTTCTCCCACTGCAGGGGCAGGATCATGTTAGTAATACTAAGTGTTGCTACTAATGTTCATATCTGGCTTCTCCCGCTGCAGAGGCAGGATCATGTTAGTAATGCTAAGTGTTACTAATAATGTTCATATCTGGCTTCTCCCACTGCAGAGGCAGGATCACCCATACGAAAGAGGCATGACATGCACAAGACAGGGTAGTGCAATCAAGGCCAGACAGCACTGAGCCAGAGCCCTAACACCCATTCCACAGCAGCAGACTCTCCATTGGTTCAGCTAATGGAGGAAAATATAGACCATCCCTGCCAGCACAGTTGCAAAAGATGCAGTGCCTTCAGAAATCCATTGCTCATGACCTGTAAGGGGGGCACCAGTTTAGTGAGCAGTCCTCACAGACTAATTAATAAAGATCTGGCAATCAAAAAAAGGAGACAAGTTTGTATATTGGTTGTTATTTCATTTCAATAGTATGCATTTATTTTGTTGTCGTTGTTTTTGTTGTTGTCTAATCGCACATTTATTTAGATAATTATACAAATATACCTGTGACGTCTTAGACTGCATGCATGCATCCATAAATTCTAATAAATTCTAATATAATACAAACCTACATTCATAATGCATTTCTAGAGAGGCAGATAATGTATAACTGGTGTTTATATATATATAGTAAGATATAGATATAGCCTTTTTTTCATAGGCCTTTTCATAGGTTAGTACTAGGCTAACTGCCCCTGCGAGCCATTTTAAGCTAAGCCAATTATCCCTTGTGAGATTCAAACCCTGTACCTTGTGTTTGTAAGGCAAACACCTTAACCATTAGGCCACCCTTCCAACAATTTACAGATATAGCTGTGTAAACCTGGGGAATGGGGCGCAGACAATAATTGATTTTGATGATTTTATTCTCAATGTAACAGACCCTATTAGTTCAAACAATAACTGCACAGCGGTTACACACAACAATTTTAGTATTTTTAACTATACAGAGCTACCAGTCACTCCTGAGTTTTTTGAACTGTTTACCAAGGGTCTTCATTATGTACCCTCTAGACCTTCAGATTTGCCTCGATTGCTTATTAAATTGAAACTTTTTATTAGGAATTTAAATCTCTCTTTGTACTTTAAGGGCCAACAGGTTCTTGACAATTCTATTAGTAGAAGCAGTACATTTAATCCACCTACGCATCCTAGTTTGAAAGTTTATGAGGAACTAATAGAAAAAACACTTAGAATGAATCATGCTAGTTGCTCTAATCTCTCTACGAACAATTTTAATTCTAAATTACAGGAAGTGGTTGACTTGTTGAAAAAAGAAAAAATCAGAGTTATGAAACCCGATAAAGGTGGGGGGTGGTCTTAATGCACTTTTTTGATTATGAGAACTATATCCATAATATTTTACAAGACATGGATACATATGAGCAAATCTCAAAAAATGAACTCAATGTTGCATACGCTAAAATCAAATACACCTTACAAGACCACCTAACCCAAGGGGTAATTAATGAAAAGTTGTTCAACTATTTAAATGTATCTAACCCTAAAATTCCAGTTCTGTTCGGAATACCTAAGGTTCATAAGGGATTGGAACCTCTCAAATTCAGGCCAATTGTGGCAGGTACGGGAGGTATTACTGAACCTTTGAGCAAATTTGTTGAACACAATTTAAAGCATTTTGTGTCTACACTTCCTTTCATTTGCAAAGATTCATGGGAGTTTTTAGCTAATATCCCCCTTAATGTCTACAACCCTGATTTATTAATGGTGACTATAGATGTCATTGAATTATCTCCAAGCATACCACACACTATTGGAATAGATTGGTTCACTGAGATACTTGCCACTGAATCAGGTTTAAGTAATAACACAGTTAACCTCATAGCCGAATTCATGGACACTATTTTGCATAATAACTTCATTTATTTCAGTGGTGAATTTTTTAGGCAGAACAAAGGAGTTGCCATGGGCGCTCCTTGTGCATCATCATATGCAAACATAGTGTTGCACAAATGGGAGAAATCATATATACATTCATCTAAATGGAAAGAGTTTATACTATATTATAAACGTTATCTTGATGATATCTGTATATTGTGGCAAGGTACTAGAGGCAGTTTTCTTGAATTTTTTGATTACATTAACTCCACGACAGAATTTTTATCCTTCACTTATGACATTAGTGAACATTCTTTACATTATTTGGATGTGCTTTTAACTAAGGACAAGGTGAACGGGCATTTCCAAACACAAATTTTTAGAAAGAACACTTTTTCTAACGCATTTTTGCATTTTGATAGTTCTCACCCTATTTACATCAAGAAGGGTATAGTTAGAGGCAAACTTATACGGGCCTCAAGGATGTGCAGTTCCCTTGAACTATTTTTAAAAGAGACACTCTTTTTGACTGCTTTATTTGAGGAGAGAGGTTATCCTTCTCACTTGATTCATTCTCTAATTTCAGAGATTTTGTTAAAAAGAGATTTGTCTTATCCTCCTCTTTTAGGAAAAGGACTCCCCTTGCCTAAAACTATTAAATCAGGACATTTGGAAACACAAAAGATTTTTTCATACACATACACAGAAGACGCACACTTTATTGAAAATACTGTGCGTTCCTTTTGGCCTATTTTGACAGCACAAGACGAGATTAAAGCATTTCTTCCTGATAGGGTACATTTCATCAGGAAGCGGGACATAAATTTAAAGGGTATGTTTGAGCAAGTTTCTTATACTCAGAATTTTAATTATAGTAACCCCTTATCGAAGAAGAAAGGCTCATTTTAATGTGGTATGTGTAAACAATGTGGATATATGTTGCAAGATGATCATATTTATTTGCCATCTAGAAAACGTACACTAAGGGCACAGGAACATTATACTTGCAATTCTTTTGGGGTAGTTTATTTGGGTATCTGTTTGGCTTGCCATGGTTTTTATGTGGGGAAGACAACTAGAGTGCTCAAGAAAAGGATTTACGAACATATATATGACATTGAGAAGAAAAAAGAGAGCAATGAATTTTTTAGGCACTCTTTGACTTGTACCCACATGATCATCAGATTCTTTGTTCTTGAGCGTGTAAATCAAGATCCCAGAGGTGGTGATTGGGAGAATTATCTTGAGAACAGAGAACTGATATGGCAGCTAAAACTTGACGCTACCAGATTTCCAGGGATG